>NC_136491.1:62435502-62438002 GCF_053919585.1 Euprymna scolopes
AAATAGCCATATTTTTTAAACCAAAGCACTTCAAGTCTTCAAATTACTACTGTTTTGTTCGGAAATGAATATACTTTCAAATGAATTAATAAATATGAATGTACATTATATATTTTAAGAGTTTTAAGCAAATAAAGTGATAAAAATGTGAACGTCATAAAATGGCGTTTTCGGTAAGGTTTTGTAATGACCCCCCCTGTTTTCTAAAGGTCCGTACCGTGATTGTATGAAGAATTTCGTCATGAAATTTGGGAACCAATCAGTAGAGGTGTTAATCTTAATACTGTCAAGTGTCCGAAATATTTTTGACCATTTCTTTTTTTGTTGTGTTAAAAATAAGACTTTAATATGACTAGTATTGAACATTTTGAAAAAAAAATTCTTCGGACACCCAGTAGTAAGTAAATCAATCTTTTTACTATCTTTATCAATTAAAAGTATTATTTTATGTTGAGTAGGACCGCGGTAATTGATAATTTAAAAGGACCTACCCGAAAAAAAAAATTGTTTTTATTTCTCGAATTTGGTCAAATGAAGTACTAGCAGCAGCAGCTCCAGCCTGTAGAATCAGCCATAGCACAGCACAGTGTATAAACAACACGCGTTCTTTAATTTTTATTCAAGAACGAATTAAGAAAAACATGAAAATATGAATATAAATGTTCTTATATGTTTAATTAGAGCTATTTTGTTATCAGAATAACATTAGTTTAGAACTATTCGGTTTTCAGAATGTATAATAACAATCCCAACCAATTCGGCATTATGAATCTGTAGCAAGCACTCAGAATCTTTGGGAAAATCGCCATTGCAAATTTGACACCCCTAAGACAAAACTGCGAATAAAATATAAAAAAATCGTAATTTCTGTTTTTAAAGTGGGTTTTTTATTTTATTTATGGAATATACTTCCAAAATAAACTATTAAAGTTGTTTCAAACATAATAAAAATATTATTTCTTATTTGTTAAAAAACCGTGTTGACAAAATATCCGCTCGCGGTGATTGAATACGCGGACATTCATTGAATCTGTTGCAATTTCTCACATTTCTCGTCAAATTTAAAAACATGGTTAAAAAAACAAAATAAACTTTTGTAGATTGCATGCACTTTTATTCTTTAAATTAGTTTTGAACAGCGAATTAAAACAATGTTTTACTGCGAACAGCCACAAATGTTTTTTTTCAAAATCAAAATAAGTATCAAAATCTCGTTTATACATAGATTCGAAAAAGTTGTCAAAAAACAAATATATAACAAATAAATGTTATCAAAGGCAAGATAAGTTACTTTTCTACCTAACTGGATAATTTTCTAGTGTTTTTATTTAATGTAACATGTTTATTCAGCTCGAAAAACGTACAGTGTTTACCGATGTATTGGAAAATTAAAAATGGTGCCCGGCCCGACTCTTTGACACGGTAAGTTTGAGAAAAGGAGTTAAAAATAAAAAAAAACTATACAAAATACTGTTAAAAACTCACCGAATATATGTCTGTCACGGTAACATATATTGAGCGAGTTTCTAGCAGTATTTTGTCTACTTTTTTATTTTTAACTCTTTTCCACAAACTTACCGTTTCAAGAGTCGGGCGGGCGCCATTTTAAATTTTCCAAAACATCGGTAAACACTGTTTTCAAGCTGAATAAACATGTTACATTAAATAAAAACACTAAAAAATTATCCAGTTATGTAGAAAAGTAACTTGCTTTTGATAATATTTATTTGTCATATATTTGTTTTTTGACAACTTTTTCGAATCTATGTGTATAGTAATACAAACCCTCAAAATCTATATCAATATTCTTGAAATTTTAAAAGAAAACACATCAAACTACAATTAGGAAGCTTTTTATTTCGTTATTTTTTTTTTCTACTTATTAAGCGAAAGATATTTTTACAACCTGCTCCAGCGTAGTATAAACGGCCTATGGAATTAACACCTTCAACCTCGAAAATAGAAATCAACAAATTTTTGAACGCTCTCTTTGAAAAAAAGCTCTCTTAACTTCACCTCTAATACAAATTATGTGTGGCAAGTCTCCTCCTAAAATACTCTTTAACCCTAACAATAACACTAAGTTCGAGTGGCAAGCCCCCCCCAACAAATTTATGGAATTTTCTTTGAAATTTCACAACGCAGTTTCTTATTAAATTAAAACTAAATATAACATTTTCTGACTTATTTACCTGTCGAATACACACACACACACATATAGATATATATATATATATATATATATATATATATATATATATATATATATATATATATCTATATCTTTCTGTAAAATATTTATTTGAAATCGAAACGGCATTTTGCAGTTAGGACAACAAAACAAAAATGAAGTAACGGTTCGTATTCCTAAAACACTCTTTAACCCTAACAATAACACTAAGTTCGAGTGGCAAGCCCCCCCCAAATAAAATACCTTTGTAAGCCACATACAAGCATCTAAAACAAACAAACAAAAAATAGATCCTTCCTTAAAGAAAAA
>NC_136491.1:62443002-62445502 GCF_053919585.1 Euprymna scolopes
AGGTTTATTTAATAAAGTAAAAAAACTAAGGATATAAGTAAGTTAATTAAATAATAAAAATTAATATAATTATTAATAAAATGTAGATAGTAAGTAGATAACAAAAACACACAAATACATACACATGAGTACACATGTAAAAAATACACACATCAATGGGGGAGAGGCATGTGCTTGAGTATATATACAAACACAAATACGGAAAATATGTAAATAAGCTTCGTGTTAAAAAATATGATAATTATTATTGAAAGAATTAGTAAGAGGTAAATATAAGAGAAAAGCGTATTATATATGTTATATGTAGATGGTAAATTAAATAATTAATTAAAATAGAAGGTAAGTAAATGATTAGTTGTTAACAAGTAGATAATAGACCGAGAGGCAAGTCGAAGGATACCAATTGTGATAAGTACGTAATTGAAATAATAGAAATCGAGACCTGATTATGGAAATAGCCAATAAGAGACTATGGGGCGAGAACCTTTAAATAATGACATAAGGAGTGATTAAGGCAAAGGGGGGGGGGTACAAAAATGAGTTTGGTAAAGAGAGATGTAGCTAAAAAATGGTGGGATAAATAGGTGGGGGTTCTGTGGAGGGGTTCTTTTAAAATGAATGGGGGACTATATAGTTTAGGTTGTAAATAGGGTGTGTGTAATTCGTTAGTGTTAGATTTTAGGGGTGGGTTATAGTTATTATTAGAAGGGTGAGAAGTTGCTTAAGAGGTGGGATTTATAATGTTTACAATTAAGTGAGGTTTCAGTTTTTTTATTTAGAAGTTTATCTCTATCTCTAAAATTAGTAATCAGTAATTTTTCAGTTAAGCATAAATAACATGGGGAGTTTAGTGATTTACAGGTACTAGCTTTATTAAGAATTTCCCAGCTAATAATTGGGGTGAGGTTGTTTCGGGTAAGTAGTAGATAGTGGTTAGTTAATGAAGTACTATTTGGGTGGTTGGGGTTATTTAGGGAGCATTTATGCACTCTAAATCTGTCTTTGAACGTGGTGCTTGAAAGGCCAATGTAAAATTTTTTTGTTTTGTGGGTCTTCAGCAGGGGCAATAGTTGCTTTGTAAACCACATTTGTTGAGAGACAATTTTGCTGGAGCGGGCATTGGGGTTTGTTAAGGCAGTTACAATTATTTTGACCATTGTTATTATAGTTGTGGTTATTTAGTATTTTATTGTTGTGTTTTTTAATTTTATTTTCTAGATTATTTGTGCAACTGTAGCTAAGCTTAATAGTGTTCTTATTAAAAATTTTATGTAGAGTATTACTAGGGGGGAAGTGGTGATTAAGAAGCATGAAGAATTTTTTACCTAATTTAGTTTTTATCATATTATTATAGGGAGGGTTAAACCAGAGGACTTTGCGGGATCTGTTATTCCTATTTGTATTGTTGGGTTTATTAGGGTCCAAGTATGTAATATTAGGGTTGGAATATCCAGATTCCTTTAAAGCATTTTCAAAGAAGGGTTTGTGTAGGTTAAAAATGCTGGAGTTAGATGAGTTTGTGCTAAGCCTTTTTTCTATTGATTTTATTATAATTCATTAATTTATATTTTTCTCTTTCTCTCTTTCCTTCAACTACAACGCCTGAAAATTTAAAAATTATTTATAAAATATTTTTCAATTCCCCCCCCTCCCAGCTAATTTATATTTATATGTATATATATGTATGTATATGTATATGTATATATATATGTATGTGTAAGTGTTTGCATCTGGATGTATGTGTACTTGCATATATGTTTATATATGTATATATGCGTGTATTTTTACGTATCTGTGTATGTGTACATATATATATATGTGTTTGTATATGTATGTTTGTGTATATATGTATATGTATATATATATATATATATATATATATATATATATATATATATATATGTGTATGTGTGATCACGCATGTGCTTTTCCCCCATTTACGTATGTGCATTTGCTGTACATTTTTATGCGTGTGCTTATATTTGTGTGTTACTTATTAAAAATGTTTTTTTTTTTTCTATTATTTAAGTTACTTACTTAAGCCTTCACCTATTTTATTTTATTTCACTAAAATAAACCTGTAACGTATAATTTCTACCTGCCCGGCTATTTATTTATATATATATTATATTTAATTATATATATCATTACACTATCAAAATAAACCTGTAAAGTATAATTCATTAACTTATTTTTCCTTTTCTTTTTCTTTCCATTTTATAAACAATAAATATCTTTCAATCTCTCCCCGCCCGGCTAAATTACTTTAAACCCCATTTTCAACCCGTTCCTTCACCTATTTTATTTTATTTTATTAAAATAAACCTGTAACGTATTATTTCTACCTGCCCGGCTAATTTATTTATTATATTTAATTATATATATCATCACACTATTAAAATAAACCTGTAAAGTATAATTCATTAACTTATTTTTCCTTTTCTTTTTCTTTCCATTTTATAAACAATAAATATCTTTCAATCTCTCTCTGCCCGGCTAA
>NC_136491.1:63054660-63417160 GCF_053919585.1 Euprymna scolopes
AGACTGATTCATACCATTCAAAAACTTCCAACAAAAACCTAACAGCCAGCCATGGTTCTCCCCAGAATGTGCTGCTGCCATCGCGCACAGAAATCACTTTTTCCATAGCTACCAACATAATAGATGCACTGAGACTAAAGCTGCCTTCAAGACTGCCAGCAACCACTGTAAAAGAGTAATAAAAAATGCAAGAGAACTATATGCTCAGTCCGTTAAATCCAAAGTAGCAGAGCAGCGGCTTGGTTCCCACCAGTTTTGGCAAATAGCAAACAGGATTCTGAACAGAAGCGTGTGTTCTATCCCAACCATCATCAATGGACCTGAGATCATCTCGTCAGCATCATATAAGGCCAAACTATTTGCCAAGAACTTTGCAGCTAATTCTATCCTATGCAATGAAGGCCATCAACTCCCCATATTTCCTCCTATAACGGACAACACACTATGCAACATACAAATATCTGTGCATGATGTCGCCAAGCTAATCAAGAACCTTGATTCCATGTAAAGCAATCGGCCCTGACAGCATTCCAATCATTGTGCTGAAAAAGCTTCAACTAGAACTTGCCCCCATACTTACAAAACTATTTAAGCATTGCCTTAACGAGAATTGCTTCCCAACACCCTAGAAAACCTCATCAGTATGCCCTGTATTTAAGAATTATGGTGATAAGTTATCTCCCTCTCAGTACAGACCAATAAATCTCCTGTGTGTCATGAGTAAGCTGCTGGAATCCACAATAAATAGAGAAGTAGTCAGCCACCTCAGCAGAAATAACCTTCTTAGCGACACGCAATATGGCTTCCGTTCTGCCAGATCTACAGCATATGTGCTAACTGTTATATCTTATAGGATTAGTGAATTTCTTGACAAAGGCTTCCTTTCTAGGGCAATTGCTCTTGATATATCAAAGGCCTTTGATAAGGTATGGCATAAAGGCCTACTTCACAAGATTTCCAGCTACGGTATTACTGGAAATGTTTTCTCAATCATTAAATCATTTCTCTCCGATAGGCTCATAAGAGTAGTGGTTGATTGGCAGAAATCAGAGTCCCTGAATATTAATGCTGGAGTCCCTCAGGGGTCCATCCTAGGCCCAACTACTCTCTTCCTGATCTACATCAATGATCTCCCAAAACACATACTTAAATTATTCGTCAACATCTATGCTGATGACACAACCATCTATGGCAACACATCAAAGACTGAAAATTACAAAGTTCTCTCAGATTCTCTCTCCTCTGATCTTGAGCGCGTGGTACAGTGGGGGAGGAGGTGGCTGGTTACTTTCAATGCATCTAAAATCAAGCTCCTATCTTTACATCATCAACGCTCTGATCCCCATCTGGCATCAATTGAAATGGGTGGCTCTCGTCTAGGGGAAGCTCCATGTTTTGATAAACTTCTGGGCTTGACCTTTACTCCTGACCTGAAATGGAATACGTACATCAAGTCAGTTGCCAAGGTCGCTGGAAAAATGGTAGGATCCTTCTACCGCTCCAGAAGATATCTCACCCCTGATGCAATTCTCTATCTGTATAAAAACCAAGTACATCCAAGGATGGAGTACTGCTGCCACATCTGGGCAGGAGCTGCTAAAAACAGCCTATCCTGCCTTGACAGAGTACAAAATGGATTTCGTGGTTTAGTGGGGGATGCCCTTTTCTCTTCCTTGCAACCTCTCTCCCACAGGAGAGACGTTGCGAGCCTGTCTTTGTTTTATTATGTTTTATGTTTATGTTTATTATGTTATGTTTATTATGCTTTGTTTTACCATGGCAGGTGATCGTCTGAACTCCAATCTTTGGTCCCCCCTCACCAATCTTTCACGATAGCTGAAACCACTGTCAAAAATTTTCCCCACTCCTTATCTGTGCCAAAATCAAAACGTAGATTCCATGAACAAAGCTCTTTCTTAGAAGTGCATGCCTGTGGAACTCTGTTCCGGTTGCCTGTTTCCCACCTGACTACAACCTGGATGTCTTCAAGTCCAATGTAAACAAATTCCTCATGAACCATCTCCTTAAGTAAGACACTTTATCAAATCTCCAATACTAATGTACTGTACACACAGTAACCCTTATCCCCAAGTGGCTTCCAGGCCTTGATAAGTGGTCACTACCTTGTAAAAAAAAAAAAAAAAAAAAAAAAGAGATAAAAATAGGGACTCTATAGATGTTGCGGTTGTGATGGTGTTGCTCCTAGGATGCAATGTAACATTTTATAACGACTTAATATGTCTAAAACTGTGTTCGAAAATTACATAAGATAATGGCTAATAGCCTAGATGTAATGAATTAGTATGTGGCATCTGTTATCGCAAACCTATGATACTTTGGACCAGAGGGGAATTTCTGTAGTCAAAATATTATATAGGAGATTAAAGAAAACGGTGGATGGGATGCAAATTCGGTCTGTTTCCTCTTTGTTTAGTTTTTTACAATTTTGTCCATCATATCTAAATTGATCGTTAATAATACCACTTTTTAAATTTTATTTTCTTGGTGATCCTGGATCTCAATTAAAAAAATGTTTTTAATTTTATTTTCAGGATTATCAAAAAAAAAATTTTTATGCTGATGGGAGAAGAAAAATATTACATTTCAAATTTTAAGAATTATTATAAATTGAAATACTTTTCAATATTTTTTGGTGAAAATATTGATTAAACACTGATTAATTCGATGATAATATTGATAATTTGAGAAATTAATGTTTTTAGGTTATATTGATTTTATTAACAAGGACTTTTTAATATTCCTGAATTTTTTGTTTTTTTTAAATTAACATCTACAATGCTTACTTTTTAAAAACAAAGCAAACAAAAATTCATGCATCTTTTCTTTTATATTATTTAAAGTTTTAACTTTAACAAAGGTGTTTCTTTGTAAACAAAATATTTTTCCACTAAAATTAAAAAAAAAATTATGAGTTCATTATGTTCTGTGATTGTTAATAAATACTGAAAATTTCATAAAAATTGGTTGATTCCCTGAATTTTTAAATGAAAGAATCAGAATGTCCTATGTATTTTAGGGATCAATCATTCATCTTACACGTACCTAACTTCATTATATACAAGAATCTTGTGGGTGAGAACAGGTTTTATAGAGCAACAAAATGCCACCCAGAATATAAGTTGATTCCATATGAGAGAAATTGCTTCATTTGAAGTAAAAACTTTCTCTTATTTTGATTTCAATTATACTTGACAATTTTCCTCATATTTGTATGCTTTTCCACTTTAAAGTAACTGTCTAGCAATATAAATGGTATCCATTAATTGATCCTCAGCTAGATCACAACCTCTAGAATAAGATTACCCACTCTTAGAATAATATTCTATTTATCATTAGTTAATCCTGGGATTATTATTATTATTAAGGTGGAATATGTAGCATAACGATGGCTTTATATATAAATTTTTCCATGGCAAATCAAGTGTTCTTACTTCAGACATCCAGTTGTCTGGGTAAAAACTTGTTCATTTGACACAATGAAAGTGAGAAATATATATCTGGTTCTTCATACAATCGTTTACTCATGTAAGACAACCTAAAAGATCATATAATTCATCTGATTTCTCCAAATCTTCAATTATATTAGATGGATACATATTTATACCCACCAACCCACCTTAAAAAAATGTATGCATTTCTCACCTTTTTGAAACTATGAATAGATTAAAAATTTAAAGCGTGAATTGCATCTTCAAATGCTCAATTTAATTTCATGAAAACTACTTACTAAAACGATCACCCAGAGAGTGTAATAAGCAAAAATAGTGACTGCTAATGATACCATGCTCCATCCAATCACTTTGTCAAAATTAGTGGCCTGCAAAGAAAAAAGGATTTTAGTTATCTATTATAATTTTAATTTTTCAGTAATATGCATGGCTTTATTTATTGAATTCATAAAAATGACTTTTTTTAAGGTTAACCTTCTCACTTGCAATTAGTTACTATAACATATTTATATGAATATCACCATTAAATTTCATAAAATGTAGGCTGAAAATTGTATTGCTTGATAATCTGTCTAAATCTGTAACAAAGAAATCCGAGTAATTTAGTCACTATGGTAGGATCATTCATAAAACTTGCCATGAACAAAATTAGAATTTTGAAGGAAACCTTGCACAAATTTTTCTATTATGGAAATAACTCCAGACAAAGCATGAAGCTATGATCTAAGGGGCTAGCAAGAATGAAAGGTGATATCACAAAAACAGGAGATGTCTCTTAGTATTGAAAATACCAAAGCTATAGATAGGAGGAAAATTGTCAGCTGCAAGATGGTTCCACAAGCCTGCAGTTCTTGAAAGAAGCTACTGGAATAGGAAGTTATTAGGACAGTGAATTGATGGAAAATTGATTTTATAAATATAAGATTTCTTGGGAAGCTAAAAAAAGCTTCTCCACAATAGATCAAGTAAAACGAGCTGAAACAAAGGAAGCACAGAATAGATCAGACAATTCGAAGAACATGTACCATAATAGTATTTATAGGCTAAGACATGTTACGAGAAGGTTGTATAGAAGAAAGCATGGGTTCAATCTAATTACAAATGTCTCTGCATCTTATCAGTAACCCTCAAGAATAGATTCACCAGCCTAAATATGACAATAGAACTCCATACATAGTCTGATAGTAGAGACAGAGAATAGCTTTGGGTGTGAAAAAGTCTCTGGAGCGATAGAGAGAATTGACTTTACAAGAAACAGAGCAATTATCTAAAATATCAAAGAAAGACTTTAAAGAAAAAACAAGAAGTTTCAGAGTAATTTCTTAAGGGACGAGCTATACACAAGAATCTCAGGAAGAATAGATGCCTATGATTAAGACATAAGTCTTAACTTACTTCAATCTACAACCAAGCCCAGGTCAACTTCTGGATCAGCTGCATATTTCAACTGATCCAACAGATGAACAAGGAGCAACATCTGAATAGTGGTATCATCAGCATAGATGCTAATCTTCTAAATAATATTCTCTGGGAAGATCATTTATATAAAGAAGTTGGGTTTAGAATAGAGCTCTGAGGAACACCAGCATTGAAAGGAAAAGAGAATGAAATGACACCATCCAGAGTTACAAGCTTCAATTAGAAAGAAAAGACTGAATGTCAGGAAGCTTACCACTCCTTTCATAACTCTGAAGTTTATGTAGAAGATACTCTGTTGCCTTCAAAATGGCCCAATATTTTTTCCAAATTATCGATAAACTGACAGATTTTCCAAGTTAAAATATTTAAGAGATCAGTAGTTGAATACAAACCATGTAATGTAATGCCAGACATTGTAGAAAAGGAACAACCTTTCAAAACTTTGCTAATAATAGGAGGCTAACAGGAAAATACTTAGTTGGGTCAGACCGATCACCAGCATTTTTAAAGATGCTTTAACAGGACTTTTTCAAACAAAAAAAGAAACAGGGCTGTGATAAAGTGATTGAATAATTTCAAGAGGATAGAAGAAAGTTCAGGAACACAATGTTTGAGAATGGCAACAGAAATTGAATAAGGACTGGAAACCTTAGACTGATCAAGATCAGAAAAGACCCTAGTAATTAACTTTGGAGTGATAATGTTAAGATATTGATCAGTTTTCAAAGGAAAATCAGAAAGAATAGCACCAGAGAAGAATTGTCAGCAAAAAAAAAATAAGCAAAGACCAGCATTATCCTTAAAAAATTAAATAACTTTAATATCACAAGAAATAGCAGATGTGCCACTATTAACATTATTGTAGATTCTCAAAAAATCATGAGAGCCAACCTTTTGAGATGAGGTTCTCACAAATTCTTTGATAATAGCTAAACTTAGTTTCAGAGATTGCCCTCTTTCAGGTATTGCTAGCTCTTCTGGCTTGAAACTTACAATGAAGGTGTTATTGAATGATTTCACTTGTCAAAACAATTAAAACCCTTCTTCCATAAAATAGAATAGACAAACCAGTTATCACTTGAGGAGCAGAGAAATTGCATCTATACCTGTCAAAGATTTTCCTTATAGACGAAAATGACATAGTTGAAAACTGACATCACTTCTCAAGCTTTATCTGTTTGCTCTATGAAAATTGCTTCCCTAGCAATTTTCATTTTTAGAGTGTAGGTATCACATTCGTCAGATTTTATAAATATTTTTATTAGCTTCTTGGGAAGCTAATAAAAGCTTCCTCAATGTTTTTATTTTTTTATTTTATTGAATCTTTCCTTATTATAAAAAAAAAATACTTCCCCCCACAATCTTCCTGAATTTGGCAAAGCAAAGGTTACTGTCATGACTGGAAAGAAGAATGTGTAAGGATTACAACCAAGACAAGAATGTTTTAATGTGGTGCCATGATATCTGAGATTTAAAGGAAAGTGCAGTTCCATTTGATTCAGAATCACTTCCAAAGTATTGCCCTTCATAATTCATTTATTGGAATCAGATTCTTATCAGAGAATCCAAATGAGGAATTGATGCCATCCACTATCAACATCAGCCACCTTTCAGAAAAACACTGCCACTTTTTCATCTATCCAAATTTTTACCAAAATGTTTTTCAGTTTTCATCCTGCTGCCAGTGATGTTTTGAAACATAATCTTTCACATATCCACTCCAGTCATCAACCCAGATGTGCTAAATGTCATCTTAATCGAGAGTTAGTTTCAGACTTTGAAAAAGATGTCAGAGATTGCATTTCGGATTTTGTAAGACAAATCAGATAAAACATTGGATCTCACACTCTGGAACCTATTTCGTTTAGAAAATTCCATCTAGCACACATTTTTATATATATATATATATATATATATATATATATATATATAAAGTGACATTGTCTGTTTAAGGAATGGTCTCTATCAAACTCCTCTGTCAATGTTTGGTCTACAGACTTCTAAACTGACGTATAATAGGGGATTTAGACCTGTGGAACAAATTCAGTTTGGTTTTAAGCCGGTAAAAATAGCTGTTAGGTGGTGAAAATTTAAAAAAATTGGAATTTGGCAAGTGTAAGTCAACTTGCCAAGTTCTAAGTGCTCTTGTATGCATGTACAAATATATATGCAGTAAAGTTGGTTATTTTAATTATTTATTTCCATCTAATAATAGCTCAAATAGTAACAATGATGGCTGAATCACTATATGTTTTGGTTTCAATTGACAAGTCATATTTTGATTTTTTCAGTTTTTTTTTTTATAATCACTACGATATATTGGCTCCAATTATTAATAGAGAATTAACTGTCATAATCAATACGAAATCTGCATAAATTGCAATATCATATTTAAGTGTATGACTGGGCAATACAGGGTGGCCTGCTAGTGTGTGAGTGTGTGCGTGTGTGTATATATATGTGCATGTATGTGTGTACACATAGGTATATTTATATGTATAAAAAAAAAAAAAAAAAAGGAGAACGTCTACCTAAAGCCACTAACCTAGTTCTAAAACAGATCCTTTGTTTGATAAAATGCATGCCCATTGGCTGATAGGAAGTGGATACTAGAAAGCTGATTGGCCAACTAGAAATCCTCAACATATATAAAAACAAGAAGCAACCACAGAATTCGCGCATAAGCCTGACGAATCCTATAGTTGGATGAAACGCAGAATATTCAGTGTAGCTTAATCGCCATATATATTTTATAAATTACTATATATATATATATATATATAAAAACAAAAATATTGTTCTTTAAACTTCAAACTGTCAGTGATCATCAAAATCAAATAATGTAACATTTCATTTTCTCTCTGTTTGAAGAAATATTAATTTCCTATTTACGATGCACATTATATACATGTACCTTTTTGATTGTTTTTCATTCAATTTTATTTGCTAACATTTTGAATTTATTTCCTAAAACCTTATTCACTCCAATCCAGAATACTATTCCTTTTTTTATCATAATTTAACCTGTTCTTGCTGTGTCTGTTTTACTAATATTCCAATTAATAAATTATATATCATGTGCCGTTCTTGCTTCTTCAGCATGTTGTGTTTATTGGGATCTCTGGAACTTAAAATGGAGCTCACCCATTTTTTAACATTTTCATTTTAATCTGGAGAATTCTTTTATCTTGTGTGACACATCACAGCCAGTCCGCAACAAAAGTAATAGCTATTAATAATAAAAAGCAAATCATTTCGAAAATAGCAATATACAAGAAGTTCAAAAACAAAGAAAATATTTGTTTTACCATGCTTTTCAGTACTTGATTTTATCTTGGTCTGAAAAAAATATAAATGTAGATATATAAAAATGTTAATCAAAAACACATTTAAAGTCATTTAGAAAATTCACTTATTTAGAAAAGTCAGAATTATTGGATTAATTTAAGATCCAATATTTCTCTTTTATGGATTCTTAATGCAAAATAGCTTTGATCTTTTAAAAAACTGAAATGTTTTTAAAGATTATTCAGGTGGGTGAGGACCTTTTTGTTTTTTTAAGCAATATTATATATGCATAAAAATATAGACATTTAAGATGTTATTAAAATTGTTTTTGTGATCTGAACAACCTGTAATCAATTGCAAAGAAACAACAGCACTGAGAATGCAAAGCCACTATCCAAGAAGCCACACCCACACTTAAGAACAATTGCTGGGTGAAAGGGCAATCCAACAATTTGCAGGCCAACATGACGTTCGCAATTCCTTCAATGCCACAAATGCCATCGATGCATCTTTAATGCAGGATGAAGCTTCCCTCAAAAGCAAGGATGGATCACTACTGCTCACGAGTGCCTCCACTATCTACTCCAGATGGAAAGAACACGTTGAAGGGTTACTGAACCAAGGCAATCCATACAACAATGCCTTGAATGTCATTCCTAAAGCACCTGTTCACAAATCTCTTGGCAGAATCCTGAGCCTTCAGGAAGTCAAGGACGCAGTCAAATCTTTGAAGAATAACAGGGCCCCTGGACTTGATTGTATCTCAGCTGAAGTCTAAAAGACTGGTGCTGACCCAACTGCATCAACTCATCATAAAAATCTGGGAACACAAAAGAGTTCTAATAAACTTCAGAGATGCTGCCATTGTCAAGCTCTATAAGAGGAAGGGTGTCTGGTCAGAATATGGAAACTAGAGGGCATTTCTCTTTTGGCTGGAAAAGTCCTTGTGTGCTGAACAGCGGCCTATCTCTACTTACTGAAACAGTTCTCCCAGAGACCCAAGCTGATTTTTGCCCAGTGTGTAGAACTATAGATGATATTTTCAACACGTCAACTCCAGTAGAAGTGCAGAGAGAAACATCACTCTCTATATGCCATTTATCGATCTGACTAAGGTTGATAAATGCCATATAGAGAGGTTCCAAGCTTTCCTCTTTTAGATGCCTCAAGAAGTTTATTGAGATCCTCAGCTTTGTCTATGGAGACATGAATGCTACAGTCCTCTCTCCTGACAGCATAGGCGAGTCCTTTAAAATTAAAATAGGCATCAAACAGGGATGCTTTATTGCCCCAATGTTCTTCATCATATTTATGACAGCCATCACACACATGGCAAAAAATGACCTTCTCTCAGGATTCAACATCGTCTACAGGACAAATGGGTAAGCTTTCAATCTCTCTCGTATGAGGCTGAAAAACAAAACCTGGCGAACACCTGCAGCATATTCTGAATGCCTTCAACTGTGCCTATACCTCGCTCAATCTTGCCATTAACCCCAAAAAGATTCAGATCATGTACCAACCAAAGCCCGGAGACAGGGCTAATGCTCCTTCTCTCACCACCGGCAACAAACCTCTGCAGCATGGATCACTTCTCATATCTTGGAAGCCACCTGTCATCTAATGCTGACATCTAAGATGAAATACCACCTAAAAGTGTGCCAGAGCTGCCTACGTGTCTGTGTGTTTCAAGACAGACATCTGGACAGGCACCAAAATGGCTTCTCTACATCTCAGAGATCTGGATAACGTACCGCTAATACCTCAAGGTGCTAGAGAAGCATACTGGAATCTCTTGTGAAAACTATCATCCCCCAACCTCAGCATCCTGTAGGAGGCCAAGACCATGTAAATTCACCCTTGTCCGTTCATCCGTTTGTCTGTTTGCACTTTTCTCAATAACTACGCCTTGCAATTTTTGCACAAACAGTAAACATGATATTAGTAAAAAAAGTAACAGAACGGATTTTCCAGGAAAACTCCCCCCCCCCTCTCCTGGGGATGCCTTTTGAGTTAAAATGGCTAAAATTTTTGTGCTTACTAAAAAAATTGAAGCCTCGGATTTTTATAAAACTTTCTGAAAAGTTGTTACTAACTGATTTCTATATAATTTTGTTTGTCTATACTTCGCGATAACTCTTGGATGTGCCTTTTAGGGCTAATAAAACACTCTATTGTCCAAAATTTTCTGTGTATGTGTATTTAGCAGTTTTGCATGGTGCTGAACTCAAATTTAAAAATGTTGAGGCCTTGGAGACTTTTGGAGGCAAATGATGGACTTAGTCATTTCCTTTTTTGCATGATGCAGAATTCAAATTTACATATGTTAAGGCCTAAAACTGCACCGTTTGTTCATTTTCACCAGGAATTGACGTCCCCTGGGGACTTTGGTGGCTAAATGAGGCGGGGGGAGGGGGCGTGCTGAATTCAATCATTTTTTTATGCCTCATTCACTGTGCACTCAAGGGGGACCATGCATGCTTCACTTGTTTCTCTACTAAAGGAAAGGGAAATTATTTTTTAAATATTTATATAATAGTTAGGTTAGAACATAATTTAATTTTCAGAGTATCAAATAATATTCTATTATTTATTACTCGAGCAAAACAGAAGAAACAAGAAGAAAAGAGAAAAAATGCGTGTAATCAAAATTTGCCTAAGATTTGAAGCAACTCTTTCAATTAACTGTGTTCTTGAATTTATCCTCAATCGTGCAAGATTTCCATTAAAATAAGAATGAACCGTTTCATTGAAATTTGGGGCTGACGTACACGCATCTTATACACAGTGTGTTCAGGGAAGCGTTCATCTATAAATATAGAAGCGAAAATGTGTGTATGTACGTATGTTCGCTTTTTGTGTATGTCTGTAAAAGGCTTTTTTCGCTGGACTTCTTGGTCAGCTCATTCGTTCTTAAAACTTTTTATATCACGTCTAAATGATAATATCCAAGAGTTACAAATGGGGGTCACGTGTGTATTTAATTTGCCCGACTTTCACGCACTATTTTTCCCCAGATTTTTAGATCGTCGCGGGTATCTTTCACTTTTCAGTATAAAAAATTAAACTGGATTCGAATCGGTAGTTCCCGGTGGTCTCCGGAAAGCGATGTAAACGTTTGGTCAATGTCAGCTTTTTTTTTAGCGTCATATCAAACAATTGCTTTCGTCTGGACACTCCCCTAATAAACGGGGAGCTGGTTTTCACCAAAGTTGAGTAAAAACAAACTGTGTGTTTCAAGACCGAGTTATTGACCTCATTAAAAACTGTCCCAAAGAAAATATTAACTGCTGACTAGCTATTGTTTATGTCGTCATAACGCTCGCAGAAAATGTTAACTTCACGATTTCCACTTGACCTCATTAAGTCATTAGGTGCGGGCACCTGTCAATTCTTTTCCTACTTAAATAAATTCAAACGTCTTTCTTGCTGGCCGATTGGTTAACATGACATGTTTTTTCCACAATTTCCAACTTCACCTTAGGGCTTCGGGTTCGATCCTACCTACATACCAAAACTTTCTTTAACCCCCCCCCCCCCCGTGTTTCTAACCCGGACAATGCTGGGTACCCCCGCTAGTTATTTTGAAAAGGAAAGAATTTTGGCATATGTGACCTTGTTTTTTTTTTTTGTTTTTTTTTGCTTAAACTTTGCGCTTTTCAAATTATTTTGTTATTGTGTTTTGTTTTTTGTTTTTTTTGCTTAAACTTTGCGCTTTTCAAATTATTTTGTTATTGTGTTTTGTTTTTTTTTTTGCTTAAACTTTGTGCTTTTCAAATTATTTTGTTATTGTGTTTTGTTTTTTGTTTTTTTTTGCTTAAACTTTGCACTTTTCAAATTATTTTGTTATTGTGTTTTGTTTTTTGTCTTTTTTTTGCTTAAACTTTGCGCTTTTCAAATTATTTTGTTATTGTGTTTTGTTTTTTTTCTGAATGGATATTATTTTTTGTTGGATATGATAGTTATAGGTAATTATTAACAGGAAAATTGGTGCAAAGTCCAAATTAGCACTTATGGCGATAAACAAAAACCTTTATCATGTATGTATCAGTCGTCAGCGTTTTTTCTCATATCGAAAAACTGTGCAAAAACCTACTCGACGAGAACACAACAGTTTTTATTTTAATAATTTTTTATTCAAAAATGAAAAATAAACATTTCAATTTTTCAAAACATGATTTTTCTAAAACCTTATTGGGAATTTGGCTGACGTACACGAATGAGGACTCTCTAGCAAAGTACGCATTGGCTCCGAGGCTCCGATGTTGTATGTAGTTCAATCGAGGGAGCATTCATTATTCTGGAAAGGAAAGAAGTTTGGCATGTGTGGTCTTGTTTTTTATTTTGGCTTGAACTTTGCGCTTTTCAGATTATTTTGTTATATGTTTTTTGATGGATATTTTTTTGGAGGTCATGTTTTTTTTGGGGGGGAGAGGGTGGATACTTTTTCTTTTGGCTGTGTTTTGGATGAATATTTTTTTTTTGCCGTGTTTTTTTTTGGGGGGGATGGATATTTTTTTGTTTGGCAGGGTTTTTTTGGCAGGGGAGAGGGGATTTTTTTTTTTCCAGAGAGTAATTATTAACAGGAAAATTGGTGCAAGTCTAGATTAGCACTTGTTGCGATAAACAAAAATTAAAAAAACCTTTATAAGTACCTTTTATTTTCTTGAATAATAATAAAAAAAACCTACTCGATGAGAACACGACTGCTTTTGTTTCAATAATTATTTTTTATTCAAATGTAAAAAATAAAAATTTCAATTTGGCTTGAACTTTGTGATTTTCAGATTCTTTTTTTACTTTTTTAGCCGGATGCAACAAACAAACAAAATGAAAACAAAAACAATTTTGGTGCTTATGCACTTATGTTACCGTGATTTTTTTTTTATGGTTTAAGTGCCTTCCTCCAATGTTTGAAGGGTTAGAGGTAACCACTAAAAATCTGTTCTGTCTTTAATTGCTCATTGAAAAAACGAGGAGGCACCTCTATCAATGATGCTGCTTATTCAGGGACCAATTTGACAGCCCAGCTCCTGGGTTTATTGTTGAGTTTTCGAAAAAAATGATTACGTTCTACTGGGTGATATTTGCAAGGCCTTGTTACAGATCTTCCTGAGTCTGAGGAGGATAAGAATAGGTTTTGTTTTTTCTAAAGGTAAACGGCGAGTTGCGTGCCTTCAAATAAAACACAATAATCTTCGGGTTTAATGCTTCATATTAAGCTTCATTCTTAAATTCCACGCTGATCATTATGTAGGTGATTTGGCTTCTTACGTTATCTTCAATCACTTTTACGTAGACAATCTGGTCTATACCAATTCCGATCAAAATGCACTTCTTAACGTTTATAACACTGTGCGATCCAGGTTGGAGGGAGCAGGTTTCAAACTTCAGACCTGCAATTCTAATAGTTCACAGTTGCAAAGTAAGATTGTGGAAGACAACTCAATCTCTACTCCTTTTCCAATCCAGGAAAATGTGCTGGGTTACTTATATTCTCCACTTAAAGATTCCTTCAAACTTAATCCTGTCACATCGGATGAATACCAAACATGAGATTCTTTCATAAGTTTCAATACGATCCTTTATCGGTATTGCTTCCTGTAACAATACAGGGAAGAATTATTATCACCCCCGCTTGTTTATTAACAACAACGGATTGGAGGAACTGTGCCCTGATCCACTTCATAGAACTAGTCTAATATGTTTACTTCAAATGAGGGATGAATACATTGACAAATTTATGAATATTTGGAATAACGACTACCTTTTGCCGTTGCGAGAAGTTAATGCTAACATTAAGGACGTTAATTCTCCAAAACTTTCAGTGGGTGAGATTGTACTAATCAAAACCCCTAATACACTTAGACATCAATGGAGCCTGAGTAAAGTTATTAAAATTATCAACAGTAATGGTAATAAGGCTTGCTCCGCCTCGGTCTTGAAGGACGGATAGGAGCAGGTACATTCATTAAAACATCTCGTTCCTCTGGAAATTAAGGATGAACAGGAATTTGCTTCAGCAGAAATTATGAAGGAGGGTGGTCCATTCTTCTGTCCAGATTGTTCCATTGCTAATGATGGAAATTTCCCTATGGTGTGTTGCGATTCTTGTGATAAGTAGTATCACTTCAGTTGTGTGGGGGTCAAACTACGGGACACTGAGGGAGAATGGTTATGTCCTAATTGTAAAGATAAAGTATTACTTTAATCAGTCAGTCGGTTATCGGTTGACTCAATGATAAGTCACTTTCCCTTATTTGTAATTAATATCACTTGTATTATCGTTGTTAATAATTATAGCAGCAGACAAAAGCACGCACATATTAAATTGATAATATTATTTACCATCAAACACATATATTAAATTGATATTGTTTACCTTCAAGCAACAAGCAAGTCCTGTCAGAATATTCCTTACCTGTCTTCATTTGACATTTCATGGTTATGATAAAAAAATAAGTAATGATTAACTTGATTGCTTTTTCCTTTTGCTCTCGATAATGTATAAGGAATTATTCAGTCATCGTACAAGCCCTGACTGCCATGGTATCGATCGGTTTGATTGGTCGAATCTAACCAGACATGTCACGTGCCTTTGGTGGCAATTTCTATTTCCTTTTCAGTTTTCTTCAGTTCGTTCCAGATCAGTGAAGGAGGAAGGACTCATTTTTATTATGTCTTCTAAGAAGGAGACTTTGGCTCTAACATTAGTGCCTTCTATACTTCAGATCTCATCCATGGATGAAGTATAGAACATATTTGTAAAAGCCTACGAATTAGGCTTACTTATAAGACAGAATGTCTACAACCGCATTATGGACCTTTCTTATCATTGTGAACTTTTCATCTTCGGTATTTAACCTGTTTGCGTTGTTACCAATTTTTTAGGGCCATGAGGTCTAATGGAACACGGCTAAATTCATCCTTCCTTGCAACAGATTATGACAGCATGCAGATTGCAAAAAGGACTAAAAACTACCGCTTCATTGAAGTAACTACCAGTTCCATTCATTGGACGCAAGATGGGCGCATTATTTTGCAATAATATCCTGTGTACCAATAAAGTTTGTCTTGAATTTTACAGGTAGGGTTTGTTATTTTGTGAGTCTCATTTCTTGCCTTCAAGAGAGAGCATCGAACACGTTAGTTAAAATTCCCATCTTGACATAAAATAATTCTTATAATTTCATTATAGGGGCCTCACTCGTGTACATCCACTGGGAATTTTTCTTTTATCCATCAAAAAAAAACAAAAAAAAATTAAAAAAACATAATAACAAAATAATCTAAAAAGCGCAAAGTTCAAGAAAAAACAGGGTCACACACACCAAAATTCTTTCGTTTTCAGAATAATGAACGCTCCCTCGAAGTGCTGCGTACAACATTGGAGCTGATGCGTATTTCGCTATGGGGGCCTCACTCGTGTACGTCTGCCAAATTTGGTCCCCAGTCACGCAAAATTTCTAACAAAAAAAAATCTCTTTCAAAATATACTTGCAAGAGAAATTTTGAACAAATTTTGTAAAAGAAACACAATCTTCTTGAAAAATTGTAGTTTCAACTGTATTATGTTACCTTTTTTTTTTTTTTACAAATAATATATGGACAAGTATGCATCGTCAAGCCTTTTTTTTTTCTTCTTAACTTCTATCTTCTTCTATGTAAATAAAACAGTAGACGTATGTGTGTGTGTAAATATCTCACAGGTAAACTCTTAAACTACTGGTCACATAGCACTGAAATTCTCAGGAAATAATATTCATGCACTAAGGGTGGTTTATAGCAAATAATACATTTACTTACATGCATGTATATCGCATACAGACATCGGCAAATTTACATGTAAAATGTTTATTAAACATTAACTGACATTTTGTTTTTTTGTGCGCATGCGTGTGCATTTTGTTTTTTCTCAGGCTGGGATGCTCTGTTCTTTTTAATTTCATTTCTAACTGATGGCACCAACTCATTTTTTTATGTTTTTGTATTAAAAAAACAAAAAACAACAAAAAAAAAAGAAACAAAATCATATGTAAATTTTACTCGCGGTTTGAAATTTGTAAATATGAAAACAAACCTATATATCTTTTTTACGATCTCATATTTACTTAATTTCATACATTATTTAAAAACAGAGGAGGAGGGATGACACACAGAATACGGACAATGCTGAAATAATGATGTTATTATTTAGAAAGCAATTCTTAATATGGGAGGGGAAGATATTTCAACTATTCTGTACTTTCACCTAACAATTTATTAAATAAGAAACTGACATGTATTATCTGTATTTTTGTGTAGTATTAGTTAACATTAAGTATCTGTTTCTTAATCCAATTTCTGGATTAGTTTATTGTAAAACAAGTGTTGCCTAATCACTAACTGCACTTTGAAATATTTATTTTTTGAGTAGCATGAATTTTAAATAAGGTGCTTCTACAGTGTGGTACGCATATTTAAAAAATACAAACAATTTATAATGAAATCATGTATTTTGAAAAACTGCTGCGTCATTTTCCAGAAGTGACGCCATGTGTTGATGATGGGAGGGGGGGGGAACATGATTATGTTGCTTTAAAAAGTACTCTGGAGGCCGCCAAGGATTACCAAACCTTCTTTTTTTTAGGTGAGGTTGGGGGTGTGGTGAATTAGTGTCTGTTTATTCTCCCAAGCATTACCACCACTTTTTCTGTTTATGGAGCGGGGGGAGGGCAGTAGATGAATTCGCTGAAATACTACATCAGAACAGATACTACACTTTGATCTTATTTATATATTTTATTGAACGAAAAAACAATTGAGCATACAAAATGTACAAACAACAATTAATTAATTCAACAAAATTAGGCACAAGGCCCTATAAGAAATTGGGAGGGGGAGGGTACAGGGTCTTTGTGACTATTTAACAAATGAGACTTTGGAGTCTTACTCTTGACTGGCAACATTTACCAAAATACCTTATTCACTCTGTGGATCATAATCTAGCTAAGAACCCCAGCGTTCAATGTAAAAAATAACATAGTTACAATTTGTATATTCATTTCTGTATGTCATGAGTGCATTTTTTTTTTTTTTTTTTTTTTTTTTTGTGTGTGTGTATATGCATGTGTGAGAAAATAAAGTTCGATTTCATTGGAAAAATATAGCTCTTGAATTTATTAGAATAAAATGTTCGTGGAGTGGGAGAAAGCTATCAAAAATGTTCATTTCAAAAAATAAGGAATAACTACTACTGGGTTGTTAGTAAGGCCCCCCTGTACTATTCTATGCGGCTAGATCCCCCACTGTTTTCCGGGGAACCGAAAACAAGCAGGGCATCCCTAATGGGGTTTGGGGAAGAAGCCTTAATGGAGGTGGAAGAAAATAAAGCAACGAATGGAGGGGGTAGGAAGGTGACCTCTGAGTAGAGGGATGACCGGGGGCATCAGAAAACAAAGATGAGGTGCAGAGGGGTTGGGCAGACTCAGAGGTTCTCTAATACCAAAAAATAAAATCAGGAACAGGATCTCAATCGTACCACCAGTCAAGAGTCACTTTACTGATCTTTTTTATGCTAACCTAGGCGGGATGGGTTCCGTAGGACCCAGCACCGCCCATGCCATGCCTAAGGAGGGAACACGTATTGAAACTTGGCTCCTCGACGGATGCACAAACTAGTGCTGTGCACCCACCTCTTGTCAGATTCCACTCTAGGCAACCTCTTCCAATCGCATCTGATCTTTACTTTAAGCAAATGTTTAAAGTAAACGATCAGATCCCGATCCGGAACAGATGTCCCTTCGTGGACCAACTTGAGGCGCGTAATCCAAACGACCATTCGCGCTACTGCTAGGATCGCCAGGAAAACCATTCTTTCCTCCCTGGGGAACGGCGGCTCCATGTTGTACACAAAACATCCTAAGTCGAGATCGAGCAGACACTCGGCATCGATGCGAGCTGTTACCCCCTCGACGTACTTTAATAAGGGCTGTATCCGGCTGCAACTGAAAAACGCGTGCTCGATTGTTTCGGGCTCGCGTTCGTCACAGCACGGACAGAAGCGCCTGGTATGTTCTTTATACCGGAAAAGTTCGTCGAAGAGGGGCAGCGCATTTCGGACCAGTCGCCAAGTCAGGGAGAATTCCGAGTTATTCAGAATCTCCCGTCCCGGCGCCCAACACCATTGAGAACGGACAACCTCCATCAACCATCCCATCCGCCTACAAAGTGGATCCTTCGCAGTCCCCTCCACTAACTCCCGATATAGTTTCTTCCTTGGCTGATCGAGGACACTGGTCCCCGGCAAAGCTCTAAGAGCGGTCCGGCATTCAGAGAAGAACTTGGACTCCCCCTTCGGTCTACGACGACCTTCTACCGAAGGGTTGGGTTTGAGATTGGGAAACGAGTTCTCAACCGCAGGGACCCAAGGAGCGTCTCCTTCAAGCGAACGAACCAGGAAAGCCAATCTCTCGGCGTTTCTATGACACAAGAGACTGGGCTGACCCAGGCCTCCCTCGCTCGGACTTTGAACACAGACCTCTCTGCAGACATAATGCTTACCATCGTTCCACAATAAGCGGGTTAGTCGTTCTGCAGGAAGAGGAAGTACAGACAAACGGTAAAGGATGAGCGGAAAAACGTATGTAGCACATGCCTCCGCCTGACCCTCCAAGGACAATTTCCTTCCAATCCAAGTCTTTACTGACGATTTGACCTTAGACTGTACTTCCGACCAATTCTTTTCCAGCTGAAATCCCGGTCCAAACCAGACACCGAGAATGCGGACCGGTCCATCGGTCCAGCTGAAAATACCTGGAAGCGAGTTTACCCCGGTCCAGGCCCCCAACCGCAGGCCAACAGACTTGCTACGGTTGAAGATGGCCCCTGTTACTTCTTCGTATCGAGCGAGCGCCTCGACCACTGCTTGAACGTCCGTGTGGCAAGCCACGAACACGGTGACGTCATCGGCGAACGCGGAAACCCTGGCTCGTGTGCCTCCAGGGAGAGCTATTCCGCGCAGGACTGATGTAGCCGCCTCGTCCCTAAACTTGTGAAGGAGGGGTTCCAACGCCAGGACATACAACAGAGGCGACAGCGGACAACCCTGTCGCACCGACCGAGAGACAGCGAATGACTCCGACAGTTTACCGTTGATCTGCACCGCTACCGTCGGCCTGTCATACAGAACAAAGATCCACTTGTGGAAGTCCGGATTAAATCCGGCGGCCTCTAGCACAGATCCTAGGAACCGATGGTCGACCCTATCGAATGCCTTGGACTGATCCAAACTGATCAGCGCGGCTTCGGCGGCGTCTTCTGTCCCCTCTATGATCGAGCGTATCAAGTGCAAATTGTCTTGAATCGATCTCCCCTTCACAGCATAAGTCTGGTCCGGTTTGATCAAGTCAGTGATGACAACCTGCAAGCGATTCGCAAGAATCTTTGCCAAAATCTTTAACTCTGTGTTTAGCAGAGTCAAGGGCCTAAAATCATCAAAGTTTTTCCTCCCACCATGCCGTTGACCTTTCCTCAGCAATGTGATCACACCCTTGGTCACCTGTCCAGGGATGGAGCCCTGGGCAAACCAATGGTTGAACATATCCATCAGAAGAGGGACCAACATGGGCGACAGCCTCAAGTAAAACTCGTAGGGTAAACCATCAAGCCCTGGGGATTTGTTATAGCCGACCTGCTTCAACGCAGTAATGACCTCATGTTCAGTAATAAGACCATCACAGCGAGCCGCCCGAGCCGCCGTGAGACGGGGCGAGTCAGCCAAATAGCTGCCAAACTCATCAACCCTGAGTCCGGGTAGTTGGGTGAAGCGCTCCGATAGATGCTCTCGAAACCCCTCGCAGATCTCCCGAGTCGATACTAAAGCGTGTCCTTCCAGGTTATATACTTTACGAATGTACCCATCCGAACCGCGCCTTAAAGCAGCCTTACGCTCAATGGCGTCAACATTCACAGCCTTGTTGGAAACTTTCTTTAACCTAGCCCTAACTACTTGACCTTCATACCGCTCGCTAGCCAAGTGGTTGAGATCTTGTTTAGCTAGTGCTAACTCTAGGGGATCCCCACCTTCCACCGCCCGGGTCAGCTTATCCTCTAAGCGCTTCTTTGCCTTAGCCTTATCTAACGCGAGGCGTTGGCTATACTGGACAGAGAAGCGCCTAATTTTGGCCTTAAGACTAACCCACCACTTACTCCCTGTAACCGCCCCCACTAAAGCCCACTGAATTAGCTCAGTGACATTCAACCGGTAGTCCTCCAGCTCCAACAAGGTGCTGTTGAACTTCCAGTATCCGGCCAGTTTAGGCCTAGCACTCAAGTTCAAATGGGCCATAACAAGTTTATGGTCCGAGTGTCCTAACAAGTGGAACGTGGGGCAAGATAGGAAGTCTACATCGCCTCTTCTAATTAACATCCGATCCAAGTAAGTACTCGGATGGGAAGGCACTACAGAATGCCACGTCCACATCTCCCGCCCCGGATGATCCAGACGAAATCTGTCAACGAGATCGCACGAAGCCATCAGGTCAGACAGAGTGCTGTCACACCGCACCGACCCGCTAGCCCCCCCGACCATATCTACCTTGGGATCAAGGATTGCATTCCAATCACCCATTAAAACTAACCGTTCCGGATCCACTAAGAAGCCCTCCAACCGTCGAAAAAAGGTTGCCCTCTCTACAGCAGCATTGGGAGCATAAACAGCAACAATCCGAAAAACACTACAATTAACAGCAACATCAACAACAAGCGCCCGCCCGTCCTCGTCTGCATGAACAACATTCACCGACGCTGACAGGGTGCGATTCACTAGCAAGGAGATTCCACGACTATAAGTATTGCCATATGCTGAGTAGACATCGTAATCGTTTACCAGCACCTGACAATCCTCGTCACAAACAAAGTGGGTCTCCTGGATAGCGGCAATATCTACCTTAAGGGACACTAGGTCTCTCACAACGCGCGAGGCCTTGCTTCGACACCTGATGCCCCTCACATTAAATGTAGCCAAGTTTAAAGCCATGTTCACTTACCTTAGGCAGTGTCACAGACGGGTCTGAAGTCCTCGGCAGTGAGGACGTAGCAGGCTTGCCCAAGGCTTCCGGTCAGCAGGTCCGCAGGAGGTAATCCATCCTTGGCAATGCCTCCCACGTCCAGGGGAAAAGTTAGTTTTAATGCCCTGTATAGGGAAGGATGGATATACAGGGGTGTGCGACCTTTGCATTTAACACTAATGTTTTTAAGAGAGGGATGGTCCATGTCGATAAGCTGTTGGCCTGGTATTGCCTCCTTGGCTGCCTCCAGCATCGCCCATAGACCCTCCGTTCTCGAGTCCTTGTTTTCCCTTACAAAAGTTGTCAGTAAGGGGGCATCCTTAAAACAGTCTGGTTGTGTGACTCTGTCACCACCCACATACAGAAAGTTCTGGAGTTTGTTGAAACGGACCTTCTGCTTTCCCTTCAATTCTGGTGTAATCCGCTGAAGGTCCGTTTCACATATCCTGCCTCCTGGCAGGAATGGCAGCTTTTTGGTCCTCTCTGTTCTCACCGCTAGGGAGGGGTCCTCTTGATGCTGAGGAGGGGGAGAGGTTTTTGGGGAGAGAGTGTCTTGTTCCGTTGCGACTTTGATGGACTTGTCGCAAGACACAGGGCACGGAGCATCTTTAGGCGGGTTAGGGAGGGCGGGTGAGGGGGATGTTTGTTGCTTTGGCTGGGGAGCCGAAGAGGAGACGGGGTGCACCGACTGATTTTCAGCTGGTAAGTCAGTCTCTGTGGGGGTTTGGTGATCTGCCCTCATTTTTCGGCTCTTTCTCCTTCTCGCTCTTCTTATTTCTGTAGCGCTCAGCGCTGTCTTGGTCGGTGAGGCTTCTTCCTCTTCCTCCGACACTGCCTCCTCCTCGGATTCTTGTAGTTTCCTTTTATTCGAGGAGGCTGGTGCTTGTGTGTCCATATTGGTAACTTCCCTTGGCTTGTCTTCGGATTGGGCTGTGATCGCTACTTGAGCGAAAGACTGTTTGCTGGTCTTACCCTTTTTTGCGACCGTCACCCATCCCTGTTTGGCTTCTGGGGGGCTTGTGGTTTTAACTGGAGTGGGGGCCATGACTGTGGCTTTGGACGCCTCCGCCGTTCTGCTGGCTGCTTTCTGTTTAGGGCAGTCCTTGGCCATATGGCCCTGTTGTTGGCATTGCCAGCAGTGGGGCCTTCTCCCTTCAACTATTAAGGAGAGCGTCCAATCCTCAAACTGGATCGTGACCGGGATGCCGAAAAAGCCCACCTTATCCACCACCATCTGCACCTTATAGTCACCGGTCATAATGTTTCTCTGACCGCGGCTAGGCGTAACCTCTTCGACATCCCCATATTGGCTGACGATGGCCCCCAGCTGTCTTGCTCCCATGTAGCAGGGGACGTTCAGTACCGACACGATTGTCCTTCTTTTGTTAAGGTAAACCGGATACAATTTAATGTTCTTGGATTGGTGGTTTACCTTAGAGAGTCTGACGGCGTCTTCTGGGGTAGGAAGCAAGACATCCCACATGGCATAGCTTTTCCTGCAGATGTAGTTCGCAGGGATGTTCTGCTCCATTAGAATCTTCACCATCATCTCCTTATTGATCCCTGTCAGACTTCTAGTCTTAGTGTCCGAGGTGATTAGAGATAGCACTCTCTTCTCTAGACTTTCCACCTGACCTGGGAGGGGCTGGATGGTGTTTCCTTCCGTGACGTTTTTGTAAGTTGAGAGAAAGAGGTCACGGTATTCCTGAGGAGTCATTTTCTCCTCTTCTCTCTGTCCCCATGCTGCAACTCCTCCTTGTTGTGTGTTCGAAGGACCTGGAACCGGAGGAGCGGCGGCTGGCGCTTTCTGCTTGGTGGAGGAAGAACTGGTCGTAGAGTTGGGGGTCTGACCTTTTCCAGACAGGGTTGGCCAGTCCGCAGTTGATGAAGCGTGCTGGCTTCCCCGACTTTCCGGGTCCTTCTCCGTCCTCTTTTTCTGCGGTTGGGCCGCTTTCTCCTTAGATGCAGGACGTTCCGCTCCTGGGGAGGTCTTCCCGGCACTCGTAGTTTTAGTAGCGGCCTCTGCTTTAGATTTCTCTTCCATTTGCGACGTGTTGTTGCCAGTCGAGATCTGGTTGGTTTGCTTGGCTGCTTTTATACCGTCGTTGCCCTCTTGGGGAGTGTTAGAGGGTGACGGATCCACCATGTCCTCCTCGAATAATGACTGCAAAGAGGCGATGGTTGCGTTAAACAGCTCCTCTTCAGTATTCTTAGAGGAGTTGTTCTTTCCCTTTTCCCCTTCGGTTGGTGGGGAATCCCTTTTTTGGGGAGCGGAGGGGCATTGTTCTGGTGTTGCCACCATTGCTTTTGAGCTCCGGGGTGTCACTTGTCCGTGCCCCTCTTCTTTTTCTCCAACTGGCGAGCTTGAGCCCGCTTTCATGATCAGGTTGCCCTCGTGGGGAGCCGTCTGCTCCTTCTTGGTTGTATCAGGTGTTTCACTGGGGGTCGCCGCGGGCTGCGGCCCTACCTTGTCACCAACATCCGTTTGGTTCTGGTTCTCCATCTCTCCACTGACCCGGGGCCGGGATTTGGCTCCCTTTTCCGGGGATTTCGCAGGGGGAGCGATGTCACGCATTTGGGGTGGGGTACCCCGCCTGCTTGGCATCGTGGTGGGGGCATTGGCCGCTTACGCAGACCAGGCCTGGGAGGGAGGAAAAATAAAAATAGTGCGGGGGACAAAGGGATGGAGGAGGTGGCCAGGGGCGAAGAGAGAAAGAGGTTTGACATCCCCTCGCGAGGAAGTCGGGTTAGTCAGCTCGATCCCCCTTTGCGGGGGGAGAGCAGAGAAGTGAGACGCAGTGGTGGCTAGCGGGTCCGAGTGCCGCATCGCAATTAAGAGAAGAGAGGGAAAGGCATCTTTGCCTAGAGAGAAGGCAAAAACGAAGAGGTATTAACCCCAAAACCCCTCCCTCAAACAACCCCAACAGGAAGCGACAAAGAGACCCGGTCTGCTCGATCCAACGGGAGAGCAGCGAAGGAAGACAAAGACTAGCAGGTCAGAGTGCCGCTAGTTAATTAAGAGGGAGAAGTAGACATTCCTCCCAGAGAGAGGGAGAAAAGAAGAAACCTTAAAGCTAAAACCTTAATACTAAAAACCTTAGTCTAAGCTGAAGGTCCTGACTCTCCAAAGGAGGGGGTCTGGTCCTTGCAGATGTGAAAAAAGCCTTAAACCTGGCTAAAGAGCCCGGTGGCTGATCCCTTCGAAGTCTATTGGTAAGAGCAGAAGTTTCGCAGCTGAAGAACAGATACTACACTTTGATCTTATTTATATATTTTATTGAATGGAAAAAAAATTGAATTATACAAAAAAGCATAAACAATATCAGTTCAATGCAACAAAATTACACTTTGATCTTAGCCAAAAGGCCAAGTAACTGTAATATAGTTTTCTACCAGGTATTACTTCCTTCTAAAATAAAAAAATACAAAATAACCGACACAGAGGTAGGGAAAGGAATACGAAGTAAGTCCCAGAAATGGCTGAAGCAGTTTATGATCTCAAAAATACTTTATTTTATATATATTTTTTAAAGTAGGGATATGGAGTCAGGCCCGGAAACGGCTGAATCAGTTTATGATCTCAAAATTACTTTATCTAATATATAAAAGCTGAAACAGTCTACGATTTAAACATTACATCATTTCATGTATGTTTTTAAGAGTGGGGTGGGGGATATGAAATCAGTCCAGGAAATGGCCGAAACCGTTTACGAGTTAAACATTACTATATTTTATTCATATTTTTAACAGTGGGGTGAGGAATATAGTCAGTCCTGGAAATGGCTGCAACATTTTATCTTTTAGACATTAATTTATTCAATGTATATTTTTAGCAGTGGGGTGGGGATGAGATGTCATTGCCGGAAATGGCTGAAACAGTTTACGATTTAAACATTACTTCATTTCATGTATATTTTTAACAGACATTATTACATAGTTATTATTTTCGTAAGCGGGGGGGGGGCCTATAATGTGGGTTAAAATTATGAAAAATAATTGTCTAAATTAGTAACATATCCAGGAATTATGAAAAAGGATGAAATGTGAGTTAATTGATTGGTGTTTTCTTTAATGAAATAATCAACCCAGACAATATATCAACGTTATTATTTTTGATAATAGGGGTTAAATTATGTAAACTTATTGTCGAAATTAGTAACAGATCTAAGAATTATGAAATATGATGAAATGTGAGTTAATTGATTGGTGTGTTTGTAATGAAAAAATCGGCCTAGACAATATATCAAAGTTATTATTTTCGTAAAGGGTGGCCATAATGTGGTTTAAAATTATGGAAAATGATTGCCGAAATTAGTAACATATCCAAGAATTATGAAAAATGATGAATGTAAGTTGATTGATTGGTGTGTTTGTAATGAAATAATCAACCCGGACAGTATATCAAAGCTATTATTTTCGTAAGGTGGGGTTGGAGGAGGGGCGATAATGTGGGTTAAAATCATGAAAAATGATTGTCGAAATTAGTAACATATCCAAGAATTATGAAAAATGAGGAAATGTGAGTTACTTGATTAGTGTGTTTGTAACCCAGACAATATATCAAAGTTATTATTTTTTGTAGGGGGGGGGCGATAATGTGGTTTATAATAATTAAATATGATTGTCGAAATTAGTAATATATCCAGGAATTATGAAAAATGATAAAATGTTAATTAATTGATTGATAAGTTTATAATTAAGTAATCAGCCCAGACAATATATAAAAGTTATTATTTTCGTAAGAGGTGGGGGCAATAATGTGGGTTACAATTCTAAAAAAATATTTTCGAAATTAGTAACATATTCAAGGATTATGAAAAATGATGAAATGTGAATTAATTGATGGGTGTGTTTGCAATGAAATAATCAGCCCAGACAATATAAAAAAGTTATTATTTTCATAACGGGGGGTGGGGGGGGCGATAATGTGGGTTAAAATTATGAAAAATGATTGTCAAAATTAGTAACATATCAAGGAATTATGAAAAATGATTAAATGTGAGTTACTGATTGGTGTTTCTTTAATGAAATAATTAACGCAGACAATATATCAAAGTTATTATTTTCTTATATGTTTTCTTATTTTATTATATTTATAATATACCCAGACAATATATATTATATTTATAATATACCCAGACAATATATATTATATTTATAATATACCCATACAATATATATTATATTTATAATATACCCAGACAATATATCAGTAATTATTTTCGCAAGGGGGGCATAATGTGGGTTACAATTATAAAAATGATTGTCAAAATTAGTAACATGAATTATGAAAAATGATGAAATGTGAGTTAATTTATTTGTGTGTTTGTAATCTCTTCTCTATATAAATAAAATGAACTCATCTTTTCCCGTCTGATTTTGACATTAATAGGATTAAAAATCAAGATATTTCATGCAAATATAATATGCACAAACGGCAAAACAATATCTGAGGTGTGTTATAGGCTTATTATTTCCCAAATTCCTCAATAATCTTAGATTTCTATACTTTTTCTGCTGAGAAGTCACGGCCAAAATCGGTTAAGATCAATGGAAGTGGTAAAATATTTTCTCTCTAATAAATTCCTCCTCCCCCTGCCACCACTTAACACCGTTTGGGGATCGTTCACAAGGAACAGTTGAGAAGAGAACACCGGTTTGGCTTCATAGTTCTTTCATGTGAAGTTATTTAAAATCACTAAACTAAGCTGCAGTGCTCTGTGGCGTAGTGGTTAGCATGCTGGACAATTCACATTATATTTTCACGTTCGTGCCGACCTACCATAGTCGTTTTTTTTTTTGTTTTTTTTCCTAAATTTTTTTTTTTTTTTTTTTTTTCCTAAATTTTTTTTTTTTCCTAAACAACTGGAATGGACTTTTCTTGGTGGCCGAACTGTTAACGTTGCAGATGTTTTTTTTATTTTTTTTTTCACACTTTATTTTCCTACTTTTACTCATGACTCCGGGTTTGATCCTTCCTACTTACCTACCATAACATTTTTAAAACTCCCCCCCCCCCCCGTCCCGGAAACAAACACTCGGGCAACGCCGGGTACCCCCGCTAGTGAAATAATAAAGCAAGACAATACATCAAAAGTATTATTTTCGTAAGGTGGTGTGGGGTGGCGATAATGTGGGTTACAGTTATAAAAATTGATTGTTACAATTAGTAACATATCCAAAAATTATGAAAAATGATGAAATGTGAGTTGCTTGATTGGTCCAGACAATATATCAAAGTTATTATTTTCGTAAGGTGGGATGGCGATAATGTGGGTTACAATTATGAAAAATGGTTGTTGAAATTAGTAACATATCCAAGAATCATGAAAAATGATGAAATCAATTGATGTGTTTATAATGAAATAAACAACTCAGACAATATATCAAAGTTATTATTTTTGTAGTGGAGGGGGATAATGTAGGTTAAAATTATGATTGTCGAAATTAGTAACATATCTAGTCATTAAGAAAAATGATAAAATGTTAATTAATTGCTTGGTGCGTTTGTAATTAAATAATCAGCCCAGACAATATATCAAAGTAATTTTTTTCATAAAGTGGGGAAGGAGGGATCGATACTGTGGATTACAATTACAACGGTTGTGGTAGTAAGGGGGGAGAACTGTATTAATATTGAAAATTGTGGTAAAGTAAAATTTTCCTAATGATCATTCGCGTCAATGCATTTATGTAATTATCTGGAAAACCTGCTGTCAAGAAATGATATTATTTCACTTAAAATGATGGTGTCAGTAGTAGGGAAAGAAAGAACACAGTAGTGTGGAATTTTGTAGTGAGCAAAGGGTTGTCTAATCACAAAGCTTCTCAACATATTTGTTTTATTGTTTGTAAAGCCTGCTGAGTAATCTTCCGAAAAATGATGTCCTTTTTCTAAAAAAATTTGTTGTCAGTAGTGGGGAAAAAATGAAACAGAGTAATGTGGAATTTGATAATGAGCAAGTGTTATCTAATCACTTAACTGTGTCAATGTATTTATGTATTTATGTATTAACTTTAAAATCCTGCTGAGACATGTTTCAAAAATGACATAATTTTTTTTACAGTAACAGTACCAGAAAGGAAAGAAACGCAGTAATGTTGAAATTTATGGTAAAGCAAGGGTTGCAAACTCATTAACAAACACAATGTATATATCTATTAATTTGGAAATTCTAATGATTCATCTTCTAAAAATGGTTTCAATTTTCTTAAAATTATGATAGCCTTGGTGGGAAGAGAAATTATTTCATATATGTTGTACAATACCTGTCGAGAGTATGTTAAATTGTTTCATATATACGTATATAAATTACCCGTCCGAAGGTCGGTAAACATATTTTAAATATGGGTAGTAAATTACCCGTCCCCAAAACATAAAATTATTTCATATACATTCTGTAAATTACCTGTTCTAGGGAAGATACAATTATTTCATACATGTGTAATAGCCGTCCTAGGGTAGGTAAAATATTCTTTTGCTCAAAATAGCAAATGATACATACATTAAAAATTCCCTTCTCCAAATAATAACAATTATATTCAAAATCAACTTCATATTATTTATATAGTCCCGAGCAACGCCGGGTAGCCCCGCTAGTTTTTAATAAATTTCTAATTCTGTAATATACAAGCTGGATTTGTATTACTATACAAGTAGATTCGAAAAGTTGTCAAAAACATATATATAACAAATGTTATCAAAGGCAAGCTAAGTTACTTTTCTACCTAACTGGACATTATTTAAATGTTTTTATTTAATGTAACATGTTTATCCAGCTCGAAAAACATACAGTGTTTACCGATATATTGGAAAATTAAAAATGGTGCCCGACTCTCTGTTGAACACAGTAAGTTTGGGAAAATGAGTTAAAAATAACAAAATATTGTTAGAAACTCACTCAATATATGTTATCGTGACAATAGGCTGACAGATACTCAGTGGGTTTTTAACAGTATTTTGTATATCTGGCCGTTGATAAATTTGCGCAAGCCTTTTCTAGTCTCAAACAAAAACACGCGTTCACATTTCAAGCTATATTACTTGTTATATGCATACGTGCACACAAACATACGCGCCCACATCCACACACGGACATATATTCACGTTCGCGTACATACACTCACATTCATGTGTATACTCACACGCGCGCACACGTACGCACACAAGGACAACGTCACTTCCCCTTTCAAAGGAAATCCACACATGCGCAAAAGACCACCGGAAACACCTATAAAAGAAAGAGCAATAAGTGGCTTCTTCCTTTTCCAACCTGCCTTCCGAGGTGGTTGGTCGGTGCACCAGCCACCGCCGTCTCGGCATGCGTGCGCGTACCTCACACCACTTGCTACTATGTGGGACAAAAAGCTATTAGACCGTACGTACACTTTATACGCTTTCTATCTACATGAATTGGATTGACGGGTTTGTATTACTGTACACATAGACTCGAAAAAGTTGTCAAAAAACAAATATATAACAAATAAATGTTATCAAAGGCAAGATAAGTTACTTTTCGACCAAACTGGATATATTTTTTGTGTTTTTATTCAATGTAACATATTTATTCAGCTCGAAAAACATGCAGTGTTTACCGATGTATTGGACAATTCAAAATGGCGGCCAACTCTCTCTTAAATACGGTAAGTTCGAGAAAAGGTGTTATAAATAATAAACTAGACAAAATACCGTTAGAAATTCGCTCAATATATATTACCGTGACATAGGTTGACATATATTCGGTGTTTTTTTAATAGTATTTTGTCTAGTTTATTATTTAAAACACCTTTTCTCGAACTTACCGTGTGTAAGAGAGAGTCGGCCGCCATTTTGAATTGTCCAATGCATATCGGTAAACACTGCATGTTTTTCGAGCTGAATAAATATGTTACATTGAATAAAAACACAAAAAATATATCCAGTTTGGTAGAAAAGTAACTTATCTTGCCTTTGATAACATTTATTTGTTATATATTTGTTTTTTGACAACTTTTTCGAATCTATGTGTACAGTAATACAAACCCACTTTTTAAAATCTATTGCTTTTCTCGAGATTTTTTCCCCCGATCTAGTGGGTTTCGAAAAATTCAGTTGGCAACACCACCACACACCACTGCGACAACCAAATCCGAGCCAATATCACGGAAATCCTGGACAAAAAATGCACAAGTACCAACATTAATCAGAAGGGACTTTTTCAGAATTCACCGTGAAGTCGAAAGCAGATACCAGAAATTTAAAAAAAAAAAAAAAAAAAAAAAACAATGCGAAACTTGAAAATCACCTTTAAATCCATAACCCAACCAACAAAACCATTACAAATTAAGTTACCACCTTTGTTTTTCTAATTTTTCTCTGTTTAAAAAAAATAAAAATTCAATTACATTTTATTCCGGTTTGTTGTCCTTTTCTTTTTAGACAAACGTGATGTTGAATTTCGATTAAAAAAAATAACGATGTTTATTTAAATTAGCATTTATAGCGGCAATTAAAAGTAAAGAAAATACAGAAAAGTCTGCAAGATATACGTACTCATCATGGAACGAAGATGTCATATTCCAAAAAAAAAAACAAAAAAAAAACACGTAAATATATATTTTTTAAACTAAGAAAATCAAAATTTTTTAGCGGTTTTACTAAACATCAGGCTGATTTTTTACCTCTCAACTTGGATTGAGTTGTCTCCCTTTATTTATTTCATCAGATTTAATCATGGCGATAACACTACGACTAGCTTAGTTATAAAATTCGATTTTCTTGAATAAAAAATACTACTTTTTGGGGTTTGTTTTACTGCACACATAGATTCGAAGTTGTCACAAAACAAATATAGAACAAATAAATGTTATCAAAGGCAAGATAAGTTACTTTTCTACCTAACTGGATATGTTTTTATTCAATGTAACCTGTTTATTCAGCTCGAAAAACATGCAGTGTTTACCGATGTATTGGAAAATTTAAAATGGCGGCCGACTCTTTCTCTGAGACGGTAAGTTTGGGAAAATGAGTTATAAATAAAAAAAACAAAAACAGTCAAAATACTGTTAAAAACCCGCCGAATATATGTCAGCCTATGTCACGGTAACATTGACTGAGTTAAAACACGGAATTAAAATAAACATAATTGATTTATTAACAATAAAACATTTAAAATTTTATTTTTATGTGTTATATCAGAGATTGATACTAACACTATAAATAAAAAGACATAAGTTTTAAAAAAGCATACCTTTTTATAGTAGAAAAAAATTGAAGCGTCTTTTTTGTGTGAACTGTGTGTACTGTGTCGACACACTAGAGAGCGTTAAAACCTTTATCAAGCTGTGTCAGCAAACAATTTCCTACGGGTCAAAATTTCCAAATATGTAAAGTACAAATCAATGAAAAAGAAATACATTTTATCAAAATCATCCGGCGCTTATGTCAACGGATCATTTAATCTAAGGGAGATAATCAGCATAAACATAGCAAAAATAAGCATATTTTGCAAGATATAATTTGGAACGCTGAAATAATCAGTAGAACAATGAAAGAATGTTAAATGGGGGGGGGGTGATTACACGATTACTGTAGCCGAGTTCCGGAAATTGCTGAAACAGTTCATGAAAAGGAAACAAGTTAGCGAAGTTAATCAATAAACTTAAAAATATAATAATGTTAAGTAACAAAATAAACTTATTTCTCTTCCCACCAAAACAAAAGTAAACAACCTGTTACAATGAAACGATGTTAATTAATCAAGAAGTTGTTGTCCAATTAGCCAAAAAAAAAAAAAAAATGTTTCCCTTATTTAGAGAGAGAGAGAAAAAACAACACTTGTGCAGAATCTTTGAACGTTGTCATTTTCCTCTTTTAGACAGAAATGACTGATTACCTAAAATAAAGAAAAACAAATTTCTTATTTTTTAATTTTTTTTTTTTTGTTTGTTTAAAAAAAATTACATTGACGGTTTAAATACTTCAAAAAAATTTTAATCATGCTGACGCTGACTGATTACCAAAAATTAGGAAAAACAAATTTCTTTTTTTTTTTTTTTTCGTGTAATCATTTTTTTTTTTTTCATTTAACATTCTTTCATTGTTCTACTGATTATTTCAGCGTCCCAAATTATATCTTTCAAAATATACTTATTTTAGCTATGTTATCTCCCTTAGATTTAATGATCCGCCAATCATCCTTGCCAATACTACTCTTTTGTATTTTGACTAAATACATAATTGAAGAAGAAAAAGAAAACATTAAAACACTGACAGCCAGTTAGCAGGAAATAAACCAGTAGCAATTTAAAATCATAAATTAGGGGAAATCAAAAATAGATGACTTATAAATTTGTATTCAAATCATGTTATTGGCTATTATTTTAGTACAGCAAAAAAAAAAAAAAAAAAAATAGATTGATATTTTATGGTGATTGGTGCAAATTCTAATGGAAATTCAACAAATAAGTAACTCTGAACGATGTTTATTGTTTAACCTTAATTTCTGTCCTCATTCACAGATTTGATAGGATTTAGTGTAATCATGGATTAAGCTACCTTAAAGCAGCTTTACATTTGAGAAGGAAAGGGTAGGAAGTCGGCTTTTCTTCATTTTCCGATACAAGCGGTTGCAAATGAAACATGCGATAATGTATGCAAAAAGATCTTTCAAACACTGTGCTGGAATATGCATAGCAGCAATTCTTGCAACGTTCTACAGGTTCAATGATGTCTGCATGTAGATGACAGAACCTGGCATTGAATTTTTCTTGTGCATTCTTTTTATATTACGGATTGTAGCACCTTCTGCCATTGTGAAAAGCAAAATAATATGAGTCTGAAACGCCTTCTGGTTAGTGTATTGACTGTATGTGTAAGTATGTAAAATTTTGTGAGATGTAGAGATACAAAACAAACGTAAAAATTACTACCTTTATAAGCTACTTTTTGTTTCTTCATTTCTACTTTTCTGTATTGAGTGGAAATGGAAAACAGTCAAATCAATAGCTTCTGTGCTACGTCTGCTCGCGAAATGACAAAATATTGTTTCACATGAAGATGTTAATTTGACATTGTTCAAGCAACTTGCTTGTTTAAAGTGATTCTCTTTGCGATTCTGTATGAGATATCAATTTCTAATAAAACGTAACAATTAAAAACTAGAGAGACAGTTGAATCAGAAACAAGACAATATGCTAACACAACATTTTACTAAACCCGTGGGAATAAACTCAAGGCCAACTACTATGATGTGTGCCAGCCTAGCCACTCAACTTGTTTACATTCTTGTATTCTTGTTACAGTTAAATAAAAGACATTGTGTTTTCCTTCAAAGTCTGGTGACCCTATTCTTATTCGTCTGATATATACATATAAGGCTAACTCAGCAAAATAGCTGTCTACTCTCTTAACACTCAACAAATATCATGGCTCTACAGTGTACTTGTCTGTTGTTGGATAAAGAAGTTTTCAGGGGTTTGTGATCGTCAGAATTGTGAAATTCTAACCTTCCAGCATATGGTCAAAGTATTTTATGTCCACCTGATTAACATATCATGATTAAAATAATGATGATTTAGCAGAGAAAATGAAATAGATTTTTGTTCTGTGAACTAAGGTATTATGGTTCCACTTTCATCATGTAGACGAGTTAATAATGAAGTTAACTAGTAGTTTTGTAGTTTGGAAAGATTCTGCCTGTTTGTCTTCCAGGGAGATGTTTGTTTCTCTCTGAAAGAGGTTTGTCAATGTGTTAAGGATGAATCTTCAGTAAAAATTGACCATTCTCAGAAAGCATTGTGAAACTGTTAATTATGAGTTGGGCAAATATACATACCATATATTGACAACATTCTGGTGACGAGCAAAGGCTGGCAACCAGAATATTGTCTCTATATGGTAAGCCATGCAAAACTCCTCTATCAACCACTGAAAGGTCTGTGCTGCATTGCATAGTCCAAAGGGCATTTTAAGATATTTGAACAATTGGAATATCCTCTGGAGCAATTGACACCAGGTAATATACTCTGGTCAGGTCAACCTTCCAAAAAATGCATGTCTCTTATGTAAAATCATGGATGTGTGGGACAGAGTATTGGTCAGAACAGAAGTGTTGAGTTTCCTGTAGTCCATACAAATTTGCAACTCTTCTCTGCCATATGCAAATGGACTTTCAAAAGGGCGAATACATTGTCCAGTAGTATTTCATCAAATGCCCTTTTTACATAAGCCAACTTGTGTGAGAGTAATCGCCATGGGTGGGAATATGCTGACTACTCATTGGTCTTTATATGGAGCTGAATTTGTGTTCACCTATATCAGCAATCTTAAGTGGCTGTGTTATGTCCTTGTACTGCTGTGCTAGCTTCAGGTTATTTTGACTAGTAATGATAATTCCAGTCGAACTGAGATATCTCTGATAGTTGTCATATTGCTGTACAGGTTTTTGACTTCATGTGTATGGCCAGGTTTTAATATGCCAAGAAATTAACACAGCATAATAGTGCTCTGATGTCTGTCACGATGAATGATCCTCTGGAATCACATCTCATATTGATTTTTGGGGTTAGTGTTTTGTCCCACATATTTCTATGGCAAAACTGTTAATTATGAGTTGGGCAAATTAGCCTGTGGATGGAATCAAACTGATTGTTGACCAAGAATTTAATAAATGCATATTTGGACAGATATCAGGTGCAGTTGTTCTTGCCACTGAGAATGTCTCAGAAGTTGAAAAAATGCCTCAGGTAGTTCTCCAAGGTAGAAGTTACACTTTGCTGGGCTGATTGCCAATAATGTCCCTGATGTTAGAGAGGAGCCTGGAGGCTGGAGTAAGTCTGGAACAGCAGCTCATCAAGTTAGGTCAGTATAAATGTCATGAAAGACTGGAATGGCAGCTGGGCTGGGGTTGGACAGAGGCAAGTTTGCTAAGTAGGACACCACAAATGGCTGAATCGGCAGGAGTGCATCATCACAGACTATAATATAAAAGCTAAGACAGTTGCATCAAATAAACCAACAAACTGACATACCAGATTAAATCATAGTTTTTATCCAATGCATTTGTACAGACTTGAAACTCAGCCAGGATCTCCACTGGGGGTATAATACCTTCCTATGTTCACCAATTTCAATTGCTGGAACATATGTCCAGTGTCTTGTCAGAACAGTCACTGCCAGATCGAAAACTGCATGGGCAACAATCGATCAGTGTCATAAAATGGTAACCATTGTGATGCATGATATTCATGCCTAATCGATTCCATGTTTCACGCACAGTGAGCCCTCCTTTCTGATATTGCACTGGAACTTGATTTACAAACTGACACTCGTCATAATTCCAAAAAATGAACTCCATTGCAGTCTGCAACACACATGGGTCAATTCTATGTGAAAAATGCAAGATGTGTCTGAGTCCAAGATACCAGCTATGTTGATGAACCTGTGTCCAGGAGTCATATTCCTTGTGGTAATCTATTATATAAAGCTTCTGAGTGCCTTAATAACATCAATACCAAGCAAAACGTTGAAATCTAGGGCTTTTCTTAACATATCAATCATTATCAGTTGTCGTGTGGATTTTTATGATGCTATTCATGTAGCAAGCCTGTGTAGCTCCAGTAATTATTATCATAACCTTCTTTGAAGAAGAACGACACAGGTTTGGATCAAAAATAGAACAAGAGCACCCCAGGTTAAAGGGAGCCTGAACATGACATAATGTTCTTGTGCCATTGATAGCAACATGTGTGAGTGATTTTCCTCTGTCTTATGCAGTATCTGGCAAAGTGATAGAAATTGTAGCAGTTACAGAGAACTATTTTTTCTGGTGAGTCATGTCCCCCTCTGAGTTCTTCAGCCACAGGCTGACCTATCAGCTAACAGGGCACATTGATTTATCTTCTCCCTAAAAAATATTGAGGGAACATCAGTCAGTCAGAACCAGACCTTCAGCCAAGCAACACCTCTTCTCTCGTCCCCTGTCCACCGGACATCTTGGTTTAGCATTGATGGCCTCCACTGGAGACAACTGCTATTAGCTGGGAATGACACAGTACTGACTAACGACGACCTCAAAAGAACTTTCTGTTCCTTCTTCCTTTTTTGCAGTCTGACCTGCCAGTTTCTGCTACAAATAAAATATTCTTTGTTGTTATTGTTAAAAAGAAGTTTGTTGTTCTTTTGTGCTGTGTTCTTTTAATATATTTTATTAGGAAGGTAAAATCATTATCTTACCTAAAAATAGTGACCATAAAAGATGCACAAAACAAACTTTCTTTGAAACATTTAATAAAAAAAACAATGAAGACTTCACAAAAAAAAGAAAGGAAACAAACTTCTTAGCCTAACTCACGAGGTAAAATAACTTGGCAAGCTGGAGCCGCAGTTGCACAGGCACCAACTCCAGACTAACTCCTTACCTTCACGTCACTACCATCACCTCCACTGCCACTCAAACAAGCCGAAACTGTGCTTTTATCGCAGTTGCTTTGGTACGGATGGTAAGATGCAAAATGTTCTGTTTGTTCATGAACCAGGGAAACCAAGGTCTGGGGAGCTGAGCAGGGCAGGCTCTCCACGAGATATTTACAACAACCATGCCTACTTTATCACAGACTTCCTATCCCAAGTATGTTGCTTAGTTGATATCGGAGCTGCTTGCAGTATCTGGCCACTGAAACTCCTCACCAAGAAGCCTCCAGTGTCGTCCATCACACTGCAAGTGGTAAATCACTCCCCCATTCTCACATACGGTCAAATTTCTCATTCTCTGAACTTGGAATTATGGAGAGACTTTACGTGTGTCTTTACTATAGTGGATTTATCCTACCCCATACTAAGCATGGACTTCCTGCACCACTCCAACCTGATAGTGGATACGCGCAGACGTCGGTTGATAGATGAAAATATGGAACTTTCCATCTCTGGTGTGAAAATAAGCATCCTCTCTATTCTTCATTGCCGTTTCTGATAACCCATATCAGACCATTTTACATTCCTACACGGTGTTAACAACCTAAAATTTTGTGGTAAGTAAACCCACACACACCACAAAATACCACATCGAGACCCCACAGGTGCACCTGTGTTCTCATGCCCTCGCCGCCTCCCTGCTGATAAACTTAAGGCAGCGAAGGCAGAATTCAACCATATGCTGCAGCTGGGAATATGACGCCCCTCATCCAGTCCATGGGCTTCCCCTTTGCATATCATGCCGAAACGTGATGGAGACTAGCGTCTGACTGGGGACTATCGACGACTCAATGCCATGACGATACCTAATCGTTATCCAATCTCACATTTGCTTCTTCTTTGCATGTCTATAAGACCGGCTCCAAACTAGATTTAGTTATGAACCCAGTGAATCCGGTCAAGATACCCAAGACTGCGGTAAAACTCCATTTCGAGCATTTGAATTTTTTACTATGCCCTTCGGTTTGCAAAATGCTGCTAGCACCTTTCAGCGCTTCATGGATGAAGTAGTGTGTGACTTGGACTTTGTCTGTAACTATATAGACGACATTCTCGTGGCAAGTGCCTCACCTGAGGAATATGTCACTCACCTCCACCTACTATTCGAACGGTTTCAGAAATACCAGGTGAGGATTAACCTTGGTAAATGTGTTTTCAGTGCTTCAACACTAGTTTTCCTGGGCCTGGGCAAGACGGTAGATCTCCATTACTGGAAAACGTGAAGGCTCTACAACACCTTCAACCACCCACTTCACTTCACCAACTAAGGCACTCCTTGGGCTATTAAACTATTACAGATGTTTTATCACACACTGTGCGGATCTTCTAGCTTCTCTTTCCGACCTGTTACATAACAGGAAGAAGAAAAATTAGCAAATCTCACTTAACAATGTTCAGCTTAAAGCTTTTAATGAAGCGAAAACAAAACTGGCGATAACATCTCTACTTGCACATCCTGTACCCGATGCCCAGTTTTCACTGGTTATTGACTCATCAGGCACAGCTGTTGGTGCAGTGTTGCAACAGCAGCACCAACAACAGTTACAACCTCTCGCATACTTTTTGCAACAACTGAAACTAGCAAAACAACATTACAGCACGTTTGGCTGTGAACTCCTGGCAATGTACCTCGCAGCAAAACACTTCCAACATTCACTCGAGGGCCAACAATTTGTGATCTATACTGATCACCATTCGTTTACATACACACTGTGTTCTAAGCCAGACAAATATTCTCCTTGTGAAACGTGCTACTTGGATTTTTTTTCGTAATTTACCAGCGATATCCAACATATCTCAGGTGAACAGAAGGCAGTGGCAGACGCCTTGTCCTGCCTTCCCATTAATTCTCTGTCTTCATGATTGGATATCGACTTACAGCAGCTGGCCTTAGACCAGCCAAATCTGGACACGTTGGATCTATCATCAACTGAACTTGCAACTTGCAAATTTGCATACCTGCCCGCGCCTATCTCGAACATGCAGATCATTTGTGACACCTGAACAGATTCACCTGGACCATTTGTTCCATTGACTCATTGTAGAGCTGTTTTTGACACCCTGCACAATCTGGCACACTCTGAATGCAAAGCCATAGTGAAGCTGATTATAGCTAGATTTTTATGGCCAAATATGAGGCATGATATCACTGCCTGGACACGTTCCTATGTATCCTGCCAAAAGTCCAAGGTACACAAGCATATCCGTGCACCCCTTGGAACATTGAGCACCCCAGATGCTCGGTTTAGCCATGTTCACATTGACTTGATTGGACCATGGCCGGTCAGTCAGGGATTTACTTATCTCCTGACCTGCATAGACCGTTTTACACAGTGACCTAAATGATATTTCGGCTGGATCCGTAGCGTAAGCCCTTATATATATTCTGAGAACTGTTCAAGATCTTAGGGATCGCACATATTTGGACAACGAGCTTCTATCACCCAGCTTCTAACGGGATGATATAACACTTCCATCACCAATTGAAAGCAGCTTTATATGCTTACCCTGACCAACAGCAATGGAGTGAATACGTACCGGTTGTCTTTCTTGGCTGCTGTGTCTCCAGCCGAACTTGTCTATGGAGTACCTCTATCATTGCCAGGTCAAATGCTGACCTTGATAGAGTTAATAACAACCAATTCAGCTCCGTATGTCGATAGGCTGTGAGCTTATTTTAGTAAGCTCCCACCGATGCACACTAGGGAACAGACCATAAGATCATCGGTCCCAAGGAACATTTCATCTTAGTGTTATATTCGCATATGCCTCTATATTTACATGATAAACCAGAAAAGCAGCAGCAGTTGCGACAGTCATTAATGGCGACGCTAAGACACAGATTTTCGTTGAGTCAATGCAAATGAACTCAATAAATACACACAACAACTTCAAAGCCCATTCTCTCACATACACACATCAATATAATAGCTCGCACATCACTTCTTTAGTGGGGTAGTTGTACCCCAGCTAATTATTTATCTTTTAGAACCCTCGATAAAAACGACAAACTCCTTTTAACATTAAACATTTGCAAGTATTTATTCAACGGGATAATAGTGGTGGAGCTCGAGGTTATTGAGTCAGGTCCAAGTCGGACTGTCGGTGCTGGGTGAGGAGGAGAGGAAGGTGTGTCTTCGTTCGTGGCTCTGTGCTGACTGTTGGATGTCCCCTGCACTCTTTTTGCGGACAGTAGGATCAATGCGCCCTGCCTGTCGATTGGCCAGTCTATGGCCGAAGAACTTACAGGGAAGCATTGATCCGTCAGAGAGTATAGTTCATTAGGGGGGGTTGCTACATCACCCCCTGCTTAGGCGGAAAGCCGATAAAGAAGAAATGTAGCAGTTGTTAAGAGAGAAAAAAAATGTTCACAAAAGTTGTTTTTTATGAGAAAATGTTCTTGCTTTTCAGTGAAAAGCTGGGTTTTCATGCTGAGGATGAAGAAAAAGGATTTTATTTTATTTTTTTATAAAAGAAGAAAATGTCTTTGTGCAAAATAATTTTGGGTGAGGAAAAAAAAAAATTTTTTTTTTATATATATAAAGTCTTGCACAACTTCTTTGGCCAATGCACTCTACGACCACTACACGTGGTAGTAATGTAGTTGTCTGCATTGGGAGTACTTGCTTCAGGTGTATGTTGATGATGCATGTATGTAGGGGGAATGTGTGGCTCTTGTGTTTTCGTGTCCAGAAAGGCTTTTTTTATTCTGTCAATGGAGACAGTTTCTCTTTTACCACTGATGTCTATGGTGAAAAGTTTGTTAGTACGTGAGAGCACGCGATAAGGACCAGTATAAGGTGGAGTAAGAGGGGCTTTCACAGAGTCCTTCCTAAGGAAAACATGAGTCCAAGACGAAATGTCCTTTGGGACCGAAGATTTTATGGTCTGTTCCCTAGTATGTATAGGTGGGAGCTTATTGAAATAAGCTCGCGGTCTGTCATTTGTGCAGACTCTATCGAGCTCAGCATTTGACCTGGCAACGATAGAGGTGCACCATGAACTAGTTCAGCTGGAGAGTATCTCAGGTCCTCTTTAATGGCAGCACGACAGCCTAAGAGAACAACAGGTACGTATTCGTTCCATCTCTGTTGGTCAGGATAAGCATGTAGTGCAGCTTTTAATTGGCGATGGAAGCGCTCTATCATCCCGTTCGAAGCTGGGTGATAGCTTGTTGTGCGAATACGTTGGATCCCTAGAATTCTGGAAAGTTCCTGGAATAGGTGGGATTAAACTGTGCACCATGATAACCGTGGTTACAGTGGTGGGAACTCCGTAACGCGATATCCAGCCTGATATAAGGGCTCGCGCTACGGACTCAGCCGAAATGTCTGTGAGGGGAATGGCCTCAGGCCACCGTGTGAAATGGTCTATGCAGGTCAGGAGATAAGTAAATCCCTGACTGACCGGCCATGGTCCAACCAGATCTATGTGAACATCGCTGAACCGAGCGTCTGGGGTGCTGAATGTTCCTAGGGGTGCACGGATATGCTTGTGCACCTTTGACTTTTGGCAGTATACACAGGAACGTGTCCAGGCAGTAATATCACGCCTCATATTTGGCCAGAAAAATCTAGCTGTAATCAGCTTCACTGTGGCTTTGCATCCGGGGTGTGCCAGATTGTGTAGGGTGTCAAAAACAACTCTACGATTAGTCATTGGAACTAGTGGTCGAGGTGAATCCGTTGCGGTGTCACAGATGATCTGTGTGTCTGAAGTGGGCACAGGCAGGTATGCGAATTTGCAAGTTGCAAATTCAGGTGACGACGGATCCAAAGTGTCCAGACTTGGCTGGTCTAGGGCCATTTGCTGTAAGTCGATATCCGATGGTGAGGACAGAGAATGCGAGACAAAGCATCTGCTGCAGCATTCTGTTCATCCAAGTGGCGAGTTTCACGGGGAGAATATTTGTCCGGCTTAGCATGCAGTACGTATGTAAGCGGACGCTGATCGGTGTAGATCGCGAATTGACGACCCTCGAGTGAATGTTGGAAGTGTTTCACTGCAAGGTACATTGCTAGGAGTTCGCGGCCAAACGTGCTGTAACGTTGTTCTGCCGGTTTCAGCTGTCTCGAAAAGTATGCGAAAGGTTGTAATTGTTGTTGGTGCTGCTGTTGCAACACTGCACCTACAGCTGTGCCTGATGCATCGACGACCAGAGAATACTGGGCATCAGGTACGGGGTGAGCAAGTAAGGATGTCATCGCTAGCTTTGTTTTCACTTCGTTGAATGCTTCTAGTTGGACCTCATTAAGTGAGATTTGCTCGTTTTTCTTCTTCCTAACAGGTTGGAAAGAGGAGCTAGAATTCCACAGAGTGTGGGATGAAACGTCTGTAATAGTTCAACAGACCAAGAAAGTGCCTTAGTTGGCGAAGTGAAGTAGGTGGTTGAAGGTCTTGTAGAGCCTTCACCTTTTCTGGTAACGGAGATATACCGTCTGGGCTGAGAATGTGGCCCAGGAAAACTAGCGACGAAGCACCGAAAACGCATTTACAAGGGTTAATCCTCACCTGGTATTTCTGAAACCGTTCAAGCAGTAGGCGGAGATGAGTTACATGTTCCTCAGGTGAGGTGCTTGCCACGAGAATGTCATCTATATAATTATAGACAAAGTCTAAGTCATGCACTACTTCATCCATGAAGCGCTGAAAGGTACTAGCCACGTTTCACAAATCAAAGGGCATAGTTAAAAATTCAAACACTCCAAATGGAGTTGTAACCGCAGTCTTGGGTATGTCGGCCAGATTCACCGGGATCTGATGGTAAGCCTTAACCAGATCTAGCTTAGAGAAGGTCTTACAACCATGCAGCGAGGAAGCAAAGTCTTGAATGTGTGGGATTGGGTAACGATCGGGTACCGTCATGGCATTCAGTTGTCGGTAGTCCCCAGTCAGACGCCAATCCCCATCACGCTTAGGGACCATATGCAAAGGGGAAGCCCATGGACTGGATGAGGGGCGAATTATTCCCAGATGCAGCATATGGCTAAATTCTGCCTTTGCTGCCTTAAGTTTATCAGCAGGGAGGCGGCGTGGTCGTGAGAACACAGGTGCACCTGTTGTCTCAATATGGTGCTTTGTTGAGTGAGTGGGTTCGCTGACCACAAAATTTAAATTGGTCAATTCCGGGTACGCTTGCAGTAAAGTCTGGTATGGGTCATCAGACGCAGCAATGAAGAATACCGGGCTGATAGCGGGGGTGTTTGTTTTTACCCCAGAGACGGAAAGTTCCGTATTAGCGTCTATCAGCCGACGTTTTCGCATGTCCACTAATAGGTTAAAGTGGTGCAGAAAGTCCGTGCCTAGTATGGAATACGGTAAGTCGGCCACCGTGAAGACCCATGTAAAGTCTCTCCGTAATTCCAAGTCTAGAGAACGAGAAATTTGACCATATGTGGGGATTGCCGAGTGATTTATCGCTTGCAGTGTGATTGGCGATACTGGTGGTTTTTTTACCGAGGAGTTTTAGCGGCCATATGCTGCAAGCGGCTCCCATATCAAGCAACGTCTATAATAAAATAGGCACGGTTTGTGTGCATACCCGGTGGAGAGCTTGCCGTGCTCAAGTCCCCAGACCTTAGCTTTCCTGGTGTGAAAACGAACAGGGCATTGTACACCTCTGTGCCTCTGCTCCAAAACGGCTATGGTAAAAGCATAGCCCTGGCGTGTTAGACTGGCGGCGGCGATGGGGAGATGGTGAGCGACCTTGGTAGCGGCATCTGGGCGATGGTGATCTAGTTGCGTTTAATTTTTTTACCTCTTTGGTGAGACGCTCAATAGCGTCAAGTATAGCCAAAGACGTGGCGTCTCGGCTTGCATTCCCAGTCGCAGCAGCATGTGTAAAAACTTCAGCCTGTGGCTGAGGGATCGCAGCGGTGGTAGGTCCCCTAGAGAATTCCATCACCCTATCCGCCGATGCTGCTATGGTATCTACAGATTGCTTCTCAACCATAGGTGCCAAAATTGCCTTTACTTGAGACGGCAGCCTTGAAATGAAGAGCTGTTTTATAAGGGCACTGTCGGCCGGGACGTCTTCTGCCAGTTCTCTCATTCTACGGAGTAACTCCGTTGGCATACGATCCCCTAAAAGTTTGTCACGGACCAATGTTTGGAAACGCCTCTCTGCTGAGACTGACGTTCAGAGCAGCACCTCCCGCTTTATGCTTTTATAGGTAGAATTAATTGGGGTGTCAGTTATCAAATCCTTGATAACTGGCGTCAACGATGCAGGGAATGCACTGAATAATATGTGCAGCTTTGTCTGCTCCGATACGTTGTTTGCCAAGAAATGCGATTCCAATTGGGCAAACCAAACTCGCACGTCGCCAGCAAAGGCAGGCAATACGGTGGATATGTTTAACTAACGAAAAGAAAAAAAAGGAACAGACCAAAAAAAATTCAGTTATCACGTGGGATTCTTTTAACACGCAAAGAATCGTCCGTTTTTTTTTTCTTTGGTTAGTAAAAAAAATTTCTGTTTCTTTTTGTGCGAATCCCTTTGAAGAATTATATATATATATATATATATATATATATATATATATATATATATATATATATATATATATATATATAAATGAAATATTATTTCTTCTTTCTGTAGTTTTTGTTTGTTTTGAGTGCTCTCCGTAATTTCTTTTTGTTTTTGCAACTGTTTGGAAGGAAGTTTGTACGTTCTCTTTAAAAAATATTCTTTTTTGTTTGAGAAGTTTTTTTTTTTTTTTTTTTTTTTAACAAGGAGCGTTCCGTCGGGTCACCATTTTTAGTGGGGTAGTTGTACCCCAGCTAATTATTTCTTTTAGAACACTCGATAAAAACGACAAACTCCTTTTAACATTAAACATTTGCAAGTATTTATTCAACGGGATAATAGTGGTGGAGCTCGAAGTTATTGAGTCAGGTCCAAGTCGGACTATCAGTGCTGGGTGAGGAGGAGAGGAAGGTGTGTCTTCGCTCACGGCTCTGTGCTGACTGTTGGATGTCCGCTGCACTCTTTTTGCGGACAGTAGGATCAATGACCCCCGCCCTGTCGATTGGCCAGTCTATTGCAGAAGAACTTACAGGGAAGCATTGATCCGCCAGAGAGTATAGTTCATTAGGGGGGTTGCTACACTTCAACAAAGAAAACCGCTAGATAAGGCCGCACAACAAAAGAGAAAACAAAAATGTAAAACACAAGCATTGCAGTAAACGCAACTTAGACAGCATATTAACGCAAATAAGTATTACACAAAACATTGCAACAATTCAACACCAACTAGGTTACATTCACAACTTTTTCAGCTTTAAATTGATGTAACACATGCATACATACACCATACAGAGACGATTCTCTACAACGCATTAAGACACAATAAACAAACACCATTAAAATAGCAAAATATAAGCTAATTATCAGTTTGCCCTTTGTCTTCAACTACGTCTGCGACACCACTATATAAACACTAGCCGTCGTGACAAAAAGTCAGTCGCCCAGAGTCACAGCAAGTCGCCCAGCATGGGATAATTATCGACTCCGTCGGACCCCCCCCCCCCGACGTTAAACTCACTTTCACGCGCATCATTCATCAATTTCTCCACGTGGAAACACCAACAGCGAGAATTAACATTTTCACTTTTTATTTCATCACAATTTCAAATTAGCGCCCAACTTTTCTCTCCTAAGAAGTATAAACATTAACTTTACGATAAAAGTCTTTTTTCCTGAACATTCTCACATTCTTACGAACTTTGAACACTTTGTTTCGCTTTCTCGTTAAGTTTGTTTTTTATAAATAAACGATTGAGAAATCAATCATTTTAAAATTTAAATACATATTGTTGTTTGGTTCCTTCTCGCCACCATATGCTTATTCATAATATAACATTAGACTCACGTTTTTCTCAGAAAGGACGCCATGAAAGTCCCTCTAACTCCACCTTATATTGGCCCTTATCGTATACTGAAGCTTTTTAATCTAGATATTAGTGGTAAAAGAGAAACTGTCTCTATTGACAGAGTAAAAAAAAGCCTTTCTGGACACAAAAACACGCGAGCCACACATCCCCCTACTTACACACAGCATCAAAATACACATACACCTGAAGTTAGTACTCATTCAAACGATTACTCCTTGTAACCACCACACATAGTGGTCGTAGAGTACATTGACCAAAGAAATTATGTAAGACTCTGTACATATGATATGCCTTTGTCCAATTTCTCCTTGGATTTTATTTATTTATTCTTTTTTAAACAACCTTTCAAAGAAAGACATTTTTCTTCTTCAAAGAAATAGCATATTTTTTTCTTCTCCAGGAAAATCAGTTTTTCACAGAAAAGCAAGAACATTTTTTTACATGAAAAACTCTAAACTAATTGTACCATTTCTGTTCTTTGCGACGGCTATTTTTCTCCTCTGTCGGCTTTCCACCTAAGTAGGGGTGATGTAACAGTTACAGAGAACTATTTTCTCTGAATTCTTCAGCCACAGGCTGACCTATCAGCTAACAGAGCACATTGATTTATCTGCTCCCTAAAAAGTATTGAGGGAACGCCAGTCAGTTAGAACCAGACCTTCAGCCAAGAAACACTTCTCTCAGCTCCTGTCCACCGGACATCTTGCTTTAGCATTGATGGCCTCCACTGGAGACAACTGCTATTAGCTGGGGACGACACAGTACTGACTGACTAACGACGACCTCAAAAGAACTTTCTGTTCTTTCTTCCTTTTTTGCAGTCTGACCTGCCAGTTTCTGCTACAAATAAAATATTCTTTGTTGTTATTGTTAAAAAGAAGTTTGTTGTTCTTTTGTGCTGTGTTCTTTTAATATATTTTATTAGGAAGGTAAAATCATTATCTTACCCAAAAGATGATTGCACCTTTACCTCCCACAAACGATTGTCCACAGTCATGGTGGATTATAAGTTAAATGTGATCCCCAACTGTGGAGCCACAAATGTAAAATCATCCAATCTCGGACCCTTTAAATATATTCAAGCATTGAATACATTTAAATTTGGAACCATTCATATATTATCAGATTTAGCTCCAAAATGCAACAAAGGCACAGACCTTAAGTCTGTATGGAAACACAATTTTCACATCAGCGAGTTTTCAGAGATATAAAAACAGTATTTTTGCTCTCCAAGACATTTCCAAGGTTGGTTATTCGTTATTGCTAGGGGATTCTTTTCTTGGAAAAGGTAACCATTCGACCCAAAACACGCATCACTGGAAAGATTTGATTTATGTCTGTGAAAAACTGAATCACTTTCAAAACATGCAAAAGGTAAAAAAATGGTTAATTTTCTTATAAAAATAATACTTCTGTTAAACATTCCAATAATATATATATATATATATATATATATATATATATATATATATATATATATATATATATATAACTACTTCATTTACTCACATAAATTTATACGAAAGTATAGATTTATGCGTAAACTTTAAGTATTTACTTCAAAAGTGCTCAATACATAGGTAGAGCTAGTTAGCAATTTATAGAATATATATGGCGATTAAACTACACTGAATATTCGGCGTTTCATCCACTCTAGAATTCCTCAGGCTTATGCGCGAATTCGTATAAATTTATGTGAGTAAATGAAGTAGTTATATATATATATATTCAGTGTAGCTTAATCGCCATATATATTTTATAAATTACAATATATATATATATATATATATATATATATATATATATATATATATATAGAGAGAGAGAGAGAGAGAGAGAGAGAGAGAGAGAGAGAGAGAGTAAATGACAAAAAGTTATATTCCAAAATTCATGATGTTGACTATTTTATAATTTATTCCTGTAATTCAGTTGACTTATACAATTCTTGACAGTATCTGTTTCGTAGCGCAAAATCAATTACTTAATTATTATATCATTCAGTGAATCTATTATACCCTTAACTCATCAGAAGAAATAGCAACAATCAATCCGTCGAAAGGAATTGAAATGTGATTTGACATGGTAAAAATCCAAAATTCGAAGAGAAGCTGCAGATACCTTTATATTTTTCCATTACGTCATATTGAATTTCGTACTAACAATTTTAATTAATTTATGAATTTTCTACCAAAATGGTAAATCGGATTACTTAAGTTGTGTATACATACTTATGAAAATAATATAAACAAACTATAAACTAAACTAAGCTGAAAAAAAAAAAACGATTGATAACTTCGGTCGGTTATCATAACTAATCAATTGATCCAAATTGAAAACCATACATAATTGTAGCGTATCAGAGTATAAATACGCTAGCTCGCCACAAGAAAATAAGGAAACGAATGGAATTGAAGGAAACAAAGACTCAATTGATGGATAAGATAAACGTCGTTTATTTGCTGTTGAAAGAATGAACGTTTTCATGTCCGCGCGTATGTAACCAATGTCCGTTGCAGGGTTGATGTTGTAGAAGAATAGGAAATGTAGGTTCATCTCACTATCGTTTGTTCATGCGTGGGAAGAGAAATGAGTGTTGTAGTGGAAAATGAGAATTATAGTCCAGCGTGTAGACAAAGAAGAGGATATGAGAGTTGACGTCAGTTAGTAGTCAGCTATGCGAAGGTGTTCTCAGGGACCAGTAGTAGATAGAGAGAGAAAGAGTGTGAATGTGTACATACGGTCTGTTTGCTTGTGCCCCATACATAGTCGCAGGGGTGTTGACGTGCGCGAGCATGCGCCTCCCTTTCGGGAGGCGGCTGGTTAGCCCAACCTCTCTGGTCGAGAGTTGGTTCTAAAGAGGATTAGAAACAGCTTGTCTCTTTGTTTTATACTCGTTTCCAGTGGTCATTTGCGCATGTGTATTTTTCCCTAGAAAGCGGAAGTGACGTCGTCCATGTGTGCGTTTGTGTGCGCGTTAGCGTGTGTGTCTATACACGTAAATGTGAGTGCATGTACACGAACGTGAATATGTGTACATGTGTGGACGTGGGCGTGTATGTTTGTGTGCGCGTATGTATATGACATAGCTTGAAATGTGGATGTGTGTTTTTGTGTGAGACTTGAAAAAGGCTCGTACATAATTCAAATCTATTAGCCATTACAATCAAGCTTATCAATCCTTATAATTATAATTTTTAAAATCATACAATTCAAAAACTATACTTACGTTTTGTTAAGTTTAAAAATAATCTGAAAACTCGTTTATATCGTAATTGTAAATAATTAAATTTACTTAATAAAGTGAGGCAGAGTTACCTCCCTTGGAACAAATCTAACAAAATATTAACTTTACCTATATTTATTAATTTTTTTTTTTTTTATTTCACAATGCATAGACATCATGACACATATGTGTTGCATCCAGGACAGAATTTTAATTTTTTTATTTGGCAAATTTAGAGAAATTATTAGTCATTTACATAGGAATGATATGTGATGGTTCGCATGTGTCAAAATTTTCATATGCCATGTAATCATGGCATATGAAAATTTTGACAGACTGCCCTAAGCAAATGACTGTGAAGATAAGCAAATGAATGCTTGTTAGAAATGAAGAATATACCCTTAAAATTTTAAAGGTAGCTTTCCATATGGTAGGGATATCTCCGGAGAAGACCCTAATTTACCCTATATATGCTTCCGGGTTGCACTTGCTCATACAACTACATTTATATTTTCCCTCTATTGCCCCCACAAGACCAGAGTTACTATCTTTAAGAGTATATCTGAGAAAATTGACCACATCCTGTCTGCTCATCTTTCAGCTAAAATTCACGTCTGCTCATCTTTCAGCTAACATTCACAATGTGAAATGGTTCACCCACTCAAACAAGACAGACGATGAGAGGAGGTTCTGTCACGATTTCTCCATTGATAATAACCTCCCTCAGATTGTTCATTAACCCACCTGTGTGCCCGACACTAACGGTCAGTATACAAGTCTTCTAGACCTTTTTCTTACAACTTGCCCTGATTTATGTTCATCTTCCATTCTGTCTCCACTGGGATCTTCTGACCACTTGGTTGTATCAGTTAAGATAAAAATGAAATGTAAGTCCTCAGATGTACCTCTCTATCGTAAATTATATCCATACTTTGTTGCTGAGTGGGATAGCTTCCATACATTTATATCAGATCTATCTCTGCATTCCATCTTTAAAAAGAATGTGTCCTCTTTAGTATCAGACCTGATGGAATAGTAAATTTTAGGCATAGACCACTTCATATCCTTCAAAATATTCCAGTAAAAACCTAACAGCCAGCCATGTTCTCTCCAGAATGTGCTGCTGCCATTGCGCACAGAAATCACTATTTCCATTGCTTCCAACATAATAGATGTACAGAAACTAAACCCGCCTTCAGGACTGCCAGCAACCACTGTAAAAGTGTGATAAAAAACGAGAGAAAGTTATATGCTCAGTTCATTAAGTCCAAAGTGGCCGAGCAGCGGCTTGGTCCCCACCAGTTTTGTCTCCTTCAATCCAAACAGGGTCCTGCGCTCAATCTCAACCATTATCAATGGACCTGAGGTAATCTTGCCAGCATCAGAAAAATCCAAACTCTTTGCCAAGAATTTGCAGCTAATTCTACCCAATGCGACCCAGGCCGTCAACTCCCCATACTTCCTCTTGCATCAGAAAACATGCTATGCAACATACAAATATCGGTGCATGATGTTGCTAAAAACCTTAATTCCAGTACAGCAACTGGCCTTGACGGTATTCCAATTATAGTGTTGAAAAAGCTTCAACCAGAACTAGCGCTCATACTTACAGAATTGTTTAAGTGTTGCCTTAAGGAGAATTGCTTCCCAACACCCTTGAAAATCTCATCAGTGTGCCTTGTATTTAAGAATTCAGGTGATCGGTTATCTTCTTCTCAGTACAGACCAATAAATCTCCTGTGTGTCATGAGTAAGTTGCTGGAATCTATGTTAAATAAAGAAGTAGTCAACCACCTCAGCAAAAATAACCTTCTTAATGACATGCAATATGGTTTCTGTTCTGCTAGATCTACAGCAGATGTGCTAATGGTTATATCATAGGATTAGAGAATCTGTCAATGAAAGCTTCCTTTCTAGGGCAATTGCTATTGATATATCAAAGGCCTTTGATAGGATATGGCATAAAGGTCTACTTCATAAGATCTCTAGCTACGGGATAGCTGAAAATGTCTTCTCAATTATTAAATCATTTCTCTCTGATAGGCTCATAAGTGTAGTGGTTGATGGGTAGAAATCAGAAGCTCATAGTACTTATGCTGGAGTCCCTCAATGATCCATCCTGGGCCCAACTCTTTTCCTGATCTCCCAAATCGCATCTCAAGATCATTCGTAAACATTTATGCTGACAACACTACCATTTTGGCAACATATCAAAGGCTGTAATTGACCAAGTTCTTTTTGATTCTCTCTCATCTGATCTTGAACACATGGTACAATGGAGAAAGAGGTGACTGGTTACTTTTCATGTGTCTAAAACCAAGCTTCTGTCTTTACATCATCAATGCTCTGATCCTCATCTGGCATCAATTGAAATGAATGGCTCTCGTCTTGGGGAGGCTACATATTTTGACAAGTTTCTGGGTTTGACCTTTACTCCTGATCTGAAATTGCCAAGGTCGCTGGAAAAATGGTGGGATCCTTCTACCGCTCCATTAGATATCTCACTGCTGATGCAATTCTCTACCTGTATAAAAACCAGGTATGTCCAAGGATGGGCATACCTGGGTAGGAATTGCTAGAATAGCTTATCCTGCCTTGACAGAGTTCAAAATAGACTTTGTAGCCTAGTGGAGGGATGCCCTTTTCTCTTCCCACAAAAGAGACATTGCGAGGCTGTCTCTGCTTTATCATTATTTTCATGGCAAGTGCCCGTCTGAGCTCTAATCTATGGTCCCCCCTTGTCAAACTTTCCTGAAAAACAGTCATCTAGCTGAAACCACTGTCAATAATTTCTCCCACTCTTTATCTGTACCTAAACCTTAACGAAGATTCCATGAACAAAGTTTCTTTCTTAGAACTGCATGCCTGTGGAATTCTCTTCTGTTTGCCTGTTTTCCAGCTGACTACAATTTGGTAGTCTTCAAGTCCAAAATAAATAAATTCTTGATGAATCATCCCCTTAAGTAATCTGATTTACCAAATTTCCACTACTAACGATTACTACAATATTATCGCATCGACTACTGTACACTCAATAACTCTTAACCTCGAGTGGCCTCCATGCCTTGGTAAGTTGTATCTCCTATGTAAAAAATAAAAAATAAGAAGAGTCACCGACATGTTTTCTACAATTGGATTCCCTTTATTTAAGCGTTTCATCAAACAGAATTGGAACCAGAAGAAGTTAGTAATATAAGAATATAAGAATGTAAGAATAAAAGAATGTAAGACAGCCAGGCAAATAATTGAGTTCTATCTCATGATATATCATGCTATGGCGAGAGAGGAAAAAAGATTTGTAATGGCTAGTCTAAGCGATATCTGCCCAAGAACTGTTTATAAAAGCGCCAAAATAAGGCTAAGCAAAAATGAGAAAAAGTGGACATGCGTACTATTTTCCAAATGCTTAGGTCGTTATGCAAGTCTGGACATAACACACAAGGTCATCATAGAAACATTATTGAAAATTAGAAACATTATTGAAAGTTAGAAACATTATTGCTATCTTCGACTACAGTGATGGTACACAGTTATTTTGACACACAGACATGCTAAAAAATTTAACAAAATTTGTAAGTGGTGTTTTTTTAAATTTGAAATTTTACATTTTGTTTATTGGGTTTAAATGTGGTTAGGATTAATTTAAAGCTGATGGTGATGGTGGTGGTGGGTTAGAATTAGTTTGAAGGTAGTGGTGGTGGGTAGACTATGTAGAGAATAATATTGTTCATAATTCGATGGAAGTTGACACGTATCCTCTCTAGTTCAATGGAAATTGTTGTTCACTTAAAAATTGTTGTTCACTCAAAAACAATCGATAAACAAGATATATTTAGAAGATATGGTGAAAGGGTACAAAAAAAAAAAAGAAAAAGAGAAACAAGATGTCATGATATCATATATTTCTGAACTTACAAATCTGTTGGTTAGCTAAACAATGTTATGAGGAACGTGAAGTGTTAAGAGAATGTTTCATGAATGAAAACACACACACACACACACACACACACTACAATAAAAAAAATATGAGCATGAAAAGTAATATGGTTAAGCTTATACATGGTAAAGTAAAGGACGAGTTGTTAAAACTGGAAAAGAAACGGACAAGATATTCTAGTAAAAAATATAATAAATTTATAACTTAAAATATTGCAACATTAAGAATTGATTATATAATGTTATTAATTGAATTAAAAAAAAATTATTGTTGCAATATTTTAAGTTATAAATTTATTATATTTTTTTACTAGAATAGCTGAAAAGGTGATTTGTAAAATGTAATAATTGTTTAAAATTTGGTCGAAAATGAGTGAACGGTAAAGCATTAAAGCAGTTCTAAATGACTAAAACTGCCACTTAACCATATCATTACCGTGTTTGAATGATATACTTACATGTATATTATTCTGGAAAAAAAGAAGCTGATATTACAGTGAAAACTTATTGATGAGTGACATGCATATAAGTATTGTATTATTGTTTCACCAACGATATTATATATATGAATAATCAGCTGTCTCGAGGGGGTTGAAATTAGGATAATCTCAGCAAAACGTAAATCTGAATAGAGAGCTCAATGTAATATACATAGCAATAGCAGCAGTGGAACAAGAACAACAATAATTATGATAATGATAATAATAATGATAATAATTATGATAATGATAATAATCATAATAATGATAATGATAATAATAATGATAATAATTATGATAATGATAATAATAATGATAATGATAATAATTATGATAAAAAAGAATATAGCCATGGCATTGATCAACTACAAGGAAGCATATGATAGGATCCCACAAGCATGGATAATAGAATGTACAAAATACTAGACAAGATTATAAATTTGAAAATGAATGCTATGAGAACATGGAGACTTGAACTAACAGCTGATGAACAATACATAACTGAAATAAAAATAGAAAGAGGTACCTTCCAAGAGGATTCCCCATCACCACTATTGCTCATCATAAATATGATGTCCCTTAACAATATACTAAGAAAATGCCAAGTTGAATACAAGTTCACTAATACAGATGAAAGAATGAACCTGAAACATTTTGCAAAGCCAAAAGGAACTGGAAACGTTAATAAACACAACAGAATCTTCAGCCAGGAAATCCGAGTGGAATTTGGTATGGAAAAGTGCCCATGCGAGTTATTAGAAGAGAAAAACTGGAGACAACAGAAAGTATGGAACTACCCAGCCAAGCAAAGACGAGGGCACTATGTAAACATGACAATTACAAATATTTCAGCAGATACCATCAAAGCAACATAAATGAAAGGGAAAATTAGACAGAAATAACCCAAAAGAACAAGAAAACTCCTCAAAACTAAGTTTAGTTTCTAAAACCTAATAAAAGGTATAAATACATGGGCAGTGCCACAAGTAAGATATGCTGGCTCAAAGAAGAACTAAAGCATCTCGACCAAAAGACCATGAAAATTATGATTATGTACAGTGCACTATGCCCAAAGGATGATACTGACCAACTCTACATGAAAAGGAAAGGTGGAAGATAGAAGAAGACTGTGTGAATGACACACACAAAAAAAAAAAAAAAAAAAACTAGAAAAATACATAATGCAAAACACTGACAGGATAATTAAAGAGACTCTGAAAAAATTAACAAGACAGAAAGCAGAGAGGCAAGCAATAAGACAAGAAAGGAAAAATGGGAAGAGAAATGGCTATACGGACGATTCATAAGGATGACAAAAGATGCGACTAACAAAAACAGATAGACTTATAGTATCAATGCTGGATCCTGCAGGATTTTATTCTAGGCCCAACTCTCTTCTTAATCCTCATGATCTTCCAAATCATATTCCTAGATCATTCATAGATGCAAGGTAACACTACAATCTATGACAACACTTTAAAGACTGGCAATGTCCAAGATCTTTCTGATTTTCTCTCTTTTGATCTGGAGCAGAGCATGTACAATGGAGAAAGAGGTGATTAATTTTAATGCATCTAAAACCAAACTTATCTCTTTTCATCATAATCGCTCTGGCACCAATTGAAATGAATGGCTCTCATCTCGGAGAAGCACCGTGTCTTCACAAGCTTCCTGCTCTGAAATGAAACACATACATCAAATCTGTTGCTAAGATCGCTGGAAAAATGGGTCAGTCATTCTACCACTCTCAATGCATAAGAGATAAGTATGTCCTAAAATGAAGTGCTGTCATCACATCTGGGCAAGAGCTGCTCGGTGTGCCTTATCCTGCCTTGATAGAGTTCAAACTGGTTGCAAAACCTAGTAAATGACGCCCTTTTCTCTTCCCATAGAAGAAAAGTTGTGAGCCTATCTCTGCTCTATTGTTATTTTCATGGCAAATGTCCCCCTTTGCCAAACTTTCACAAAAACACTCGACCAGCTACAATCACTATCAACAGTTTCCCCCACTCTCTATCTAAACACAGATTTCATGAACAAAACTTCTTTCCTAGAACAGCCCGCCTGTGGAACAATGTTTCACTGGTCTGCTTCCCAGCTGATTACAATATGGTAGCCTTTAAGTCCAATGTAAACAAGTTCTTGTTGAGCCGTTTCCCCTTAAGTAATCCACATTCTACTCAATCTACATCATTAACGAATACTACACTACACATTCATTAGCTCTTATCCTCGAGTAGCGTTGAAACCTTGATGAGTGGTGACTTAAACATGGCTATAAAAGGGAAACCTAAACAGAGAAACTGAAACCTTAATAACAGCCACACAAGATAATGTGATAAAAATCAACTACATCAAAGCCAATATCAACCAAATACAAGAAAACAGCAAATGCAGACTTTGTGGAGCCAAGACACTCAAAACAATAAACCACATAATAAATGAATGCATCAAAACAGACACAATCAAGTAGGAAAGGCAGTACACTGGAAATCTTATACTGTATCTTGAACACTCAGACAAACCGGCAGCAGTACTTGAAAATGGAAGTCACAAAATCTTATGGTTTATGGGCGTACAAACAGATAAACCCATCCAAGCAAGAAGACCAGATGATATAATAGTTAACAAGGAGGAAAAGTCCTGCCAGATTGTAGATTTTGCAGTTCCAAGAGATCACAGGGTGAATATCAAGGAGACAGAGAAGCAGAGAAAAAACTGGCCAGATAACTGAAAGGGATATAGAAGATGAAAAAAAATCAAGATAACACCAATAATAGTAGGAGCACTAGGAACAATTCCAAAAATCTTTGAAAAAAGAATGGAAAAGATTGAAATCAAAGGGATGACTGAAAAGATGCAACAGATATCAATAATGAAAATGGCTGAAATATTGCTCTTATCAGGGCTAAATAACCAGCCCTTATCAGGGCTAATAAGTTTTTTCACAAATGCGATTCACTACTGCTTTCCTCCTGAGACCCACCAGCAGTGAACTTCAATCCCAGTCTCCAGCGCTTCCAGCTCACTCCAGCGGCTTCCTGTTCATTCCCGCAGCCTTTCCAGCCCTTGGTGTCTCCAGCTCACTCCTGCAGCCTTCCAGCCCTTGGTGCCTTCCAGCTCCTCCTGCAGCTTTTTGGCAACCTCGCCTGCATCTTGCTCCTCCAGCCTACAACCTCGCTTACACCTTGATCCTCCATTCTGTGACCTCGCCTGCACCTGGCTCCCTATTGACTGTCCGTTCCTTAACACTGACCCCCACGTTTTCAGTGTCCACCATCCGTTCCGGATCGCACTGACGTCCAGCTGATCGTTCCAGACCCAGCGAGCAACCCTAAACTACGCCGCATCTAGAGTACCTGTTCCAGATCTTAGCCTCCAGTGACATGCGACCTTCCAGACAACCAGCATCCAGATCATACGATTTTTTGCTTCCTTTGCAAATTAAAGGCAAACCCTCATCTTTAACCAAACAACCTGTGTCTGTCATTTTTCTTTGCCTTTTTGCTGTTTACTTTTTGCCTGTGTCTACCTTGTTAGTTGTTGGGTCGATTGTCCCCAGACGACCAGCGCCGCAACATATATCTCACAACTGTTTGGGAAACAAAGTTGGAGACAAGATATTGTCACCACCCTTATCCCTTGCTAAACAATAAACACAGAATTGCCTGTCATTGGCATCAAAATTGGTGATTTGCAGTGTTTGGCACTTTTAGATACAAGATGTTCCTAGTCAATGTTTCGCCCATCGACTAGTGTATGTAGGAATGACCCTGACCTGAGCAAGTGACATGTATCTGGATATGAACTCAATGCATGGTTTGATACAAGTTCATTGGAGTAGTAGAGTTAGAACTATTGGGTGCTGTTGTCGAAGATGAGTGCTGGCTTTGTCTGAAAAATGATGTCCAGCATATAAATTTGGTGGAACTTGATGCCATGCTAAAAGGCGTTAAGCTTGCACTAAATGGCAGTCCAAAGTTGCACATCTCCACACTGACTCATTATATGTTTACCATTGATTGACCGACACCTTAACTAGAAAGGCATGAGTTAGAACTAAAGCCTCAAGAAAAATGTTGGTACGAAGGAAACTGGTGATAATAAAGCATGAAAATCAACTTGCAGATCGACATTATCCAATCGCAACAGCACAGAATTTGACTAATAAGTTGACTCGAATGCCAAAGAGGTAGATTAATATAATGCGATAGAGAGCTGATCCTCCACAACTGGCATGCACAGTCTTAACAGATCAATTAGCACCTAATCAGATCCGTTTAATACATCAGCAGAGTAGACATCCTGGAATTCATCAGACTACATATTTTGTCTGAAGAGCGTGACCTGCAACAATGAAGATATCGATCAAGGCAGCCATACACTTGTGCAAAGATGAGCGAATTGACCGGGCACCATCCAATGGCAAAAAGGGAAGCTTCAGGTGGAGAACAACTGGTGTCAGATAGACATGGATGTAATGTATTATGATAGCAAGTATTACTAAACCTTATCAGATTGTGGTCCAATGCGTTTCATGATGTGGTGCTCCTTGACATGACAGGATAAATCAAGCATTGTATGACAATTAAGATCCATCTTTTTTGAACATGGTGTTCCGCTTGTAATCCTTACTGATAATGCCTCTACATGCCGATGTCAAAAATTTCGGAAATTCACACACAAATAGGAGATGTGTTACCAATGTAAATATTTTCCTCTATAATGGAGTGGTGTCACCGCATCATCAAAAGAATTGCAGCCAGGATGCAGTGTTAGATTCCAGAAACTGTATACTGGTATAATGTAACACCCAAGGACGATGCAACATAAGTAACTGCACCAGCTAATGGGATTTACCACTATGAACAGCATATAAAAGAGATGTCATTCTGTCAGTGGTTAGAGTTGTCAACACCCCGTATAAAGTGGGAGATCATGTTTGGGTAAAACCCCTGAATGGTACAAGATTTGGCAGTGGACAAATAGATAAAATAATAAGTCCTCAGACTATGTTGATTGATGGTGCCCCACGTCATGTGAAAGATGTCCATCCCTGTTATGCCTTTTCTAATTTTGAGGATGATAAACATCACATACAATTTGAGGATAATCCCAATCCCCTACTGCTCCTTTGGATGAGCATAGAAACACTGCCTACACAACCAGAAGAGAGAACAATGTAACATACTGGTGGCGATGATGGTAGTTATGAGGAAGATAAAAATGAGGAAGTGACGCCTCCAATTTTTTGAAGAAGACACTGCCTCTCTGCCCTGTTTGTGATTATAAAATCAGGAGAGAGTGTAGGAAAAAATTATACCTTACTTGGCTAGTATGTGTGCATACTTCAAAGGGTTGGTCATATAAAAAGAAAAGAAAGAAAGGCTAAAATGGCGACACCCAGTTGGTTTTATGGGCAAAGTTAAAAGTTTTGACAGCAGAATGTCAAATTTACCCAAGAAATTGTTAATTTAACCATAGAACCAATGGTAAATGGCTGTTGAGATAATGAAAATTAATTTACAAACGATACAAAATCAAAAGAGGTGGAAAGTACTGGAAATCTGGGAAAACTTGTTGTTACTAAGACTCCAGAGAATACTATAGGTTGTTCTCGAATGGAAGTCTTTGATTATGGCCTGTGATTAATATTAATAATAATAATAATAATAATGATAAATAAATAATAATGAAATAATAGTGAATAAATAGTAATAATAATAATATTATTATTATTATTATTATTATTATTATAATGAATAAATAATAATAATAATAATAATAATGATAATAATAATGGTAAATACTAATTACAATGATAAATAATAATAATAATAATAATAATAATGATAATAATAATAATGATAGATAATGAAAATAATAATAATGATAAATAATGAAAATAATAATAATAATAAATGATAATAATAATAAATAAATAAATAATAATGAAATAATAGTGAATAAATAATAATAATATTAATGATACTGAATAAATAATAATAATAATAATAATTAATAATAATAAAATAATAATGAATAAAATATAATAATGATAATAACAATAGCAATAATAATAATAATAATAATAATAATAATGATAATAATGATAATTATAATAATAATAATGGTAAATAATAATAATAATGATAAATACTAATAATAATAATGATAATGATAATGATAAATAATGAAAATAATAATAATGATAAATAATAATAATAATAATGAATAAATAATAATGAAATAATAGTGAATAAATAATATTAATGATAGTGAATAAATAATAATATTAATAATAATAATAATAATAATAATAATAATAATAATAATAATAATAATAATAATAATAATAATAATAATAAAATAATAATGAATAAAAAAATAATAATGATAATAGCAATGGCAATATTATTATTATATTAATATTAATAATATTATTATTATTTAATAATAAATAATAGTAAAATGATAGTGAATAAATAACATTAATAATAATAATAAATAGTGAATAAATAATAATAATAATAATAATAATAATAATAATAAATAATTAATAATAATAGTAATAAATAATAATAAAATAATAATGGATAAATAATAATAAATAATAATAATTATAATAATTATAATAATAATAATAAATAATAATAATAATATATAATAAATAATAATAAAATAATACTGATAATGATTAATAATAATAATAATAAATAATAATTATAAATAATAATAATAATAATAATAATAATAATAATAATAATAATGAATAATAGTGAATTATAATAATAATAATAATAGTGAATAATAGTGAATAATAATAATAATAATAATAATAATAATAATAATAATAATAATAATAATAATAATAATAATAGAAAAGTAAGTAATTCTCAATAATCCATGAATATATTTATTTTTACAGCCTCTTCAAACCATTATGTAGAATACCTGAAATCTAGCATGTATTGAAGGATTTTGTCGCCATCCAAAAAAATTGGACAGACTTTCAAAAGGAACAGAATCAACTGACAGACACTGAAAGCTATATAAAAAGTCTTTAACTTATAGACCCAGCAGTTATATAGAATGAGTGCAGCATACTCTTTTAAGGTGAATAATTTGCTATTTTAACTAGTGGAAGCTGAGACACTTGCAGAGATATATTAGTTTAAAAACTAGTCCGTCAAATAGTTTTGCACGCAGCAAACACACGGACCCAATTTGTAGAAATGAAAGAATAAGCAATTATTTTGACCTCACCTATGGCAGACAGGCATTGACACTAACTTCCATTTAAATATTTTTTCACTTTTCCCTCTTCCATTTTTCTCTCCTTTTCTCTTACGCCTCTTTCCCTCATGGCACGTGACAGTGATGGATGGTACGCAACGCCTTCCAAGTTTGGTTTGCACACACAATGTAATGAAATGAACCTTTACGTACTGATCCAGCCTTACCGAAGTAAGTCAAACATTACAAAATCATGAACCACCTAGGTAACAACATTAAACAAAATATTTTATTTCAATCCACATATGATCGCCAGAGATCAACAAACACACATGTATGCAATACACACATGGTCCAATAAAAGTTATTGTCTTTATAAAAAATGTAAAAATATTGCTTACTTGTTTTAATTAAAGTCTACAGGTTGTACATATATGAACTCGGCGTCTATTTTCATTAATTTATGTCGTTGAACACGTAATGCTACCACAACAAATTGGTGACTTTCGACTTCCGACTAAAATACCAGAATGGGCGCTTCAGTTATTAACACCAATAATTATGCACCAACAAATTGGTGCATTCCTTCGTTACTGAGTTACAACCTAAAAGAAACATTTTATGTCTTTAATTAGACAAAGTTGTTGAGAATTATAATATATTTTTGAACAATAAATTTAAGAAATAAAAGGTCATGCAAGATAACCACCTTTTTAATTTAAATATTTAAACATATATTTTTGTTGTTTTTCTTTACGCTATTTTTTCTCGTTACAAGGACGATTAAACAAGATTTGTTTTTTAGAAACAAATTTTATTCTTTAAATTTCTAGCGAGTGATGAATGATATTATAAAGCAGAAAAATCTCCGAGGTACCTATGCTTATGTCGACAATGTAGTCATAATCAGGCAGATCATGACAGCTATCTGAAGAGCTTCATGGAGAGTATGGCCAAGTATGGCCTAATTCTGAATAAAATTAAGTACCATTGTTCACTTAGCTCCATAGACTTGCTTGGGTATACCATAAGCAAGGAGTCAGTAAAACCCGACCTTGATAGATTTAAAGGATTGAATGATGATCCAATACCAAAGAATCTCACCAACAAGCGATGAGAATGTTCTCCCACTATTTTAGGTGGATATCCAATTTTTCTGAAAAATTATATCCCCTAACTTGAGTTACCTTTTCCCCTCTCACTGAGAAACAGTCTGATGCCTTTCAGTGCCTAAAAAGGAGATTGCTAAATCCTTTCTAGCAAGTATAGACTCTGATTCTTCTTTTGAAATCAAAACTGACATGTCGGAACATGCTATCAAATACAAAACTGTCAGCCTATAGCTTTCTTTTCAAGAACTCTAACTTCTACAAACAAAAGTATTCTGCAGTGGGAAAGGAAGTTTGCTATTGTAGAAGCGATTCGAAAATGGCAGCACTTATTACTCGGGAAGCATTTCAAACTCGTCACAGATAAAAAATCTGTCTCCTTTATGCTAAAGGTAAAAGCAAAATAAAAAATGAAAAGATTAGAAGGTGGAAATTAGAACTTGTTTGTTTCAACTACAAAATAATTTATCACCTTGTAAAACAAAATGCTGCTTTATCTCAGATTTGCTCATCTGCCACCTCTACTGACAAATTGTTTAATTTGCACAAGAATTTATGTCACCCTGGAGTAACCTGAATGCTGCATTTTGTTAGGAGTAAGGGCATGCCCTATTCTGTTGATGTAAAGGCAATAACTAGGTCATACCAGGTGTCTTCCAAGATAAAGCTGAGATTTATAAAATGTCTCCTCAACTATTTGAGAGATTAAGTATGGACTTCAATGGATTTAACACTGTGGTTGACGAATACCCCCGTTTCCATTTTGCCTACCCTTATGGTGATGTCTTGACAGCCATAGTAAAGAATTTAACAAATCTATTTTCCATTTTTGGGAACCCTTCTTTCAGGCACTCAAACTGAGGAACCACGTTCATGTCAAAAGAACTGAAGGAATTCCTACATTCTCAACAAATCGCCACTAGTTGAACTACTACCTTCAATCCTCAAGGCAATGGACAGGCAGAGAGATACAATGGCATTATCTGGCAAACGGTGAACCTAGTGCTGCGGTCAAGCAACCTCCCTATTGCTAGTTGGGAAAAAGTTCTAGACATAGTACTTCACTGTATACGCTCATTGGTTTCCACTGCCTCCAACTGTACCTCTCATGAATGCTTGTTTAACTTTCAAAGAAAATCATCCTTGGGAGAATCTATACCGATATAGTTAACTAAATCTAAATCTGCACTCCTGAAGTGGCATGTACATGGTAACAAATATGAGCCCCTAGTGGAAAGAGTTGAGATTCCCAATGGGAATTCAAACTATGCTCACATGCAGCTGAATAATGAAAGAGAAACGACTGTGTCTCTTCACCATAAATCATCATAGCGGTTGTAAATACGTGTGTAGATTTGTTTGCAAAATAAAGCTGACTTAAGCTATTCTTGTCTTCATTTTGTCTGTCCGCTCTCTACTCGATCCTCTTCCTTATCTTTTCATGTTTTTTTTTCTTGTCACGATGACACTTAAAAAGATTTGTTTTTTAGAAACAAAGTATTCTTCTTCAAGACAACATTTATTCCTGTCACAGGGACACTTAAAAATGGTTTGCTTTTTTAAGGAACAACAAATATATTCCTTAAAGTCACACGTGTGATTTTTGTCATTATTTAAAGACAATGTTTTTTGCTTTGTTACATGGACGATTAAATATCTATAACATAAAGCTGAATGTGTGTGTGTGTGTGTGTGTCTGGTCACAAATAGGCTCCTATATAGTTGACTATTATAGAAAACTGATAACATATAATGATAGAAGATGTATCGAGACACAGGAATGGGTATGTTGATCTGGCATAATGGTGATTCATTAAAATTGTAGGGTCTGTGTATGCGCCTGGTCCACAAAGTATGGAAATAAAAAATTTAAAAATTAAAAAAAAAACGTTTACAAGTGTTTTTGATATAGATGTACATAATAATACTTTGATAAGTATGTTTTAACTTAAATAGGGGTGGTATAATAAAGACTTTTCATATCTCTTTGCGTAAGTATACTTTGATAATTATGTTTCAGTTTGAAGAAATATGGTATAATAAAATTATGGGGTGTTCGTTTGTGCCTGACCTCCATAGAATGGAAATATGTTATAAAGTTTAACAAGGTTTTTTAATATAGATCCACAGAATATTGTGATGAGTGTTTCAGTGTGAACAGGTATGGTATAATAAATTATGGAGCTTATCTGTTTTATTTTTACTTTCATCATATTTTGCTTTGGTTTTAATACCCCCACATTTGAAGCTATCTCTTTACAACCCTTCTTTTTCATAACCTATCATACTTTCATAAATCAGAGTCCATTTTCTGTAGGCTGTTTTTGAACCCAGTCAACGACGGGTACTTTTGCTAGTATATATATATATATATATATATATATATATATATATATATATATATATATATATATATTATCGTTGTTTTTTATTCAAGCGATACATACGGTTAATATTGGCTCCGCCTCGGAGCTCATTTTTTTTTTTTTTTTTTTTATTTACTTAGAAAGTCGCCCTTTTTAATTTGGACGTATATAACACTTTTTTTTATTATTATTATTTTTAAAACAGTAATGTGTTTCAAGGTCATTACCTCTCGTCAGCGTAGTTCAACTGTTTCTAGGGATCGAACCTCAGACCATGTTTACCACAGTCCGGTGCCTTAGGCCATAATCCCTAGATTAATTATACTGTTTTTATTTTTATCGCTTATAAATTTAGATTTTGTTATTGTTGTTTTTTTTCAAGCGATATATACGGAGCTCATTTTTTTTTTTTTTTTTACTTAGAAATTTTTTAATTTGGACGTATATAACACTTTTTTATTTTTTTTTTATTATTATTATTATTTTTAAGTTTACCACAGTCCAGTGCCTTAACCGTTAGGCCATAATCCCTAGATTAATTATACTGTTTTTATGGTATTCCGGCATAAAGCTCGAGACAATAGTCTCTAACCCCCTTTCACAACAAAAGGAACTAACTTCCCTATACACCGCTTTTGGTTACTATGGGAACAGTTAATTTTTGTGATGATTCGATTTTTAATAATAATCACATTTTATTATTTTAAATATTAATATTTATTTTAATAATAAACACATTTTATTTTATTTTAAATATTTATTTTTAATAATAAACACATTTTATTTTATTTTAAACAATATACAGGACATTTTAAAAGTAAAACAATATTTGTTTAATAGTAATAATTTGGAGTATGCTGAAAACGAATATCACATTTAAATTTGTCACAAAAAAGTAGTTTTCGGGATATTAATCAATGTAGTTCTTTATGTTATAAGTGGTGGACTGGTGGGCATTCCTATACGCGCAAGCACGAGCATGTCTTTGACGCCCACCACTGATAACATAAAGAACTACATTGATTAATATCCCGAAAACTACTTTTTTGTGACAAATTTAAATGCGCTTGCTTGCATGTATAGAAATGGCCACCACCGATAACAAAGAATTACATTGCTTAATAATATACTGAGAATACTCCAAAAAACACAGGTCAGGCTCAGGCTGAGGTCAGGCTGTCAGCTGCAGGTATAACATCATCAACAATTTTCTCCATGAGTGCAGCAGAACGCGTACGATTTTTCCATTAATTAGCGGAAGGATACTAATAATTTGCGCGGGTTTTCAGATCGAATAATAATTTAAAAAAAAAAAATCAACAATAATAAAAAAAATAGATTTTATTGGTTTATTCCTCGAATCACAAAAATTAATAAATATGTGATTATATTGTTTATACTTTTAAAAAAATCCTGTATATTGTAGGCTACAATAAATGTTTGAAGCCAAATCTTTCAGCAAAAAAGGACAAATTCAAAGACAAAACCACATTTTTTAGATAAAAAAGGCCAAAAAAGTCAAATTTTAACTTTTTCTTTAATAATTACTATTAAACAAATATTGTTTTACTTTTAAAATGTCCTGTATATTGTTTAAAATAATAAAATGTGTTTATTATTAAAAATCGAATCATCACAAAAATTAACTGTTCCCATAGTAACCAAAAGCGGTGTATAGGGAAGTTAGTTCCTTTTGTTGTGAAAGGGGGTTAGAGACTATTGTCTCGAGCTTTATGCCGGAATACCGTTTTTATTTTTATCGCTTATAAATTTAGATTTTGTTATTGTTGTTTTTTTTCAAGCGATACATACGGTTAATATTGGCTCCGCCTCGGAGCTCATTTTTTTATTTTTATTTTTTTTTATTTACTTAGAAAGTCGCCCTTTTTAATTTGGACGTATATAACACTTTATTATTATTATTATTATTATTTTTTTTAAACAGTAATCTACGTAATTATTATTATTTTTAAAACAGTAATCTACGTACACGCGTGTTTCAAGGTCATTATATATATAATATAAAATAAAATAAAATAAAATTACAATTTTTCCCCCTTTTCCTTGTAAATATTTGTGAATTATTCCATGGATTTCGGCCTTTTGCATTATTTTGGACCATATAACTAACACCGGTTTCGGACACAGTGTCTCTATTTACTAGGCTTCCCAAGAGGGTATAGTTAGATAAAGGTCGTTTCTTAAAGTGGGGAAAATCCAACTTCCAAAAAATATTGAACATGCTGGATTTGGACGAAAAATAAAATTACCTCAGTCTAGCAGGATCTCTTATTCGCTGACTAGGGACAGAAAATGCTATAGTTTCTCCCAACGTAAATCACAATACCCGTGGAATTTCAACTAATGCAAGTAAAATGTAAATTATATTCCGAAATAGGGCTACGAAAGTTACAACTTCAATTCTAAAGGGGAGAAAATGGAAAGTATATACGTAATGCTTAATCTCTTTTTATTAGGAAAATATATATGAAAAATTAAAGGGTGTTTCGTATGAAACTAAGAATCATAAAAGATACGAAATAGAAAAAATCAAATATAAGAACCAGAATATATATAATAAATGTAAACACTATTACTAAAATTTCTGATTCTATTGGTTCTCGTATGGAGTGTGACTCTGTACAATTACCTGCTGCCCTTCCTGCTCATGGAAAGTGTTACAACATCACTTTAAGGGTGATAGCCATCATTGTCCTGCCCGCGATAAGGTATGTCGAAACTGTGGTAAACTCGGTCATTTCTCAAAGTTTGCTGTTCTACTATGCCGACACCTTCACATTCTATTTCTGTTATTATGATAGCTCATGCTAAAGGTGGTGATAGATGCCCTTCCATTACTAAAATTGTTGAATTAAAAGGAAAAAATTAACTGCCCTCATAGACCGGCAGTTCTGATAACTTTATCAGTGCTGTATTGTTAAAACAGTGAAGCTGTCTACTTCAAAACGTAATTTTGTAATTTCCATGGCACCATCCACCGTTTCTCTCAAACTATTGGAATATTGCACGGAGAACATTTCCTTCAATGGTTGTGAGTATAAAGAAAATGACTTTACAGTGCTTCCTTATTCCTGTATGGATAATATACTCGGAGTGCCTTTTTTAAAACTACACCAGGGTATCACTATTTCTTTTGGTGAACCTCAGGATATTCTAAAAATCTGCACCCTAACCAAGATCAGCTGTGCCCCTTGTGAAATTGTTTTGAAACTTAACCCCTGATTGCAAACCTATTACTACTAAATCTCGAAATTACCGTGCGGAGGAGGTTCGATGCATTGAAAAGGAAATTCTACAACTGCTTGATGATGATGTAATTGAAACAAGTTATTCACCATAGCATGCTCAGATTGTTGTGACTTCACCTTATAAAAAGAAACGATTAGTAGTTGATTTCTCCCAAACTATTAATCATTTCACCTTATTTGATGCATACCCTTTGCCTCGGATTGAGGATCTCATGAACCAAATATATAACCCTACACCCTCTCTTGTCCGAGGGCCAGGCCGCATCCGTCACTATCCTGGTTCACGGGAGCATACTTGCGATCAACTTCTGGCTGTGTTCAGCGCAACCAGCTCACAGGACTATAGATGCAACCCAGCAGGGCTACATTCTTACTTGTCTAGTGGTGGACCCCTCAAGGGTGACCAGACTCTCACTGGTCACTGGAAAATATCTTTCTGCTGCTCAGGGCATGCGAAATGTGCATGACCCTAAGTCCATGTGGCAACATTGTCGATTTCGGCTGTCAATCTGGCTTCGTGCTGGATTCAGTCTATCTCTTTCATCATCTGGCATCAGGGCATACCTGAAATAAACTGCATCTTCATTCAGGCCGGCAATCGAGAAAGAAAGAAAAACTCTGGTTCATTTTCGTAAAAACCAACAAAATAATTATTCAGAAATCGTTCTACACTTGTTTAAAAGTCGAGTTCCTTGATCCGAGCTTCATGATGCAGGTTGTATAACTTAAGTTCCTCTAATTAATTTCCCAGCTAAGAACAAGAGCCTTTCAACTTAGCTCTTATGAGGGTTTCGCCCCCCCCCCTCGCCCCAGGTGGGGTGAGAGTGATGTGGACGCCTCGATGCCAGCCAGTAAAAAGGACCCTAACTCTAAAAAGCCAATCGTTTTTATAAAACTGGCCTCTTCTCCCCTCTCTCATATTGAAGATTACTTTTCCTTTTTTTTTTCTCTGAACCTCTTTTTTTTTCTCTATCCCATTATCTTATTCTTTTTCTTCTCTCGTGAACTCCTTTCTCTATCCCCTTATTTTATTCTTTTCATTTTCTATTTTCTTGTGACCTTCTTCTTCCTCTTTCATGACCATATCTCTCCCTAGGTTCAATTTATTTATTTATCCGTCCAACTAACTTATCACTGGCTTGATGGTCTGGTAGTTAAATACAACAGGTGGACCCAAATGACAACATTTCCCAGACACCAAAGCAGACCTTTTGAACCCAAATCATTGTACCTGTCTCACTCAATTAGTAGTTAAAATTCATTTTTACCAAATCCAACTAGAAAAACAATCTCTTGTTCCACGAATCCTATTATCAGATTTTATATTTTCTTTTCGTTGAAAAAGATACTATTTCTTCTCTGGTGGACAGAAATCTCATAAACATCTGTTTTTCCTTGACCAAGTGTCAGCATGCACCCCCTGACCATACCTCATCCTCTCCCATCTTCATCTAGCTGTATAGGATATCTGGCACTGCCTGGGATCCCCTTACATCCGCCCCTTTCTTTCACTTGTCAATTAGTCATAATTGGTATATATGCGACCTGCACCAGAAGCCTGACCCGAAACTAGTAATTCTACAATCAGTCAATAAAAAGCAACTGACAAAAATTGTTCATTCAGCATGCAAAAATGTTCTGGTTCAATAATTCTGGTTGTACTGCTGTGTATATTATAATGTAGTATGTATGCGTGCATAAGTACTTGTATGGAGTTCATAGTTCTTATCATCAGAGAAAATGGCACTCACTCAATAACTAAACATGCACCTATGCAAATATAAGCTCCCACAGCTCATGAGTCATGGATTTTTATATTCGCCTACACATGCATTTTTTCAATTGATAAACTCCCTTTTTTTTCACTTTACTTTGAGGTGACTAAATCATGTACATGCAAAACAGTTTCTTGTTTCCCCTTTATTTTCAGTTCTTCTCTACAACTGATCATGTGCATGCAAAACATGTGTTTCTTTGTTTTTTCATTTTTATTTCATTTTCGGTACTTCTCTATGACTTAACCTATGTGCATGCAACTGAGGAAAGATAACCATGTCAGTTCACTATCAAAGGAGGGTTCATACACCCTTTAAACTACTTGCTCATTTTCTCTTTCTCATAAATCATAAACAATCAGAAAAATATTTGCGCTTTTGATATTTGTTTTTTTCATTCTTTTTCTTTTTTAATAATGGCTTAGGGACTGACTTTGGGGTCCCTGCTTGTAACCTTGGGCTTTGTCGATGGTCGCAGCTCATGCACGCTATCCAGGTTTGCTAGAGGGCACTCATTGGTATCCCCGCCTCGCCCAGGTGTGCTACTGTCGGTGGTTTGTTGTTACCTGATTTCTTCTTACATTTAACACTGGGGAATTCTTTCAGTATTGACTCCCACATTTTTATCCAGCTATCTGCTAATTAAAAAAACAATCTCCAGATTTCTCTCACACCTCATTGAGTAAAAGAAAGGTCAGATCCTTTCCACACATCCATTTTTCTGATATTTCTCTTCTTTTCCAAATTTAGTTGGTCCTCAACTAAACTATTTCTTTTCAGTCAGAATTCCCAAATACAATACAGAATTCCCAATACAATTAATTCTCTCTCCTACGAGATTGACAAAAGATTTCAGGCATACTACCCACATGAACATTTTCCAGTGCATCGAGCCAACTGATGGTAATAAGATCTTTCATCTCATAATTCACACGGACTCAAACAGAGATTTCTATTTATTTCTGGTGCGATTGACCCTCTTCAAACACTGTATCTCCGCATGACTAATTTATTGTTCATCCGTGGGTCTAATTGCTCCCCTTCAGATCACTATCTTAAAAAAAATCTCACTTAATTCTCACGTGATTGTCCGAAGTCAACAAAATGAAAATGGGTAAATGTGGTATTCTGGTGACTGAAATAACTCCAACCAAACGTGGCACAGTCAAGTCACATTTACGCCATTATTCATTTATCTCTACTTGCTCAATAGCAATCCATTCTTCAGCTATACAAAAATTCAAATTTACCATCAATACTGTCGGTTTTAAAATCTGAGCGACATGTTGAGCACATAAGAATTATTAGCTCTACTCCAGTAGAGTGCTTGATTACAAAAATATCTAAAAACCAAGAATGCAATATCTTTACTCATAACATCATAAACCTCGGAGTTTTTTTCTTTTCTTCAGACGCATTTCTCTCACGAAGGGAAAGAACTGACGTCCTCAGCTCATGCATACCTCTTGGCATAAAGGCACATTCCCCAATGATATTTCATACTTTCATAATTTCAAAGTCTTCTCAATGACTGCATATTTAATTTTTCTCAAAATGGAATACTATCAGCACCGTTAGTTTCTTTAAGACATTCTACTTGACAGTTTAAGTGATTTAACACTACTCTCAATTAGATTATTATTTCGTTTTTGTTTTCCCTCATAAAGTTCTCCAACCCAACGACTTTCTATAGGACAGTTGAGAAGCATTTTACTATTTCATCTATGAATTCTCCCAGGCTAAATGATTCTTTCTTTTTTTCAACAGCTTAAATGTTTTAATGTCATTTTCAACCAATTTACCACCTCACACTCTGTGAAAACTCTCAGGCCAAATGACTTGCTATTCGGCAGTTTAAATGCCACAAAATTCTTTTCAAATAATTCACTATTTCACACCCTATGAAAACTCAGATCAAATAATTTTTTTTATTCAACAGTTTAAATGCCTTAACATCACTTCCAACAACCTACTATTCACATTTCATGAAAGTTTTCACACTAAATGATTTTCTATTCAATGCAGGTGAGAATGCTACACAATAATTTCACACGGTATCAGTCCTCATCTAAATTTTTTTTTTCTTTTCCAAAAATAAATAGTACATTTCAATACAATTATTAAAATGGCAAAACGGTTCCCTTCATTTTTTTTTCTTCAATCAAATCACAGTTCTATCAAATTCCATTTGTTTTATCCTAAAAAGATTTAAGGTTCAAATTCCATGATACACATGCTTTAGTTTCTCTCCTGTCTATCCCCATTGGTTTCTATTTCCTAGCACATCTGAGAGAGTGGTCCGTGGCACAGCCTGTCAATACCACGTGCGCACAAGGGCCCGACATGCACACGACAGCACCAACAGTTGTAACCCAGTCCATTATCAGATTGCTACCCGGTTAACTACTTCTGGTCTACCTGGTTCATTGCTCTTAGGCTGACAGGAACCTTGCTTCCCCCAATCTCAGTTTTTTTTTCCTTTAAATTTAATAAAATTCTCCAACTAAACGGTCCTTTTATTTGACAGTCTAAATGTCTCACCACTAATCTCAGGCAATCATTACTTCATCTTTAATTTATTCTTATGAGAGCTTCTATTTGTTACAAAATCAGAATGGCATCGATACCGCCGGTTTCCATTTCTCTAAGGATCGGTATACTTCTCTCAATCCCTCTTTGGTTTCCCTTTTCACAAACATTCTTCAGGTTATCTCGGCATGAGTGTCTTTTTCTCTCTCTCACTTATTTGACCTTTCTATCTCATGGTGCATTATTCTCCAGAGTTTCCCCGTTCATCAGTGGTGCACAGTGTTTGTCACTGCGGACCGGGTGAAGAGATCACATATCTATGATATTCGTATTCTCACATGCCTTTTCTATGGTATCTCATGCAGACACCCCCAGTGTCTCGTTAAATCTACCGTCAAACCATGTATTACACACCGTGCATTCAGCACTTTTTCATACACCCTCTGCGGTGTTTGCATCACATTTGCGACAATTCTCTTCGGCTGCCTTGCCACATTTTCCCATTACGTTTCCTTATGCCTTTTTTCTCTGGCACCTCACGCAGACATACCCTGTGTCTCGTTAAACCTTTGACCACTCAATTCTTCATGCCTTTACGACTAGTGCACATTGCACAATCCTCAACCTCAACTTTCTAGCACTCCGCACATCTTCACATCACTCCCGCGGGGATCACATTGTATTTGGCCAATTCTTTCTTGCTTCCTCGACGCATTTTTCCATTACATCTCAATCTGCCGCCCACATGACACCACCGACTATGCATTTTCCCAATCAACTGGTAACTTTGTGAAATTCCTTATTTATTTCTCACTGTCTCCTTACAGTCCATGCCAATAAACTATGATTTAAGATATACAAACAAAATCACACATTTCCTTATTTTTTTTTTCACAAACCAATTCAATTTCAGAAACTGCAAAAACGATCGCATTTTTTTCTTCTAAAACTGTCGCTCTCTTTCTGTCTTAGTTCTTTTCTTTATTCATTTCTAGTCTCTGTTTTTCAATCACATGGCCACTAAATTCCTCTTCATGTAAGGCCTGATTCAAGGGTTGACATTTCAAACCATTTCTCCCCTCAGCATATTCGTCCCTTCCATGTTTACTGAATCTGTTTACTGCAATACCTTTTAGGGGGACTTGCCCCCCCCCCTCTCTCTCTCTCTCTCTCTCTCTCTCTCTCTCTCTCTCTCTCTCTCTCTCATATCAGTGACAACATATGTGCGTCCGTTCTTTATACAATGACGACATATCAACCAGTCTAACGAATACATATTTCATTTTAACTTTTTCCTTTGGGGTTGGAAGAAAAATCAACAATACTTTGTATATTAAGACAAAACTTTCGTTACAGAGACTTAATCAAGAAAAACCACACTGACAACTGCACCTGAAAAAAAAAAGAGCGAGGCAATAGGAACCAATAAAAATCTGCCCTTACCTCTCTTATCGTCTGCTTCGTTTCTTTCCATCTCTCTTTTTCTCTGTCTCTCGTGGTCCTCCTTGCTCCTTGCAGCTATTATGTTTTTAGCTATGCCTTTAAAGTTCAATTTCAATCTTTCTTTTCTTTCCGATAAATTCAATGTCAGTCTTTCTTTTCTTTTCAATAAGTTTTCTTTTCAATGGTTCTTTTCCCCTGATTTTTTAAAAATATTTTTTTGGGGGGGGGGGCATTTTCCTTTTTCCTTATATTTTTCAATGTTTTTTTTCCAGGAAAACTGAGCTCCAGACGCTTCAAAAATGTGTTCGTGGTTACTCATTCGTGCACATCTCAGAGATGTGATATCCTGGTCATGGCACCATAATATAACCCTACACCCTCTCTTGTCCGAGGGCCGGGCTGCATCCGTCGCTATCCTGCTTCATGGGAGCATACTTGTGATGTACTTCTGGTCGTGTTCGGCACAACCAGCTCACAGGATTATAGATGCAACCCAGCAGGGCTACATTCTTACTTGTCTAGTGGGGGACCCCTCAAGGGTGACCAGACTCTCACTGGTCACTGGAAAATATCTTTCTGCTGCTCAGGGCACGCGAAATGTGCATGACCCTAAGTCCGTGTGGCAACATTGTCGATTTCGGCTGTCACTCTGGCTTCGTGCTGCATCCAGTCTATCTCTTTCATCATCTGGCGTCAGGGCATACCTGAAATAAACTGCATCTTCATTCAGGCCGGCAATCGAGAAAGAAAGAAAAACTCTGGTTCATTTTCGTAAAAACCAACAAAATAATTATTCAGAAATCGTTCTACACTTGTTTAAAAGTCGAGTTCCTTGATCCGAGCTTCATGATGCAGGTTGTATAACTTAAGTTCCTCTAATTAATTTCCCAGCTAAGAACAAGAGCCTTTCAACTTAGCTAATATGAGGGTTTGGCACCCCCCCCTCGCCCCAGGCGGGGTGAGAGCGATGTGGACGCCTCGATGCCAGCCAGTAAAAAGGACCCTAACTCTAAAAAGCCAATCGTTTTTATAAAACTGGCCTCTTCTCCCCTCTCTCATATTGAAGATTACTTTTCCTTTTTTTTTTTCTCTGAACCTCTTTTTTTTTTCTCTATCCCATTATCTTATTCTTTTTCTTCTCTCGTGAACTCCTTTCTCTATCCCCTTATTTTATTCTTTTCATTTTCTATTTTCTTGTGACCTTCTTCTTCCTCTTTCATGACCATATCTCTCCCTAGGTTCAATTTATTTATTTATCCGTCCAACTAACTTATCACTGGCTTGGTGGTCTGTTAGTTAAATACAACACGTGGACCCAAATGACAACATTTCCCAGACACCAAAGCAGACCTTTTGAACCCAAGTCATTGTACCTGTCTCACTTAATTAGTAGTTAAAATTCATTTTTACCAAATCCAACTAGAAAAACAATCTCTTGTTCCACGAATCCTATTATCAGATTTTATATTTTCTTTTCATTGAAAAAGATACTATTTCTTCTCTGATGGACAGAAATCTCATAAACATCTGTTTTTCCTTGACCAAGTGTCAGCATGCCCTACCCCCTGACCATACCGCATCCTCTCCCATCTTCATCTAGCTGTATAGGATATCTGGCACTGCCTGGGATCCCGTTACAAATAGCCCAATATCGTATATTTAGTACAATTGACTTATCCAAAGCATACTAACAGATCGAAAATTATCCCGAAGATCGGCCCTACACAGCCTTTCAAGCTGGAAATTGTTTAAAACGAATACCCATGGGTGTCACTAATGACGTTTCTGCTTTTCAATGGTTTATGAATTCTTTCATTTCTGACAACAAATTATCTGGAACGTTTTCATATATAGATGATATTACTATTTGCGGTAAAACTCAGGAGGAACATGATGTTAATTTAGAATGTTTTTTAAAGGCTGCCTTGACATATAACCTCGAAATAAACTGAGAAAAATCAAAGTTATCACTTCATTCCATCAATTTGCTTGGGCACCAAATTTGTAACAGGACTATGCAACCAGATCCTGAGCGTTTGAAACCTCTTTTACAAATACCTCCTCCTTCCAATTCAGATTCGTTAAAGACGTGTCTTGGAATGTTTTCGTACTACGCAAAATTGATACCTAAGTATTCATACAAAATTCATCCACTGGTCGAAAATAAACAATTTCCCATATAGTTATCAATTCCTTTGAAAAACTTAAGACATTGCCGAATCGTCTGTAAAAGTTATTGATGATGAATTACCATTTACTATTGAAACCGATGCCTCAGAAAAGGCTATTGGAGGCATTCTCTTACAGGCTGATAGGCCTGTAGTGTTTAGTGGGGTAGTTGTACCCCAGCTAATTATTTATCTTTTAGAACCCGCGATAAAAAAACGACAAACTCCTTTTAACATTGAACCTTTGCAAGTCTTTATTCCACGGGATAATAGTGGTGGAGCTCGAAGTTCTTGTGTCAGGTCCATGTCGGACTGTCGGTGCTGGGCGAGGAGGAGAGGAAGGTGTGTCTTCGCTCGCGGCTCGGTGCTGACTGTTGGATGTTCCCTGCACTCTTTTTGGGGACAGTAGGATCAATGCGCCCTGCCTGTCGATTGGCCAGTCTATGGCTGAAGAACTTACAGGGAAGCATTGATCCGTCAGAGAGTATAGTTCATTAGGGGGGGTTGCTACATCACCCCCTGCTTAGGCGGAAAGCCGATAAAGAAGAAATTTAGCAGTTGTTAAGAGAGAAAAAAAAATGTTCACAAAAGTTTTTTTTTTTTTTTGAGAAAATGTTCTTGCTTTTCAGTGAAAAGCTGGGTTTTCATGCTGAGGATGAAGAAAAAGGATTTTATTTTATTTTTTTATAAAAGAAGAAAATGTCTTTGTGCAAAAATAATTTTGTGTGAGGAAAAAAAAAATTTTTTTTTTTTTTTTATATATATACAGTCTTGCACAACTTCTTTGGCCAATGCACTCTACGACCACTACGCGTGGTAGTAACATAGTTGTCTGCATTGGGAGTACTTGCTTCAGGTGTATGTTGATGATGCATGTATGTAGGGGGAATGTGTGGCTCTTGCGTTTTCGTGTCCAGAAAGGCTTTTTTTATTCTGTCAATAGAGACAGTTTCTTTTTTACCACTGATGTCTATGGTGAAAAGTTTGTTAGTACGTGAAAGCACGCGATAAGGACCGGTATAAGGTGGAGTAAGAGGGGCTTTCACAGAGTCCTTCCTAAGGAAAACGTGAGTCCAAGACGAAATGTCCTTTGGGACCGAAGATTTTATGGTCTTTTCCCTAGTATGCATAGGTGGGAGCTTATTGAAATAAGCTCACAGTCTGTCAATGTACAGAGCTGACTCCATTTGTGCAGACTCTGTCGGGCTCAGCATTTGACCTGGCAACGATAGAGGTGCACCATGAACTAGTTCGGCTGGAGAGTATCCCAGGTCCTCTTTAATAGCAGCACGACAGCCTAAGAGAACAACAGGTACGTATTCGTTCCATCTCTGTTGGTCGGGATAAGCACGTAGTGCAGCTTTTAATTGGCGATGGAAGCACTCTATCATCCCGTTTGAAGCTGGGTGATAGCTTGTCGTGCAAATACGTTGGATCCCTAGAATTCTGGAAAGTTCCTGGAATAGGTGAGATTCAAACTGTGCACCACGATCCGTGGTTACAGTGGTGGGAACTCCGTAACGCGATATCCAGCCTGATATAAGGGCTCGCGCTACAGATTCAGCCGAAATGTTTGTGAGGGGAATGGCCTCAGGCCACCGTGTGAAACGGTCTACGCAGGTCAGGAGATAAGTAAATCCCTGACTGACCGACCATGGTCCAACCAGATCTATGTGAACATCGCTGAACCGAGCGTCTGGGGTGCTGAATGTTCCTAGGGGTGCACGGATATGCTTGTGCACCTTTGACTTTTGGCAGTATACACAGGAACGTGTCCAGGCAGTGATATCACGTCTCATATTTGGCCAGAAAAATCTAGCTGTAATCAGCTTCACTGTGGCTTTGCATCCGGGGTGTGCCAGATTGTGTAGGGTGTCAAAAACAACTCTACGATGAGTCATTGGAACTAGTGGTTGAGGTGTCACAAATGATCTGTGTGTCTGAAGTAGGCACAGGCAGGTATGCGAATTTGCAAGTTGCAAATTCAGGTGACGACGGCTCCAAAGTGTCCAAACTTGGCTGGTCTAGGGCCATTTCCTGTAAACCGATATCCGATGGTGAGGACAGAGAATTAAGGGGAAGGCGAGACAAAGCATCTGCCGCAGTATTCTGTTCACCGGAAATATGTCGGATACCGCTAGTAAATTGTGAAACAAAATCCAAGTGGCGAGTTTCACGGGGAGAATATTTGTCCGGCTTAGCATGCAGTGTGTATGTAAGCGGATGGTGATCGAAGTAGATCACGAATTGACGGCCCTCGAGTGAATGTTGGAAGTGTTTCACTGCAAGGTATATTGCTAGGATTTCGCGAGAGGAAGGTGTGTCTTCGCTCGCGGCTCGGTGCTGACTGTTGGATGTTCCCTGCACTCTTTTTGGGGACAGTAGGATCAATGCGCCCTGCCTGTCGATTGGCCAGTCTATGGCTGAAGAACTTACAGGGAAGCATTGATCCGTCAGAGAGTATAGTTCATTAGGGGGGGTTGCTACATCACCCCCTGCTTAGGCGGAAAGCCGATAAAGAAGAAATTTAGCAGTTGTTAAGAGAGAAAAAAAAATGTTCACAAAAGTTTTTTTTTTTTTTTTGAGAAAATGTTCTTGCTTTTCAGTGAAAAGCTGGGTTTTCATGCTGAGGATGAAGAAAAAGGATTTTATTTTATTTTTTTATAAAAGAAGAAAATGTCTTTGTGCAAAAATAATTTTGTGTGAGGAAAAAAAAAATTTTTTTTTTTTTTTTATATATATACAGTCTTGCACAACTTCTTTGGCCAATGCACTCTACGACCACTACGCGTGGTAGTAACATAGTTGTCTGCATTGGGAGTACTTGCTTCAGGTGTATGTTGATGATGCATGTATGTAGGGGGAATGTGTGGCTCTTGCGTTTTCGTGTCCAGAAAGGCTTTTTTTATTCTGTCAATAGAGACAGTTTCTTTTTTACCACTGATGTCTATGGTGAAAAGTTTGTTAGTACGTGAAAGCACGCGATAAGGACCGGTATAAGGTGGAGTAAGAGGGGCTTTCACAGAGTCCTTCCTAAGGAAAACGTGAGTCCAAGACGAAATGTCCTTTGGGACCGAAGATTTTATGGTCTTTTCCCTAGTATGCATAGGTGGGAGCTTATTGAAATAAGCTCACAGTCTGTCAATGTACAGAGCTGACTCCATTTGTGCAGACTCTGTCGGGCTCAGCATTTGACCTGGCAACGATAGAGGTGCACCATGAACTAGTTCGGCTGGAGAGTATCCCAGGTCCTCTTTAATAGCAGCACGACAGCCTAAGAGAACAACAGGTACGTATTCGTTCCATCTCTGTTGGTCGGGATAAGCACGTAGTGCAGCTTTTAATTGGCGATGGAAGCACTCTATCATCCCGTTTGAAGCTGGGTGATAGCTTGTCGTGCAAATACGTTGGATCCCTAGAATTCTGGAAAGTTCCTGGAATAGGTGAGATTCAAACTGTGCACCACGATCCGTGGTTACAGTGGTGGGAACTCCGTAACGCGATATCCAGCCTGATATAAGGGCTCGCGCTACAGATTCAGCCGAAATGTTTGTGAGGGGAATGGCCTCAGGCCACCGTGTGAAACGGTCTACGCAGGTCAGGAGATAAGTAAATCCCTGACTGACCGACCATGGTCCAACCAGATCTATGTGAACATCGCTGAACCGAGCGTCTGGGGTGCTGAATGTTCCTAGGGGTGCACGGATATGCTTGTGCACCTTTGACTTTTGGCAGTATACACAGGAACGTGTCCAGGCAGTGATATCACGTCTCATATTTGGCCAGAAAAATCTAGCTGTAATCAGCTTCACTGTGGCTTTGCATCCGGGGTGTGCCAGATTGTGTAGGGTGTCAAAAACAACTCTACGATGAGTCATTGGAACTAGTGGTTGAGGTGTCACAAATGATCTGTGTGTCTGAAGTAGGCACAGGCAGGTATGCGAATTTGCAAGTTGCAAATTCAGGTGACGACGGCTCCAAAGTGTCCAAACTTGGCTGGTCTAGGGCCATTTCCTGTAAGCCGATATCCGATGGTGAGGACAGAGAATTAAGGGGAAGGCGAGACAAAGCATCTGCCGCAGTATTCTGTTCACCGGAAATATGTCGGATACCGCTAGTAAATTGTGAAACAAAATCCAAGTGGCGAGTTTCACGGGGAGAATATTTGTCCGGCTTAGCATGCAGTGTGTATGTAAGCGGATGGTGATCGAAGTAGATCACGAATTGACGGCCCTCGAGTGAATGTTGGAAGTGTTTCACTGCAAGGTATATTGCTAGGATTTCGCGGGCTAGAAGATCCACACAGTATGGGATGAAACGTCTGTAATAGTTCAACAGACCAAGAAAGTGCCTTAGTTGGCGAAGTGAAGTAGGTGGTTGAAGGTCTTGTAGAGCCTTCACCTTTTCTGGTAACAGAGATATACCGTCTGGGCTGATAATGTGGCCCAGGAAAACTAGCGACGAAGCACCGAAAACGCATTTACCAGGATTAATCTTCACCTGGTATTTCTGAAACCGTTCGAACAGTAGGCAGAGGTGAGTGGCATGTTCCTCAGGTGAGGTGCTTGCCACGAGAATGTCATCTATATGATTATAGACAAAGTCTAAGTCACGCACTACTTCGTCCATGAAGCGCTGAAAGGTACTAGCCGCGTTTCGCAAACCGAAGGGCATTGTTAAAAATTCAAACGCTCCAAATGGAGTTGTAACCGCAGTCTTGGGTATGTCGGCCGGATTCACCGGAATCTGATGGTAAGCCTTAACCAGATCTAGCTTAGAGAAGGTCTTACAACCATGCAGCAAGGAAGCAAAGTCTTGAATGTGTGGGATTGGGTAACGATCGGGTACCGTCATGGCATTCAGTTGTCGGTAGTCCCCAGTCGGACGCCAATCCCCATCACGCTTAGGGACCATATGCAAAGGGGAAGCCCATCGACTGGACGAGGGGCGAATTATTCCCAGATGCAGCATATGGCTAAATTCTGCCTTTGCTGCCTTAAGTTTATCAGCAGGGAGGCGGCGTGGTCGTGAGAACACAGGTGCACCTGTCATCTCAATATGGTGCTTTGTTGAGTGAGTGGGTTTGCTGACCACAAAATTTAAATTGGTCAATTCCGGGTATGCTTGCAGTAAAGTCTGGTATGGGTCATCAGACGCAGCAATGAAGAATACCGGGCTGATAGCGGGGGTGTTTGTTTTTACCCCAGAGACGGAAAGTTCCGTATTAGCGTCTATCAGCCGACGTCTTCGCATGTCCACTAATAGGTTAAAGTGGTGCAGAAAGTCCGTGCCTAGTATGGGGTACGGTAAGTCGGCCACCGTGAAGACCCACGTAAAGTCCCTCCATAATTCCAAGTCTAGAGAACGATAAATTTGACCATACGTGGGGATTGCTGAGTGATTTATCGCTTGCAGTGTGATTGGCGATACTGGTGGTTTTTTACCGAGGGGTTTTAGCGGCCATATGCTGCAAGCGGCTCCCGTATCAACCAAGCAACGTGCCTGGGATAGCAAGTCTATAATAAAATAGGCACGGTTTGTGTGCATACAGTGGAGAGCTTGCCGTGCTCAAGTCCCCAGACCTTAGTTTTCCTGGTTTGAAAACGAACATGGCATTGTGCACCTCTGTGCCTCTGCTCCAAAACGGCTATGGTAAAAGCATAGTCCTGGCGTGTTAGACTGGCGGCGGCGATGGGGAGATGGTGAGCGACCTCTGTAGCGGCGTCTGGGCGATGGTTCTCTAGTTGCGTTTAATTTTTTTACCTCTTTGGTGAGACGCGCAATAGCGTCAAGTATAGCCAAAGATGTGGCGTCTCGGCTTGCATTCCCAGTCGCAGCAGCATGTGTAAAAACTTCAGCCTGTGGCTTAGGGATCGCAGCGGTGGTAGGTCCCCTAGAGAATTCCATCACCCTATCCGCCGATGCTGCTATGGTATCTACAGATTGCTTCTCAACCATAGGTGCCAAAATTGCCTTTACTTGAGACGGCAGCCTTGAAATGAAGAGCTGCTTTATAAGGGCACTGTCGGCCAGGACGTCTTCTGCCAGTTCTCTCATTCTACGGAGTAACTCCGTTGGCATACGGTCCCCTAAAAGTTCATCATGGGCCAACGTTTGGAAATGCCTCTCTGTTGAGACTGACGTTCGGAGCAGCACCTCCCGCTTTATGCTTTTATAGGTAGAATTAATGGGGGTGTCAGTTATCAAATCCTTGATAACTGGCGTCAACGATGCGGGGAATGCACTGAATAATATGTGCAGTTTTGTCTGCTCTGATACGTTGTTTGCAAAAAAATGCGATTCCAATTGGGCAAACCAAACTCGCACGTCGCCAGCAAAGGCAGGCAATACGGTGGACATGTTTAACTAACGAAAAGAAAAAAAAAGGAACAGACCAAAAATAGTCAGTTATCCGACTTGAAGGATAATGCCAAAGGAACACGAGAAATATTGGAAGTACTAAAAATAAAAAATAAAAAATTTAAAAAAAATGAAGAAATATACTTTTATGGGTCCCTTCTGGGAGAACCGAGAAAAAAAAAATCTATTCTAATAGGAAAAGGAACATTTAAGCTGAAGCACGTGTAGCGGGGGGGTATTTAGAAAAGGTATCGAACTGTACGTAGTAGGAGAAAAAAAAATTTTTTTTTTTAAAACAATAAAATAAATTGATAGACTATGCTTTTTCTTTTTCTTTTTTATATTTCTGGTAAAAGAGAAAAACTATGTGTGTGTGTGTGTTTTTTTTTTTTTATATGAAGCAAGTACTCACGTTGGTTTTTTTCTTTTGCTGGCAGGGGAAGAATATCCGTTTAAAACGTTTTTAAGTCTATATATGACAAGTGGTGTTTGAACTGCATGAATGTGTCCGGTGGAGATGTTTTTTTATTTTTCCGTGGGGGAACAATATGTCCGGTGTTGTTGAATGGTTTTCGGTGACAAGTATTTGATTTTTGGAAGATGATTTTTTTTTTTGTCGGGGGGGGGGGGAATAGAGAGCTTGTTAGCTGGAAATGGCTTTTTTAACCAAAATTCATTTTTTTTTTTTTTTTTGTAAAATATTCTCTATGGAGAATATCAGGCCGCTTTTTTTTTTTTAGTTTCCTTCGTTTGTAAGCCGCAGACACTTTGACGGCGATACTTTTGACATGTATGTGCGTTTTGGAGGTGGGTGAGGGGCCACGTGGGATTTTTTTAACACACGAAGAATTGTCCTTTTTTTTTTCTTTGGTTGGTGAAAAAAAAATTTGTTTCTTTTTGTGCGAATCCTTTTGAAGAATTATATATATATATATATATATATATATATATATATATATATATATATATATATATATATATATGAAATATTATTTCTTCTTTCAGTCTGTAGTTTTTGTTTGTTTTGAGTGCTCTCCGTAATTTCTTTTTGTTTTTGCAAATGTTTGGAAGAAAGTTTGTACGTTCTCTTTAAAAAAATATTCTTTTTTGTTTGAGAAGTTTTTTTTAACGAGGAGCATTCCGTCGGGTCACCATTTTTAGTGGGGTAGTTGTACCCCAGCTAATTATTTATCTTTTAGAACCCTCGATAAAAAAACGACAAACTCCTTTTAACATTGAACCTTTGCAAGTCTTTATTCCACGGGATAATAGTGGTGGAGCTCGAAGTTCTTGTGTCAGGTCCATGTCGGACTGTCGGTGCTGGGCGAGGAGGAGAGGAAGGTGTGTCTTCGCTCGCGGCTCGGTGCTGACTGTTGGATGTTCCCTGCACTCTTTTTGGGGACAGTAGGATCAATGCGCCCTGCCTGTCGATTGGCCAGTCTATGGCTGAAGAACTTACAGGGAAGCATTGATCCGTCAGAGAGTATAGTTCATTAGGGGGGGGGGGGTTGCTACAAGTGTTCTCTTCTCGATGGCTAAACATATCTGAATACGACTTCATATAGTCAAAAAAGAGGCTTATGCCATAGTCGAGTGCATCCAAAAATGGAGGGATCTCCTTGCTGGAAAGCACTTTACTATTGTAACAGACCAGCAAGCCATATCTCTTATGTTTAAACCTGTTAACCGAGGAAAAATTAAAAATGATAAAATTATACGGTGGAAAATGGAACTTCTCTAATTTTCATACGACATAAAACACCATCCCGGAAGTGAAAACATTCTTGCCGATGCATTATCGAGAGTATGTGGTGCTGCTTCTTCTTCCTTGGAGGAACTAAAGTTACTACGCAATTCATTAATACATCCTGAAGTACAGTACTTTTGGCATTTTGTAAGATCACGAAATATGCCATATTCAATTAATGAAGTCCGGCGTGTAACATCTGAATGTACGACTTGTGTCAAAATAAAACCTCAATTCTTCGATTCTACTAATAATACACTGATCCGTTCTGCTGCTCCCTTTCAGCGCCTCTCCATAGACTACAAAAGACCTTCGATGGGATATTGTTACATATTTACTGTCGTCGATGAATACAGTCGATTCTTTTTGCAATCCATGCCTGACAAATATTTTCTCCATATGTGGACTTCCCTCATTTATCCATTCTGATTGAGGAACTTCGTTTATGTCAGAAGAATTCAAAAAATCTTTGATGCGACTTGGAATTGGATCCGGCAACACTACTGCATACAACTCAAGAGGCAACAATCAATGCGAACGCTACAACAGCATTATTTGGAACACTCTGTTATTAGCTCTGGAATCTAGACAATTCTCCCTTAGCGCTTGGCAGGATGTTCTACAGGATGTTTTAAATGCTATTCACTCCCTGCTGTGCACTACTACAAATGCAACTCCTCACGAACGCATGTTCAACTTTCAAAGGCGATCTTCTACTGGTACTGCTTTACCTGTTTGGCTCTGTGACCCTGGGGAGGTATTATTAAAATGGTTTGGTAACAGGAGCAAATATGACCCCATTGTCGAGGTAGTGGAACTCCTTGAAGCTAACCCTACACATGCAAGAATACAACATAATGATTGCCGGGAAGATTCAGTATCGCTGAGACATCTAGCTCACTTTCCACCACTCTGATAGACTTTAAAATCCTGCTAAAAGTATTCAACCCAACATTGCAAATGCAGTCCCGACCCAGTTGATTGCAACAAGTCCTGTTAGTACTACACCTAATACAGAAAATGAATTTGACTGTAATAGTTAGAATCCTGAGAACCAACCTTCCCAGAGGACCACCAGTCCTTCAAATAGCAATGTACCTCCACGTCGATCTAACAGAATGTGCAAACCGGTCCAGCAACTGGATTTATAAAACAAAAAAAATTATTTATACTGTCTTTTACATATGGGGGAGAGTGTTATATTTTCATTTAAATTGTTTTGTTCTTACTGTTTAAAAAAAATAGATATGCAAATTTAGTTTCTTGCCACATGATTTTTGCATGCGTTCCTTTTTCTTTAAAAGACTGAGTTCTTTCTCTCTTGCTTTAGTAGCTGTGAATTTTGTTCAATAAAACATTGGAAAGAGTTTTTGTTTTACATCTTCATTTACTTACAACACTACAGACCTCTTCAATCAAGGCGGTCATTCTTCCTCCCACTCTATTATCCTATCCTCTACCTTCAGCATGCCTCTTGGTGCAGTTGCATGCTGGTCTAAGCCAGCCGGCAATGGTGTAATGCCCGATCAACCTGACACATGTCGAAAAAAGCTCCCACTTGTTAAGCTTTTCTTTCATTTGTGAGATCTCGTTTCCCCTTCAAAATTCCAGGCCACCTGATGCATTTCGTTTCAGCTTTAGTCCCAAAGCCACTCCCTCATCCAATTCTTCTGGTGCTTTGGCCACCAACCTGAACTTCTTCAAGTGAACCACCGTCTCCTTTACAGTCACCAAACTTTCATTTACAAGGATGTTGTTGATATATGAGCTCACGATGCCATCTCCTTTCTCCATTCTTTCTAGAATCTCCCTTAGAATGGTCGATATAATCTTGGGTTCCGAGTTCAGCCCAAACCCCACCCTCATTAGGCAGTAGGTTCTGCCTTTATATCTAACCAACTGGTACTTCCAGAGTTTCTTGACAACGCGGAGTTGCAAATAGGCAAATTTTAGATCGCCCAACTTTGAGGCACTGTTCATTTGTCTCCATTCTCTGATGGTCTCACTGCATATATCCATAGCGTCACCCCTAGTATGGCACTCGACATGTCGGTTCAATTCTTGGACATCTAGTTCTGGTCTGACCTTCCATTTTGCTGGTTACAGAATGGCAATTGATGGCAAGATGCCTAATTCAACGTCATTTGTCCACAGCAACAGTATGCCCTCCTCGATCCATCTGTCCACTTCTTGTTCAAAATCCTTTCTTGTTCCTCCTTTGAGTGAGTTATCATAACAGGCCATCCTGTTTGTTAGCGTCGGTGGTTCATTCTTCCATGCCCACTCCACAGTCCCCTGATTCTTGTCAAATTCCGCTCTAAAATCCGGATCACTGATTGATATCAATTTCTTTTCTCCAACCTGCTTGATCCCTTCGTTGACCTGCTCTGTTACTGTGCTGGTCCGAACCTCACGCCATTGCTGCTGACTGTGACACCTCCAAGTCGGCATATTATGTCCATTCTGACAATCGTTTGAACCCTCATTTGTGATAGTCCTCTTCCCTCGACATTTCACTCATGACTAATCGAATGTCACTACTTTGCCCTCCCCTTCCCATCCTCTGACAAGGCTAGTGTGCACCATGGTAGTGGTACAGCCTGTGTCGATCAAAACCACAACTTTTTGTCCTTCCACCACGATTTCACGCTTGGGCAGCTGCTGCGAGTGCGCCATTATTCCCAAGTTGGGGCAGTTGCTGGTGCTTCGGCCTCCCTTGACAATCTCCCGGACTCTTGCAGTTAACTGCCATGTGACTACTCTGATTACATCTGCGGCACACCATCCTTTCCAAGAACTTCCTGCAATCTCTCCGTTCAAAACATGCATGTGGTGTAAATGAAGAAAAAAGAAACAAAAATGGCTGCCGTGTTTCTTTATATGCCTACAGGGTGACCACGAGGTATGATTGGAGATAAAAGAGGAGTGATTTGGGGAAGGAGGGCATTCTGAAGTTAGATTGCGAGCAGAGAAGTTGTATTTGTAGAAGAGAAAAGTCGGATTCGGGGAGAGAAAAGCTAAAGTTGCAGAAGTTCGTTTTGGAGTGGAGAGAAGACGCGTCAAGTGGTAACCAGAAAGTGAAAGTTCGGATAGCAGTGTCATGCAAACGACAAGCTATTTCGGCGCATCAAGCAAATTAACATGGCTGAGTGGAGACTTAGCACTCAGATGTTGAGACCCTTTACTGGGGAGGGTGACCTGATTAAGTGGCTGGAGAAATTAAAAATTGTGGCGAAGCTGCAAAAGATAGAAGATGTGGTCACCCTGCTGCCGCTATACTTAGAGGGGGAAGCCCTCACGATTTACCAGCAGATGCGAGATGAAGACAAGGAAGACCTTGCCTTAGTGGAGCAAAGGCTGAAATTGGCCTTCGCGGAGGGCCCATTTGAAGCACTTGGCAAGCTGTCAAGTTTGAGGTGGACCGGCGAGTCCGTTGACGTCTTTGCGGCAGAGATCAGGAGACTGGCAGGGTTGGCTGGTTACGTGGGGAGGAGCCTGGAGATGACGGTAAAGCTGTACCTAGTGAACGGCTTCCCAGAGGAAATCTCTGCGAACATGCAGAGAATCATGGGGATCCATTCTATGGAAGTGGACGATCTCTTGGTCCACGCCAGAGTCCTAGTGAAAAATGTTAAAAGCCCAATCGTGGCTGCAGCTGTGAGTGGAAATATGTGCATGAGGCCTCACTTGAATAAGAGGCAGCCGACGAGGTGACAGGAGGGTAGACCTGCCATCAAGTGTTTCCGGTGCCAGGGTCCTCAGCTGATCAAAAACTGCAAAGAGCCGAGACCGGGGATCACGTGCTACCGATGTGGACAAGTGGGGCATATTAGCCGCTATTGTGTTGCTGCACGGGACCAGGGAAACGAGTGAAGGGGAGCTATTGCGCCAGTGGTTACCCCTTCTGTGTTGAAATGGCGCATGATGGAACATTGCCTCGGTTACCGGTGGTAGTCAATGGGAAGAGAGCCATAGCCCTTGTCGACACAGGCTGCACTACAACGTTGTTAGCGAGGAATGTTGCGAGGTCATGGAGCGGAACCAGGATTATTAAGACCGTGGATGGCAGGGATGTGAAATGCCTAGGAGAGACAACAGCGGAAGTAATGGTGCAAGGGGTGCCCATTGGACTGCAAGCCCTAGTGTTGAATCATCTGGTCGGTGGTGTCGACGTGATTATAGGTATGAGTGCAATTAACCGACTGGGGGGGCGCTACGTTAAGAGGGGGCCAAGTGACGTTTGGACATCTCGGCGCAGTGGGGATGGCAGGAGTGGAAGGTGATAGAACCGTCAGAACCCCAAAACCGGAGGTTTGCTGCATTGAGGACAAAGATTTCCTGGCGAAGTTTGATGGCGTGAGGTGGACGGTGGAATGGAAATGGATCTCCGGGCCCCCAGAACTACAGAATAAGGTGGGCTGCTACGAAAACACCCTGCGAGGAGAAATAAGAAAAGGATTCAAGGAAGAAGTGGAGAGGTGGATAAAAGAAGGAATTCTGAAACCGTGGACAGGGGAAGAAAAAGGAGTGTTGCCACTACTGGCGGTTGATCAGCCTACCAAAAACAAGATTAGGCCCGTGCTGGATTTTAGGGAATTGAACAGACACGTAGCCTGCCACACTGGAACGGGGATCGACGTATGTGAGGAGGTCATGAGGAAATGGAGAAGAATGGGGCGGGCCACTAAGATTGTCGATCTGAAATCGGCATATCTGCAGATCCATGTAGATGAAAAACTCTGGCAGTACCAACTAGTCCGGTACAAGGGGCGGGTGTATTGTCTGACGAGGTTAGGCTTTGGGCTGAGTTCAGCCTCCAAAATTATGACTGCCGTGCTGAAGACAGTGCTGTGCAAAGACTGTACAGTGGAGGAGGCCACTAGTTCGTACATTGACGACATCCTGGTGGAGGAGGCAGAGGTGACAGCAGAGAAAGTAAGAAGCCATGTCAAGAAGTATGGGTTAACTGCAAAACCAGCGGAGGCCCTAGATGAAGGAGCGGTGCTGGGGTTGAAACTAAGGCGAGATGGAAAAGAAAGCCTTGTCTTCGAACGAGGGAATGCAATACCCGAAGTCGGATCTGAGCTGACGAGGCGAGAACTCTTCTCGGTCTGCGGGAGGCTGGTCGGGCACTATCCTATCACTGGCTGGCTCAGGATAGCATGCAGCTTTATTAAACGACAAACAGGCACTGATGGCTGGGAGGGCCGTGTGACGAAGGAGGTCATGAACATGCTGCAAGAAGTCATTGCGAGAGTGAGGAATGAGGACCCAGTGAAAGGGAAATGGTATGTCAGCGGCGAAGACACGGGTGTGGTTTGGTGCGATGCCAGTAACCTGGCGTTGGGCGTCGTACTAGAGATAGGAGGTGTAACTGTGGAGGATGCGGCGTGGCTAAGAAAAAACAACGACTTCTCCCATATCAACGTAGCAGAACTAAATGCCGCTATAAAAGGAATCAATCTGGCCCTGAAATGGGGATTGAAAATAATTGAAGTCAAAACCGATTCAGCAACGGTAGGGTCGTGGATTCGTTCGGCAGTAACTGGCGATAAGAGAGTTAAGACCAGGGGTGCTGCGGAAATGCTGATCAAGCGCAGACTCGGAGCGCTCACCGACCTGATAGCGGAATTCCAGTTGAGAGTATCTGTTGTGTTGATCCCGTCAGAAAAAAACAAGGCGGATTCGATGACACGCGTGAAGAAGGCCTGGCTGCAGGAGGGAAAGGAGGTCTCCTCGGTATGCTGTGCAGGGGAAGAAGTCAAAGAGTCATATGAAATGCACCACTTTGGTCGAGAACGAACGTTATTCCTAGCCAGAGAGGTTTACTCGGAGACCACCGAGGAGGAGGTTAGGGAGGTGGTGGAGAACTGTCGAGAGTGCCAATCAATTGACCCTGGACCGTCCAGACACGAAGCAGGAGAGCTACACGTGGCGGAGGACTGGAAGCGATTGGCCATTGATGTGACACACAATCGCCACAAATTGTATCTGTCGATGGTCGACTGTGGACCGGGAAGGTTTGCCATCTGGAGAGAGATCAGGGCAGAAGCTGCATGGGCGATCGGAGGGGTTATCGAGGAGATATTTTTGGAGAGAGGGCCGGTTGAGGAACTCTTGATGGACAATGGCCCCGCTTTCCGATCAGAAGCCTTTAAAGGGGTGTGCGATAAGTGGGGAGTAAGGCAATTTTTCAGAGCAGCGTATCGGCCGAGTGGCAACGGAATAGTGGAGAGGAATCATCGCACCATTAAAGCCGCTGCGGAAAAAACAACGTATCACCCATAGAGGCGGTGTTTTGGTATAACATCTCGCCGAAGACCAAACAAGATGAGACAACTGTGCCTCATAGGGCCGTTTTCACATATAAGTGGCAGCATCCGTGCAACAAAACAGCAGGAATTGAGAGTGTAGAAGCCACTATCAAAGTAGGTGAAGAGGTGTGGGTGAAACCCCCCAATGCACAGTGTACCACTCGTTGGAAAAGAGGGGTCGTAACAGGATTGCAGTTGGAGAACAATGTGATGGTGAATGGCGTTCCCCGGCATATCTTAGACCTGCGTCATGTGACATTGCCGGTATGCAGTGAGAGCAGTGTAGAAGAGGAAATCGAGGGCCACCGAGAAGCAAATGATGCTGCTCGACCTGACTTAGGCCCGCGTTGTAGTGAACCTGAAAACGTTAACCCCCGAGAAGTTGTCCCCCAGAGGCCTCGACGTGAGAGGAGGCGGCCTGCTTGGATGGAGGATTACGAAGTATCCTATTGATCTCGAAGATCAGGGGGGCGTGTGGTGTAAATGAAGAAAAAAGAAACAAAAATGGCTCCCCTGTTTCTTTATATGCCTACAGGGTGACCACGAGGTATGCAAATGAGATGCTCCTGATTGGAGATAAAAGAGGAGTGATTTGGGGAAGGAGGGCATTCTGAAGTTAGATTGCGAGCAGAGAAGTTGTATTTGTAGAAGAGAAAAGTCGGATTCGGGGAGAGAAAAGCTAAAGTTGCAGAAGTTCGTTTTGGAGTGGAGAGAAGACGCGTCAAGTGGTAACCAGAAAGTGAAAGTTTGGACAGCAGTGTCACGCAAACGACAGATAACATGTTACATCAATAAAAACGAAGATAACATGTTACATCAATAAAAAGAACATATTACATCAATAAAAACAACATGTTACATCAATAAAAAGAACATATTACATCAATAAAAACAACATATTACATCAATAAAAACAACATGTTAGATCAATAAAAAGAACATGTTACATCAATAAAAACAACATGTTACATCAATAAAAAGAATCTCCCATTTTCTTTAGACATAGCACAGTACAGTATATTTACAACACTTGATCTGAAGTTCGCCTAACACCAAATACCGATAAGTCACAGTGATCGGAATTACACAGCATTCGAAGTGAGTGGTAAACTTTACCAATTAACTCACCTCCTTTTCTTGCATTACTAATCCAATAAGTGTGTTCCAAAGACGTATCGATGACATCATAGATAAGGAAAACCTAACAGATACTTTTGTGTATGTAGACAACGACACGATATGTGGAAGAAATAAAAAAAAAGCATCACCACAATCTTCAAAGATTCTATGATGTATCGAAAAGATATAACATCACACTAAATGAAAGCAAGCGCGTCACATCGGCTACTACAATCACTCTACTTAGATACTCTATACAAAACAACCAAATTGTTCTTGAATACCAAAGACTGAGACCACTTCTTGAAATGCCACCCCCTCTAAATCTCGCACCTGTGCCAGTTGGCACAGTTTAATATTTAAATTTAAAATCGTTAAATACAATTTAGGCGCGCAGTGCAATTGGGTGTTTCGGCGCGTTAAAAAAATGAAAAATGACACCCACGCAAATTCCGGCGTGACCTTTATATACCAAAGGTGCGTACGTAGTTGAAAGCACCCCATGTGATGTCTTCCGTCCAATGGAATTCCTCCTAGGACACATTTTAAAACTGATTTTCTAGAGCTCGTTTGGAGCCGATCAAATCGAATATAAACAGGCACAAACACAAAATCTATCTCTTTAGTCTCTGAGCCTTTCGAGCATTCTTTCGTCTCTTTAAACTCTTCCGACTCATTCAACGCTTTCTCATATGGACTTACCACACGTGCAAACATCAATTATTTCATTTCCACTCCTCCGCGCATTAATACTCTCTTTTAACAGACGAACATTAATATTGTCTATGTTACATATTTGAACATTCAAAGAACACAAAAAAAAGAGACTCTCCACCTTTCATATGAACACAAAAAAAAAGGAACTCTGAAATATTGAGAACTATGTTTTAACTTGTTATTATTTGTTATTTCTATTCCGGAAATAAACCTCCGTTTGTGTTGCATATAAGATTTCTTATTTTTATTTTTATTATTTGTGGAGGAAGTCAGTTCCCAAAAAAAGGGCAGGCGACCCCCACAAGTTGGTGACCCGACGCAGAAATCATATGCACAACGGAATCTTATAAACTATTAAACAACCATGACTCAGCGGAAAAAGCGACAATTTTTTTTCGACCACAATTTCAAGCGGAAAAAGTCAGTTGACAGTTTAAAGGCTTTGAAATCACTTTCGAGCGAAGAAAACAAACATGGAACCTTCCTGTGTTGAAAAACCTCTGGCAACGTTAACGGTAAATATACCAGCATTTAATCCTACCAACATAAAGACCTGGTTTATCCAAATCCAGGCCCTTTTCGACGCAAAGCGGATAACGTCTCAACGAACCAAATACTGTTACTTGGTGGAAAAACTCCCGGCAGACGTCGTCGAAAAGGTGGCGGATATATTGGAGAATGTGCCTGAAGACAACCCATATGACGAACTTAAGAAGGCCATCTTACGACGGACAGGCTTTTCAAACGAAACAAGGTTACGCAATCTTTTCACCCAAGTAGAATTGGGAGATGGCACTCCGTCACAACTTTTGCGATACATGCGTACATTGCTAGGGGACAACAAAATGTCCGAAAATATAATGAGAAGTCTGTGGCTGGATAAACTTCCAGACACAACAGTACAAATCCTAGCACCCACAACGGAAGAGACAAATATTGAAAAACTCGCCGATACGGCAGATCGAATCCATGAAAATCTGAGGCACCGCAAAGTAAACTCAGCACAAGCACAGCAGAAACAGACGTGCGACGACGATATATTGGGACTAAAAATGACGGTCGAAAATCTCACTCGACAAGTGCCGGAATTAATACAAATAAACCATCGTTACTCATTTAATAAACGATCGGACTACCGAAAACGAAGTCTTAGTAGAGGTCGAAGCAACACACGGGAACGAGCGAACGAAATCTGTTTTTACCACAAAAAATTCGGCACACAAGCTCGGCGTTGCACTTATCCTTGTTCTTTTAAAAACAAGAATCAGGGAAACGAATATTCCGGCCAGTAGAGACGACGACTGTCGCTGGATTTTCCACTAAAGGTCGTCTATTTTTTATTCATGATAATAATCATGGATATAATTTCTTAATAGACACTGGAGCTGAAATCAGCGTGATACCACCTCTACGTAAACAAAAAGCTATTCCACAGCCTTACCACCTCCAAGCAGCTAATGGCACACAAATACCGACATACGGTGAAAAATATTTAGACGTCAATCTCGGCCTGCGCCGCACATTTCCGTGGATTTTTACCATAGCCAACGTGACGACACCTATATTAGGAGCAGATTTCCTAGCACGGTTTAATCTATCGGTAGACATGACTAGTCGCACACTGACTGATAACCAAACAAAAATCGTAATTAAAGGTATCACCACAAGATACCAGTCTACTGGGATTAGTTCTGCCTTACCTGAAGAGACGTACATTCGTCGGCTGTTTCAAAAATACCCACAACTTACTCAGCCATTCAAAGTCACGGATAATATTAAACATAATGCAAAGCATTATATTAAAACGAATAGACAACCAGTCTACGCCACCCCCAGACGTCTGAATCCGGATAAGTACAAGATCGCAAAAGACGAATTTCAACGCATGTTGCAACAAGGAATTATCTGACCTTCCAAAAGTGCGTGGTCATCTCCTCTACACATGGTACAGAAAGCAGACGCGACAACATGGCGTCCATGCGGCGATTTCAGGAGATTAAATGCACAAACTGTACCGGATAGATACCCTATCCCACACATTCACGATTTTGCAATCGGACTGCAAAATGCTACGGTATTTTCCAAAGTGGATTTAGTAAAAGCGTATTACCAAATACCGGTGGCGGATGAAGATATCCACAAAACAGCACTGAACACACTATTTGGACTTTACGAATTCGTCAGAATGCCATTCGGACTTAGGAACGCTTGTCAAACCTTCCAAAGGTTAATAGACGAGGTTTTTAGGGACCTTCCATTCGTATTCGCTTACGTGGACGATGTCCTAATTGCTAGTAGAAACCTCAATGAACATAAACAACACTTGGAACAAGTTTTTCAAAAACTGTCCCATTACGGTTTAAAAATAAACTTGGACAAATGTATTTTCAGTCAGCAAGAAGTAAACTTCCTTGGACATTCAATTGATAAGGATGGTATATCACCATTACCCGAGAAAGTAAGCGCCATTACGGATTTTCCACAACCTACGTCTGTTAGACAAGTTCGTCGCTTCATAGGTATAATTAATTACTACAGACGATTTTTACCCAACTGTTCCACAATCCTTGCACCGTTAACGTCATTATTGAAGAACAAAACGAAAAATCAACAATTAAAACTGGACGGATCAGCTTTAAAAGCTTTCCATCAAGCTAAAACTGCCTTAGTCAATTTCACAAAATTGAATTATATTAAGGACAGCGAAGAATCGAAGCTTACACTTACAACAGACGCGTCAGACATAGCTGTAGGAGCAGTTATACATCAACTGACAGGGGATACAATGACCCCTATATCGTTTTTCTCAGCCAAACTGAGCAAGACACAGACAAAGTACAGTACCTTTTCAAGGGAACTATTAGCAATTTATTTGTCAATTAAACATTTTAGACATCTGTTAGAAGGAAGAAACTTCTGTATTTACACTGACCATAAACCGTTAACATATGCACTGCATACGCTTGTAGATAAATATGGTCCAAGAGAAATCAGACACCTTGATTATATTGCCCAATATTCCACAGACATCAGATATGTCAAGGGGCAAGAAAACATCGTGGCGGACGCATTATCACGAGCTGCAATAACTTCACTAAATTCCAGTTCGTTAACTATGGAATTAATTGCACAAAAACGGAAAGACAGCAAAGACAACATCGCGATCGACCAAATTAAACCAGCATACATTGAGGAATACCCTCAGACAATTTCCCCACCAGAACAAATTCCCTTAGAACATGGGAGACCAGCAGAAAATGACGAGAACACCAAACCCACGACAAAAACGGGTAGGAAAGTCCACTGGCCGAAACATTTCAAGGAATACATTACATATTGAAAAAAACTTTTTTTTTTTTCCAATATGGGGGGAGTATTTGTGCCAGTTGGCACAGTTTAATATTCAAATTTAAAATCGTTAAATACAATTTAGGCGCGCAGTGCAATTGATTGTTTCGGCGCGTTAAAAAAATGAAAAATGACACCCACGCAAATTCCGGCGTGACCTTTATATACCAAAGGTGCGTACGTAGTTGAAAGCACCCCATGTGATGTCTTCCGTCCAATGGAATTCCTCCTAGGACACATTTTAAAACTGATTTTCTAGAGCTCGTTTGGAGCCGATCAAATCGAATATAAACAGGCACAAACACAAAATCTATCTCTTTAGTCTCTTAGCCTTTCGAGCATTCTTTCGTCTCTTTAAACTCTTCCGACTCATTCAACGCTTTCTCATATGGACTTACCACGCGTGCAAACATCAATTATTTCATTTCCACTGCTCCGTGCATTAATACTCTCTTTTAACAGACGAACATTAATATTGTCTATGTTACATATTTGAACATTCAAAGAACACAAAAAAAGAGGCTCTCCACCTTTCATATGAACTCAAAAAAAAGAACTCTGAAATATTGAGAACTATGTTTTAACTTGTTATTATTTGTTATTTCTATTCCGGAAATAAACCTCCGTTTGTGTTGCATATAAGATTTCTTATTTTTATTTTTATTATTTGTGGAGGAAGTCAGTTCCCCCAAAAAGGCCAGGCGACCCCCACGCACCTTAAAAACGAATAGTTGGAATGCTTTCATACTATAGCAAATTTATTCAAAACTTCTCCAACAAAATACTATTGCTCAATTACAACGAATTTCCACTGCCCTCATCTGCCTTAAACTCTTTTCAGACATTGAAGAGTGACTTCAAAAATGCTATCTTAATAACAGTTGACCATGATAAAGAATTTGAAGTAGAGACAGATGCAAGTAATTACGTATCACATTCACCATCTTAACACGGATGACACTCTTTATTAATCTAGTCCCCCATTGTAACAAAAATAAACACTTTTTATTTATTTTATTATTTTAAACAATAAAAAAAAATTTCATTTTAATATAGATAGAAATTTTTTAATAATTTTAAACAATATAGACCTTTTTAATGTAAAGTTTAAGCAATATAAATAGAATTTTTTGTTGCGAGTTGCATTTCAGTGAAAAGAGAAAAGGAACTGGAACAAAGATTTGAAGGAGAATATGAACACGTGTGTGACGGGTATAAAGAGAAGTATATTTTTATTTGGAACAGGAAGAGGAAGCGGGGAGTAAAAAAAGGGATTATGGGATTACAACGTAAAAGGGAGGTAATCTACCGCTCCAGAAGATATCTCACTACTGATGCAATTCTGTAGCAATTCTCTATCTGTATAAAAGCCAAGTACGTCCAAAGATGGAGTATTGCTGCCACATCTGGGCTGGAGCTTCTAAAAACAGCCTATCCTATGCCTTGACAAAGTACTTCGTGGATTAGTAGGGATGTCCTTTTCTCTTCCCTGCAACCTCTCTCCCATAGAAGAGACGTTGCGAGCCTATCTTTGTTTTATCGTTATTTCCATCGCAAGTGCTCCTCCGAGCTCCAATCTCTGATCCCCCCCTCACCAATCTTTCATGATAAACACCCGTCTAGCTAAAACCACTGTTAGCAATTTTCTCCACTCTTTATCTGTGCCCAAATCAAAGCGTAGATTCCATGAACAAAGCTTCTTTCTGAGAAGTGTACGCTTGGGAATTCTTTTTTTTTTTTTTTTTTTTTATTACATTTTCACCCCAAACAAGGCAAATTGCCACTTTGGTGTAGGGGGCTACTATCAGGGGCAGCAACTACTGGGGTACTATGTAGGGATTTGGGCAGCAAGGTGTCGGTTCACGTTACACTTGAACTTCTGCACGTCAGTACTGTTGGGGAAGCAGGGACCTGGAATGGAATTCCAGAGTCTTGCGGTTCTGGGGAAGAAACTATTGGAGTAAAAAGATCTTTTACATCTAGGGACCTCTACAGTGTGGGGGTGGGATCTAGTAGCCTGTCGGGTTTGTCGAGGGTGCTCGCGTCGTGGGGGCACAAGTGATTGCAGTTCATCAGAGCATTCACCACTAAAATACTTGTAGAACAGGCAGAGGGATGCAACATTTCGTCGATGGGACAGAGGCTGAAGCTTAGATGCCAGTTCAGGGCCTATCAGATTTGCGACTCTCTTTTGAACCTTGTCAAGGAGCGAGAGACTAGTAGCAGATGCACCAGCCCAGATGTGGCAGCAATACTCCATACATGGGCGAATGGTGGCCTTATAGAGGTACAGGATACTTTCGGGTGTTAGTAGTTTTCTAGCACGGTAGAGAGAGCCTACCTTTCTTGCAGCGGCCCTGGCAATGCCTTCAATGTAATTGTTCCAACTCATGTTTCCTGTGAACGTTAGGCCAAGGAGTTTGAAAGATGGACTCTCAGATAAAGGGTCGTTGGCCATTGCTATTGGTGGTAGAGAGGGTTTCTTGTAATTATTGAATGAAACTAGTTTAGTCTTGGCAGCATTGAACGCGACCAACCACTTTTGTCCCCATTCCACTACAGATTGGAGGTCTTCCTCTAGTGTTTCTGCCATTTCTTTAGAAATGTGTTCATTCGTCTTCCTGTCGTGTCTGCCATAGAGTGTAGTGTCATCAGCATATATACCCATCTCAGAGGCAATGTTGTCGGGGAGGTCATTTATGAATATCAGGAACAATAGAGGTCCAAGGATAGAACCCTGGGGCACTCCCGCATTTATATCATATTGTTTAGATGTGCGACCGTCGAGGACTACCTGGATTTTTCTCTTATCTAAGAAGGATTTAATTATGTTAAGTATTCTACCAGTGATACCGTAAGATCTAATCTTCCTGAGGAGACCCTCATGCCATACCCTGTCAAAAGCCTTAGATATATCTAGAGCTACCGCTCTGCCTTCCCCCGCTTTGTCCAGTGATTGGTATATACGTTCAGAGATCACGGTGAGGATGTCTGCTGTGGAACGGGCTTGTCTAAATCCATATTGTTTGTCAGTCAGTAGTTTAGCATCTGTAAGATGATGGACTAGAGCATGGTTAATTATGGTCTCAAATATTTTGGCAAAAAGTGGGAGGAGGCTAATGGGGCGATAATTTGATGGGTCTGTCCTTTCGCCAGAATTCTTGAATACTGGTACAACAGAAGCAGTTTTCCAACAGCCCGGAAAGCAAGCTTCATTAAGACATTTGTTGTAGAGTTTGGAGAGAACTGGAGCTACTTCGGCTGAGCACTTTTTTAATAGCACAGCTGGGATAAGATCGGGTCCACATGCTTTTGAGGTGTCAAGGTTTTTTATGATAGCATGCACCTGAGCAGGGGTGGTTTTCAGATCGTCTAGTGTGGCGTCTGTCCGCATAGGAAAGTCAGGTAGGGGGTGGTTGGAAGGGTCCAGTGTGGAGTTTGAGGCAAACCGACTGGCAAGCATGTTAGCCTTGTCGGTTGCTGAGGAGACAACCTCGTGATTGTTGGTTAGTGGGGGAATTGTTGATTGCCCATTATTTACTACACTGTTGTAGATTTTCCAGAAGTCTCGAGTTCCTAGTTTTTGTGCTTCGATGCGCTTTTTAGTGGTTTCCGTAAATTCTCTCTTAGCTGTCGCTATTTCTTTCTTAACGTTATTTCTAGCTTCTATATACTTCAGTCTGTTTGAACTGGACTTATGTCGGTTAAACCTACGGTATGCATGCTGCTTTTGAGTAATGGCAGTTGCACAAGTCGACGTAAACCATTGGGGAGAGTGGGGCTTACTATAAAATTTCCGCATGGGAACATGCGCTTCGATTGCAGTTTTGAACCAGTCAGTGGTCTCGTTTGCACACTGTTCAGCAGGGAGAGAGAAAATATTTTTCCATGGAGCATCTCTAATTAGTTCCCTGATGGCTTCCCATTCTCTTCCGTTTGCCTGTTTCCCACCTGACTACAACTTGGATGTCTTCAAGTCCAACATAAACAAATTCCTGATTAATCGCCTCCTTAAGTAAGACACTTTATCAAATCTCCAATACCAACTATTATTACGATATCTCCTTGATTACTGCACACACAATAACCCTTATCCTCGAGTCGCTTCCGGGCCTTGATAAGAGGTGATCCCCCGTTTAAAAAAAAAAAATGATAAGAGTTATCGTACTTACTTTCAACACCCCCACTTGCTCTCAGCATATTATTTATTTATTTATTTGTTTTTTTTTTCTTTACAAAAACAAAGATATGTGAGAACAGATTAGTGTCAGTTTAAAGTCCAAATAAAAACTTTTTAAACTTGTCCAGTTTCGTCCAGGTTAGAGGTTTTGTCATGATGTCGGCGATCATGTGCTGTGGGACGGTAAATTAATTGTATTTTGTTATTATTCAGAGCTTCTCTGATAAAATGGTACTTAATGTTGATGTGTTTACATCTCTGCCGATAAATGGGGTCCTTAGAAAGACCTCTAGCGCTTGATGGGACGTGTTCTCGGTGTGGATCTACTCCCTTAGTTTGGTTGTACCCTTTTGCGACGAACCTGGCCTTGTATTTAAGAAGAGGTGCTGATGGACAATGACTATGCAGCTAGCAGGTCAGGCAGTTCCTGAAGGAGTGGGGAGTGTGGCTGTGACTGCGGTGTGCTTATGTGCCATCTGGCAATGGTATCGCTGAGACGAGCCATCGTAGTATCAAAAGAATGTTTTGATTTTATGTTCCCTAAGGGTTTTTTTAACACTAGCTTTGGAAAAGAAAACCAACCCCTTAACGTTTATTTTCTTAATAAAATTTCAATCATTTTAATTACATTTCGGGTCTATCTTTTAATTGCTCATTTCTTTAATCTGTCGCGGTTTCAAAATCACCACCTCCATTTTTTCTTTCTTTCTTCACTCCCGCTGTTCTCTTTGCTTTCCCTTCCCTTAAACAAAGGACACGATAGGCTAACACCAGCTACACGTATGAACATATCCGGGTTCAATGAATTCATTCACCTGCCCTTTCTCTTTCCATCATCGCGTTCGCTACACACATCAGAATCCAAATACATCAACAAAACACCATTAAAACAGGCAATTGACTTTTTACCTTTTAGACGAAATTAATTTAAATGGAATCAATAAACTCACAATCTACTTTTGATTGCATAAATTTTGTTCTAGAATTAATTAGAGTTGTTTGTTTGTCTTATTGGAAGCGACATCACTAACATCACGCTGGCCAAATGAATACAGCCAACCTCGGCCCAACTAGAACCAATTTCAGCCAGGCGCAAGCTCTGGCCTGGGGAGTAGGAGGATGCTCACGTCGACTGAACCAACCCACCTGCCGAAGGATTCCCAGTGACACCAGCCGTCTCAGCAGCTGTTCAAACAACCCTTATCAGGTTACTCCCAGTCTCCAGTGTTTCCAGCTCACACCAGCGGCTTCCTGCTTATTCCCACAGCCTTCCAGCCCTTGGTGCCTCCAGCTTCCTCCTGCAGCTTTCCTGCAACCTCGCTTGCACCTTGCTCCTCTGGCCTGCAACCTCGCTTGCACCTCACTCACACCTTATTCCTTCAGTCTGCAACCTCGCTCCTCCTGCCTGCAATCTCGCTTGCACCTCGCTCCTCTGGCCTGTTACCTCGCTCGCACCTTGTTCCTCCGGTCTGCAACCTCACTTGCATCTGACTCCCTACCAACCGTCCATTCCTTAACACTGATCCCCCATTCTCAGTGTCGTCCATGCCTTAACACTGACCACCTCATTCTCAGTGTCCACCATCTGTTCCGGATCACCCTGACATCCAGCCGATCATTCCAGATCCAGCAAGCAACCCTGAACCACACTATATCTAGAGTACCTAGACCTCCGGACCTTAGCCTCCAGTGACATGCGACCTTCCAGCCAACCAGCATCAAGATCATACGATTGTTCACTTCCTTTGCAAATAAAAGGCGAACCCTCGTCTTTAACCATGTCTGTCATTCTTCTTTGCCTTTTTGCTGTTTACTTTTTGTCTACCTTGTTAGTTGTTGGGTCGATTCTCCCCGGATGACTGGCTCCGCAACAAATCTCCCATTTCCGTAAAATTTGCTTTGTATGTTTTTTTTTCTTTTTTTCTCTTTCAATTTGTTACCAAGGAAAACAGATTTTGATAAACTCCCAAAATTCCATTAATCTACGGTTCTACACAGAAATTTTTTCCACAACTAACTCTTACTTTACACAACCCGTTTCCTTATTCTTACTAACGAAGACAAGCAATAAAGCTGTTTTTAAATGTTAGACGAGACTGCTTTTCTTATCTTTCATTTTTACAATATATTCTGTCATTGACAGTTTATAGACGTTAAAATTGCTCGCATGTATATAAAACTCAGATCAGCTTGTCCAGTCATTAAAACCATGTTACTTAACAACCCTGTGCGTTTTTAGCGTCCCAAATTTTGTATTTTTATTCCAAGTTGGAATCGTTTTCAACTGAAAAGCGATACAAATATGTTTTTCTGGTGTAAAAAAAAAAAAAAAAACTTCTTGATCAATTTACATATTTAAAAACAAAATACTTTCTTCACCTAAGTTGTACCTGAAAACTATCGATAGAAAAGCTGATTTTCGGGTCCAAATTTGTTTATTTAAGGTTATTTTATTGTATTTTCATTGCAAGTTAGAATTGTTTTCAAACAAAAACAAAAAAATATGTTTACGATTTAAAACTGTTTAAAGTCTTTTTATACAATCTGTAATTGACAGTTTAAAGACAATAAATTACTTTTAGCGTCCCAATTTTTTTTATTTTATTGTATTTTCACTGCAAGTTGGAATCGTTTTCAAACTAAAACCAATGTTTTTCTAATGTGAAAAGAAAAAAAAACCCTACTTAATCAATTTATATATTAAAAAAAATATATTTTTCTAAAGGTTACGATCAGGATTGATTCGGTTCTGGGGTTTGGGAAGGAGTGAGTCTCTCACTCGACAACAGCACGTTTCTACCTTCTCCTTTTCCAATCGACCACACCTGGCCTCTCGCCACCAATGTCACACCGCACAATCTGAACATCAGCAACACGAAATCCTTTTCAAGAAAAGATGTTCACGACTCTTTCTTTTTCTGTCTTGCAAGGAATTTTTCCCAGCTTTTGTATCCTCCTATCAAAAAAAAAAAAAAAAGGAAGAGATAAGAAAAAAAAAATAGCTTCTCCCATCATCCCTGCCTTCCCAAGATGCCCTTCGGGTATATAAATGAGCTAGCCATCCTTTCCTTCTTTTTTCTCAAAGAGCGATGCAGATACGCCCGATACATCGTATATTACTTATTTTATTTTTTTTGTTTTTGTTTCTAACCATAATCTAGCCTTAAACGGTACCTTCTTCCCCCCTCCCTTTTACATATACCCCACACGCCCCCCCCCTGATCTTCGAGATCAATAAGACATTTCATAATCCTTCATCCAAGCAGGCCTCCTCCTCTCACGTTGAGGCCTCTGGGGGACAACTTCTTGGGGGGTGATTTTTTCAGGTTCACTACAGATATTCTAACCGCAATGTGGGACTAAGGCGAATTGGGGTGCATCGTTAGCTTCTTGGATTTCGACTTCCTCCTCTTCACTGCCATCACTGCACACCGGCAGAGTCACACGACGCAGGTCTAGGATATGCCGGGGAATGCCATTCACCATCACGTTGTTCTTCGACTGCGTTCCTGTTACGACCCCCCCTCTCCCAACAAGTGGTACATTTTGCATTGGGGGCTTCACCTACACCTTCTCACCCACTTTAATAGCAGCTTCTTCACCCTCAATTCCTACCGTTTTGTTGCACAGATGCCACCACTTATATGACGACAATGTACGAACTAGTGGTCTTGTCCACTGTACTGTCATTACTCAGCACCGTCTTCAGCACGGCAGTCATAATTTTGGGGGCTGAACTCAGCCCAAAGCCTAACCTCGTCAGGCAATACATCTTCCTCTTGTACCGGACCAATTGATGTTACCAGAGTTTTTCATCTACATGGATCTGGAGATAAGCCAACTTCAGGTTGACAATCTTAGTGGCGTGCCCCATCCTCCTCCATTTCCTCATAACCTCTTCGCATACGTCAATCCCCTTTCTTTTTATTTTACTTTTGTTAGTTTGAAGAGATCAAGGAGCTCCTTCCTGCGGCTAACACTTGATTCTATTACAGTTTAAATTTATATCCGAGGGCTCTTTTAAGAATAGACACTGTTCCCTTTATGGTTGCTATCTGTATTTCCTTGCAGCTTGGTTTTCCAGGGATTGCTTCTAAGTATTTATGAAGGTTCTTTTTTATTAGGCCAGTTGCTTCTGTCACAACTGGTATAATGTTTATTTCTTCCAGAGACCATGTTGTTTTTAGATCATTTCTTAGGTCCTGATATTTTGTTATCTTTTCCCGTTCTGCTCTATTAAGGCCAAAGTCGTTTGGAATTGTGATTTCGATAATGAGTGCAGTTCTTTCGGGCTTGTTCCATATTACTATATCTGGCTTGATAGCCTTGTCTTTTATGTATCTGCCTGCTTGTATGTCTTTGTCGTAGAACACTGTCACTTTTCCATTTGATGTTATCGGTAGTGGTTCATGTTCCCAGATGTTCAACGACCTATCTAGTTGCATCTCTCCACAGATCTTCCAATGTAAGTATCTACATATTTTGTTGTGGCGGCAGTGTAATGACCATCGGCTAGAAGGATCTTGCATCCAGACGTTAGGTGGCTTGGGCTTTCAACAGCTGAGTGACAGAATCTGCATTGGTCTGTTTTTTGTAGACCAGCCATTTTTTTAAATCCATTTGTGAGTAAGCCTTGGTCTTGTGCAGCTATAATTAATCGTTCTTCATCAAATGGAAATTTGTCACTTTTAAGCCATTGTAGTGAAGCCTCCTTGTCAATGTAGCTCTGGTTCAATTCTTCCATGAACCTGCCTGCTCTCTTATGTTGTTGCCATCCTTCTAGTCTTGTCTTCAGTTCCCTTTTTGTATACTCTTTTCTCTTCTTTCGGGCGATTAGGGTTGCTGGGTTGTCAAATTCTTCTATTGTGTTGTCCAGTGTGTTACCACTGAAATTTTCACCGAGCTTTGTAGTTGACGTCTGCTGGGGCAAACATTTGGTGTGATGTTCATTCACCATTTTTATTTTTGGGTCAGAAGAACATTTGATATATTGGCCTATGCATACCATTGAAGCTCAGTATGCATGGTTAATTTCAGTGAGGCCTAAACTTCTTCTTTCCATGGTAAGTCCAGCTTGTCCATGCACTGATGTTTGTAAATGACTTTATGAAAGGAAAGCATTTTCCGAGTTTTTACATCAAGGTTATTGATGCAGTTTTGTGGCCAATTGATTATGCCAAATCCATAAGAGACAACGGGTATTGCCAATTGATTAATGGCAGTAATTTTGTTTTTTGGTGATAGTTCTGATGAGAGAATTTTTTTAAGTTGCTTAAAGTATTCTCCCTGCACTTTTTCTCTCATCTTTCCATATTCAAGTGTTTCATTCTCCTCTACTCCCAGGTATTTATAGACAGCATCTTCTTCAAGGTCTTCAATAGAGCCATTGTCAAGATTAAGATGTTCTGATGCTGTCTTTCTTCCCTTGCTTATGGTGCACTTAGTGCATTTGTCGAATCCAAACTCCATGCAGATGTACTCTGTATAATTTTTAACAATGTCGATCAGAGTGGTATCAATGTGGCAGGCTACGTGTCTTTTTAATTCTCTGAAATCTAGTACCGGTCTAACTTTGTCCTTGATGGGTTGAACAACCACCAGTAATGGTAGCACTCCTTTTTCTTCCACTGTCCACGGTTTCAGAATTCCCTATTCTATCCACTTCTCCACTTCTTCCTCGAATCCTTTTCTTATTTTTCCTTGCAGTGTTTTCTCATAGCAGCTTACTTTTTTTCGTAGTTCCGGAGAACCAGAAATCCATTTCCATTCCACCGTTCACCTTTCACCATCAAACCTCGCCTCCTCTCAACGTAGCACCCCCCAGTTGGTTGATCGCACTTACACCTAAAACCACATCAACATCACCAACCAGATGATCCAACACCAGGGCTCGCAGTCCAATGGGCACCTTGCACCAGTACTTCCATTGTTGTCTCTCCTAGGCATTTCATGTCCCTGTCATCCACAGTCTTAATACTCCTGGCTCCGCTCCATGACCTAGCGACATTCTTTGCTACCAATGTCGTGGTGCAGCCTGTGTCAACAAGGGCCATGGCTCTCTTCCCAGTAACTGAGGCAATGTTTCGTTGTGTGCCATTTCCACATAGAAGGGGGACCACTGGCGCAATGGCTCCCCTTCACTCATTTTCCTGGTCTCGCGAAGCGACGCAATAGCGGCTAATGTACCCCACTCATCCACATCGGTAGCAGGTGACCCCCGGTCTCGGCTCTTTGCAGTCCTTAAGCAGGTGAGGATCCTGGCACCGGAAGCACTTGATCGCAGGTCTCCCCTCCTGTTGCCTCATCACCTGTCTCTTGTCATTCAAATGGGGCCTCGTGCACATATTTCCACTCACAGCTGCAGCCACGATTGGGCCCTTGACATTCTTGACTAGGACTCTGGCATGGACCAAGAGATCGTCCACTTCCATAGTATTGATCTCAGTGATTCTCTGCATGTTTGCAGAGATTTCTTCTGGAAAGCCATTCACTAGGTATAGCTTTACCGTCATCTCCAATTTTGAAAGGTTTTCATTGGTTGTTTAGCACAGCCAGTGGTTATAAAAATGATTGGCGAATCCATTCGTCACATACCCCCATTACTCGTGATGGGGAAGGTCTCCTAGCGGCTTCGACTGCAGGGAGACAGGGTAGAAGTACTCGTCAAGGATCCGTTCTTGACACTCAGCCCGACAGGTGAAGGGCCGAGATTTAGTCCAGCACCTGTCGGACTGAGGTACACCACTTGGGTACTATCTAGGAGGTCCACCCTCCCAGGCTTTCCGGTGGGGAAAGTTAATTGCTTGTAGCCTGAGGCGCCCCTACCAGAGAATGCCGACGGGAGTACCCAGGCAATTTTTGATGAGGCAAGAGTGCCTCTCCTTTAGGGGAGCTTGCCTATTTCCACCTTCCGGCCATCTGCTACATTTTGGTGTGGTGGACATCAAATAAATAACTACCTCCATTAGGAGTCAAAAACATTTTACGCACACCCTTTTTTGATATAATGGAAAAATCCTTTCGGATTCAATTTTGGTTTGACTTGAGAAAAGGAAAGAAAAAAAAATTAATAAGAATAAAAATGAAAAAATAAATGAACAAATAAAAATAAACCAATAAAATAATTGCCTTTTTTTTTTTTTTTTTCTGGTTTTGGGGGAATTTGTCTTTATTTTCATTGGTCAAAAAGAATAATTAATATATTAGTATAATGTGTGCAAAAAGAAGCCATTTTTTTTAATCACATTGAGTTTTTTTTTTGATACATATAAAAATAAACACTTTTCAAATATATATAAACATACAAATAGAATCTTTTCAAATACATATAAACATATGCACAAAAATTCACAAATATACATTTTATTTTTAAATATTTGCCAAAAAAAAGATACAAAAAAAGAATTATTTGACAAATAGGAAATTTACAAAGAAAAGGTTTTAACAAGTGACTTTTTTTTTTTTTTAACAAAAACTGGAAACATTATGTTAGGTATTAGTTGGCTAATTTGGTTAGTAAGGTAGAAATGGTCGCAGTTTAACGTCGTGCCTGGAACAATTTACAATTTTTTTTTTTTTTTGGTGTGATTTTGACTGTTCATGCTTCTCTTTTGAGGTTTCTGAAAAGAGATTTATTCATAATTAGATTCCAAAAAGTTCGGTTATAAAATGTTTTAATTTTATGCTTTTTATAGGTTTAGTGAAAATGTCAGCTATATTATTTTTAGACATCACATAAGTAAGAGTAATAGATTTTTTACTTATTTCATCCCTCATAAAATGATATCTGATATCAATATGCTTCGACCTTTGACGAATCATAGAATTATTTGCTAATAAGATACTGCTCTGATTATCACAATGAATTACTATAGTTTTTTTACTTAGATCTGGTTTTAAAATAGATTTTAGAAGGGTGTTCAGAAAAATTGCCTCCTGCGCGGAATGAGTAAGAGCCAAATATTCTGCTTCACAAGTAGAAAGAGCAACAATTTGTTGCTTTTTAGTTTTCCAAGAGATCATAGGTCCAGTCTTTGACAGTCTAAAACAATACCCCGTTATACTTTTTCTATCCTCAGAGCTACACCAATCTGAATCTGAATATCCTTCTAAATTTAGAGGATATGTAGACTTTTTAAATATTAAAGATTGTTCCTTGGTTCCTTTTAGGTAACGAAGGATTTGTTTTGCATGATTAAGGTCCTTAATTGTCGGTTTTGATAAGTTTTGAGATAGCTTTGTTACAGTGTAACATATGTCAGGCCTAGTTGTGGTCATCAAGTAGATGAGGCTCCCTACCATTTCCCTGTATATTCGATTATCTATGGATTTTGTTTCAGTCCCTATATTTTTATTTATGTCCATTTCGATGGGAGTTGAACGTGGCTTGCAATCTTGCATTCCAAACTTGAGCAGAATTTTTTCAATGTATTGTGATTGGTTCATAGTTATAGTTTCATTTTCACAGGTAAATTTTATACCAAGGAACCATGACAGTCGTTCAAGATCGGCCATTTTAAATTTTTTATTTAATTCATTTTTAACATCTTTTAAAGTGTTGTCACAGTTTGAGGTGAGTAATATATCGTCAACCCAAAAAATCAAAATCAACAATTTATTACCTACATTTTTGGTGTACATGCACGTGTCTACAGGACATTACTTGAATTCCTGTTCTATTAAATAATTATGGAGTGTTAAATTCCAATTGTGTGCACTTTGTTTTAGTCCATATAACGATTTATTCAGTTTCCACATGCAATTTTTATTTTTCATTTTAAATCCCTCTGGAGGGTAAATGTAGATTTCACAGTAAATCGGAGCATTTAAATAAGCATTTTTTACATCCATTTGATGTATTTTTAAATTGTATTGAGCGGCAAGTTGTAATAAAATTCTAATTGTCGTTAAATTTGTCATTGGTGAAAATGTTGCATAATATTCCACTCCAGAAATTTGTGAAAAACTTTTTGCAACAAATCTTGTTTTAAAATTTTCACTGCCAGAAGCTATGATTTTTTTGGAAAAAACCCAGCGTGAAGAAATTATATTTTTATTTGTTGATTTTGCCACTATTTCATATGTGTTATTTTCAGATAAAGCTTTCAATTCGGATACCATAGCTTGTTTCCATTCTTGGTGATTTTCTAAATTAATCGCCTCATTATAACTTTCCGGTGCACTGTTCAACGAGTAACAGTAATCCACGGCGTAATCTTGTATCTTTTCAATTTGTAAGAAGTCTGACCTTTTTCGCTCCCTTATTGGGTATCGACATGTCTGGTTAATATTTTTGTCAGAAGTTATACTGTAATTGTCGTCGTTATTAATATTTTCATTGTGATCGATTAAGATGCTAGGTAATATTTCACGTTTTTCATCCACTGGATCACCATTTTTTAAATTTAATGTATCATTGAATTTTACACATCTAACCCTTTTTATGGCATTTTGGGTTGGAAAGTAGATTAAATATGCCGGACTGTTTTTATCGTAACCTACGAAAATACCTTTTTCACTTTTAGTATTTAGTTTACTAGTGTTTTCTACAAATGCAAAACAATCAGAAGCAAATAGATGCATTCTGTTCATTCTAGGTTTTACACCGCAAAACGCTTCATAATGCGTTTTTCCTAGCCTCTTATTGAACGATCTATTTCTGATATATGCTGCTGCCATTAAAGTGTATGTCCATAAACTATGCGCTAATTTCGATTCGATAAGTAGGCATCTTGTCATCTCAAACAGGGTTTGCAATGCCCTTTCAGCAGTGCCATTTTGGAAGGAGAAATACAGTGCCGATTTCTTGTGTTTAATACGGTGGTTAATTAATAGAAGTTCAAAGTCTTTACTAGTAAATTCAGTCCCATTGTCTGAGCGAATACATTTTACTGAACCGTACTGGGCAATATCAGCTAAATATTTCTTAGTGGCGAGGATAATGTCGGATTTTTTTTTAGAAAATAAACCATAATTAAACCGGAAAAATCATCAATAAAGTTCAAAACGTATCTTAGATTATGTCTCCCCATCGGGCTGATCGGACCTGCTAAGTCACAATGCACAATGAGAGAATTTTTGTAGCTTTTTTATCTGGCGTTTGGCTTATATATTTTGTCATTTTCCCCTGTGCACACACATCACAATTTGGGAGATTCTTTGAAGGTATTATTTTCATGCCTTCGACTACATTTGGTAATTTTTTAATATCAGCTGTATTGCAGTGTCCTAGAATTTTATGCCAGGTTTCCAAGTCGTGACACGCAGTTTTTGAGGGAACCATACTTTTTAAATAATATAGTCGGCCATTTTCTTTAATGTCAAATACAGTTCCATTGGGGTATATCAATGTTGACTTGTTTTGGCCAAACTTTATATTCGCGCCTTGTTTAATTGCAGCCTGCACAGAAAATATGTCTTGTTTAAATGTAGGTATGAACAGAGCATTTTTTAGAATACAGTTACAGATTTCGCCTTTATTATTTTTTAGGAATATTTTAGCATCGCCTCTTTTCAAGACTATATCATTTATTTGACTACCGTCGGCAAGTTCGACAAAATGACTTTGAGGATTAAAGCTTGAATCAAAATTAATAAAATCAGATTCCTTGGTGATAACGTGTGCTGTAGCACCACAGTCTACAAGGAGATTTTTACCGTTTGTGGTATTGTCAAAGTTACATGTGAATAGAAATGTATGTTCTTCCTCAAAGTTCTTAACGTTTTTTACGGAGTCCATTTTAGAGCGTTTATATCGACATTGGAAACTTTTGTGGTTGGGTCTTCCATAATTATAGCAGATAATTTTATTCTTTTTCTTGGGAAAATTACTTTTGGGGAACACGTTGCGGTGAGGTGCGTAATTTGGTGGTGTTTGCTTTCGAGAAGCATTTTTGAACTTCATAATATTGCTGGAATTATTATTGTCCACGAGCATACGATTAATCTCTACACAATGCCACTTTAAATTAGCTGAAATTTATGGGTTTGTCTTTTTGAGTTATAACAGTTGTAAATGGTTTAAAATCGGCTGGGAGTCCCTTGAGGGTCATTGATACCAACAAGCTATCGCTTATTATTTCACCTGAGAGTTTTAAGGCATTGGTGGTTGTTTCTGCCCTTATAACATAGTCGGTAATAGTTTCATCCTTGTTACATTTCAGAGACGTTAGTACCGTATATAGTGATATAATTTTCGGTTTCCTTTTTGATAAATAATGTTCTCTTAATATGTTCAATGCTTTCTGTCCATCATCCAATGCGTCTCTTATAATCAGAGATAGACTTCTATTGTCTAAGCATTGAATCAGTTCTGCAAAAACAGTCGCGTTCTTTTTGAGAAATTCGGGGTCGTTAGGATTCTCTGTTGGAGATTGTATCACTTTGTGTAGTTTTAAAATCCTTAGAAATCCCAGAAATTTTACCTGCCACAATTCGAATTTAGATTCCGATCCGTCAAAGAAAAGATGATGGCTGGGCCCATAACCTGTTAAGTTTTGAAACATTATGTTGAACAAAGATGGTGGTGTAGTTCAGATCAGTAATTGGCAGTAAACAAGATGGTGGCCAAGAATCAAATGCGGTCCGTGGCGTAGTTAACTGATTGAATCCAAAATTCAACAATTTTTATAATAATTTTGAAAGGTTTTCACAGCCGGTGGTTATAAAAATGATTGGTGAATCCATTCGTCACATACCCCCATTAGGAGTCAAAAACATTTTACAGCTCCACTGAGGCAAGGTCTTCCTTATCTTCATCGTGCATCTGCTGGTAAATTGTGAGGGCTTCCCTCTCTAAGTATAGCGGCAGCAGGGTGACCACGTCTTCGATTTTTTGCAACCTTGTCACCATCTTTAATTTTTCCAGCCATTTAATTAGGTCACCCTCCCCAGTGAAAGGTCTCAGCATCTAAGTGTTCAGTCTCCAGTCAGCCATGTTAATCTGCTTGACAGGCTGAAACAGCTTCTAAAGATTACGATCAGGATTCGGTTCTGAGAAGGAGTGAGTCTCTCACTCGATAAGAGTACGTTTCTGCCCTCTTCTTTTCCAATCGACCACACCTGGCCTCTCGCCACCAATGTCACACCGCACAATCTGAACATCAGCAACACGAAATCCTTTTCAAGAAAAGATGTTCACGACTCTTTCTTTTTCTATCTTGCAGGGAATTTTTCCTAGCTTTTATATCCTCCTATCAAAAAAAAAAAAAAAGGAAGAGATAAAAAAAAAAAAAAAAAGCTTCTTCCATCATGCCCTGCCTTCCCAAGATGTCCTTTGGGTATATAAATGAGCTAGCCATCCTTTCCTTCTTCTTTCCCAAAGAGCGATGCAGATACGCCCGGTACGTCGTATATTACTTTTTTTTTGTTTGTTTGTTTTGTTTTTGTTTTTGTTTCTAACCATAACCTAGCCTTAAACGGTACCTTTTCCCCCCCTTTCGCATATATCCCACAATTTTCTTTACCCAAGTTATGCGTGATTAAAACTATCGGTGGAAATTTAGAATTTGATAAAAAAAAAAAAAAGAAAAAGAAGAGTACGTTTTTTGCATCCCAAATTGTTTATTTACAATTATTTTATTGTATTTTGCATTGCAAGTTGCAATCGTTTTCAAACAACAATAAAACAAATTACGATTTAAATTATTTAAAGTCTTTTTATACATTCTGTAATAGACAGTTTAAAAACGTTAAAATTACTTGTATATATGTAAAACTCAGATCAGCTTGCCCAGTAGGCACTACCATTTTTATGTGAATTTTTCCAAAATGTATACATAATCTGGTGACGTCATCAATTAATGTACTTGATGCGAGCCATGACGAACGATTTTTTTAAAACTATTATTTACTACTGTAATTTAATTCGATAACCTTTACGGAGATGGCCCCAACGTCCGCCTCGTTCTGAGCTCAGGGACGTCTGACGTAGGCGGTGTCGAGGCAGAAAATTACCCCTTCAATAAAGTGCCCAGTTGTTAACTTAAGGAGAAAAAAACCCGTTCCAATAATTAGAATTTTTATTTTTTTTATTTTAAACAGTTCAAATAATTAGAATTAAAAAAAAAAAAAAAACTTCAAATAATTAGAATTTTACAAAATAAAAACTTCAAATAATTAGAATTTTACAAAATAAACAGTTCAAATTTTTGATAATTCAACAGTTCAAATAATTGGAATTTTACAAAATAAACAGTTCAAATAATTAGAATTTAAAAACAAAAAAGCAGTCCACATGATTAGAATAGTTCCACGTGGTTAGTTAACCCTGTAAAATTCTGTGATTTGTTTCACAATATTTGTAAAAGCATCTGTCTGTGACATATCGCATATTTTAGGGTTAGGGTAATTTTCTGCCTCGACACCGCCTACGTCAGACGGCCTCTCCCCAAACTCAGAACGAGGCGGACGTCGGGACCATCTCCGTAAAGGATAACCATTTAATTTAATAGGAATTTATTTTACATTCAAATAGTTTACTTAAAGATTAAATTATCGGAATGTAAAAAAAAAAAGATTCACTATTATCATTAGAAATAATTAAGTAAAATCGGGTGATTCTTTTCTGGGACGCCAGCTCGCCAAAAAGTACGCCACGGGCCAAATTTCATTCCGTTATAAAACAACTTTATACAGAAAAAAAACAACAACTTGTTTTTATACTTTTATCTCGCGAATAAACATGAAATTATATATTGAAAACCACGTTTCTTATTATTTTTAATATCCAACAACGGAGTTGAAGTCAATAATTCCGATTTTTAAACAAAACTAATTTTTTTTTTTGATAAATCTCTGTTTGGCGTACTCATGAATTATCTTTTTTAAAGAATAAAAATTGAATAAAGTTTATTTTTACAAAAATGTTCAGACATTTACCTAGCAAATAAACATAAAATTATGAATTTAGGAAAACTCGTCCCGGGAAAACTCGTCTCCGGAAAACTGGTCCCTTATTGAATAAATATCGATTGAAAACACATTTTATGATCGTTCTTGAAGGAGATATTGTTTTTTAAAATAGACTATAGCCCCCCCCCCCATAATATTTAAAAAAAATATTTTTACTTGTTTCATGTTTTTTTTTTTTTTTTTTTTTTTTTTTTTAAATAAAATCGATTTTCTAAGTGTCCGTTTTCTACCTAACTGGCTAAGTTCTTAGTGGTTTCACTTCTTTTAAAGCGTTTATTATGTTCATACAAAGTTAATTACAATTTTTTTTGTTCTTATTTTAACGATGTTTTTTGGAGTCATAAAAACAATAATAAAAAAACAAAACCAAAAAATTAAAAAACAGGGAGCGATTCGATTTTTCGTTTCTTTTTTGTTTTGGTTTTTTAATCATGATAGTTTTTTGTTATGTTTTTGTTTTCTCTCATACCAAATGCACTCATGCGTTATTTAAAATTATAATTTTATCAATTATCAACATTTATTATCGTCCTGTCAAATTTTGCAAAAATTAACTAATAAATTAAAAAAAGAAATATTTTTTGGCGCGAGAGATGCCATGTGCTAACAATCTCTCGTTAACTAATTTTTAATTTTTTAAAATTTTTACTTAAAAATTCTAAAATCAATCATTAAGAGAAAAAGTAATCACTAAATAAATTTATTAATCAATTTTATTGAAAACTCGGGTTTGTATTACTGTACACATAGATTCGAAAAAGTTGTCAAAAAACAAATATATAACAAATAAATGTTATCAAAGGCAAGATAAGTTACTTTTCTACCTAACTGGATATATTTTTCGTGTTTTTATTCAATGTAACATGTTTATTCAGCCCGAAAACCATACAGTGTTTACCGATGTATTGGAAAATTCAAGATGGCACCCAACTCTCTCTTTAACACAGTAAGTTCAGGAAAAGATGTTATAAATAATAAACAAACCCGAAAAAATAATTCACGAGTACGCCAAACAATTAATTAAAAAATCTATGTTGTAGCTCTTTAACATAGTAAATTTGGGAAAAGGTGTTATAAATAATAAACTAGACAAAATACTATTAAAAAAACACCAAATATATGTCAACTTATGTCACGGTAACATATATTGAGCGAATTTCTAACAGTATTTTGTCTAGTTTATTATTTAAAGTCTACTTTACCTAAGACTTGTTAAATTCGCATGTGTGTGATTACTTTTGTATTTTATTGTAGAAAAGGTGCAGATATTTATGATAATTTTCAATAGTGAGTTCATACCCATTTGCTTTCCAGACTGTGTTATACTGAGAATTTGTGAAAAAACAAGTTCCCTTTTCTGAAAACAGCTTGGAGGAGTTTTTTCTGTCTCTTATCATCAGAAAAGAGGTACCTGATTCCAGAAAAAATTGTAGTAAGTGCTTTTTGAGGAATATAGCTCGGTAGTTGCTAGGATCAATATGTGGCTCACTTGAGTTGGGTGACTGGAGAGTGCTGATGATCTTCACTAGGGTTTTGTCCTTCTGTTGTTCGTTTGCAATGCTCAAGTGGTTGCACATTCTGTCTGTAGGAATGGAGGATGAAGAATGGAGTGTGAAGAATGCATTGCTGACACGCTTTTGGGTGTGGGTGTCCTGTGATGTGTGAGTTTTAGGTGTGAGCTGTAGACCGCTAAACTCCCCGAGGCACCATGATGGGATGTATATGTGTAATTCCGAACCACTTAGCTTCCGGCCTGGTGAGGTTAGGTCATGCAGAGTTTTAATTTTCTTCTGTCCGCAACCTTTGCTGAGCATGTAAGCCATATGTTAGATTCACCTTCGATATATTCCAAGATGAACTTATAGCATGAGATTTCCTCTTGCCATCTCCATATTTTGGCATTGTTGAACTCTCTTTGGTCCAGATATGTCAATGATCAATAGTCGGTGAAGATAACAAAGGGGCTGTTGCATAGGAAATAGTTGAATTTCATTATGGCTCATTTTACAGTGTATGCTTCTCGTTCCGTCATGAGCCAGTTCTGTTCTGTAGAGTTGAATGTTTGGAAAGCGACCACTATGTTTTTCTTTCTATTGTCAGCTTCTTGCATCAAAATTGCTCCACACATGATATCACTGACGTCGGTGGTGAAAGTGAAAAGCTGTGAGAAGTCCAGGAATGAGATGATGGATGGCAAGGATAGTCGTTCTTTCATCTTTCTGAAGGCTCTGTTGGCTTTCTCTGTCCAGATGAATGGTTATTGATCTTGTTGAGATCGTGCATGGGAGCCATTAGTTTTGAGAATGTGTTCGACTTGGTTTGTTCCTGTCTCGAGGAACTGTCTAATCTATACCAGTCAGCTGATGAGGCTTTGTAACTCCTTTTTGGATGTTGGGGGTTGCATTTCTCTTATTGCTAAAACGTATTCAGGATCAGGCCTGAAACATTACTGCTTACAATATGTCTGAGAAACCTTGCTTCGGATGTGAGGAAGGAGCATTTATCGGGATTCAATCTGAGTCCAAAGTTTCAGAGGGCGGTAAAGAATGCGTATGTACTCATTAAATGTCCTTGCATGAACCAAGTTATCATTGATGTAAGCTGAAATGTTATCACATAACGTAACCATGGCTAATGCTTCTGCTACACAATGAGAAAAAAATGTACTGTTTTGTGTTGGTCCTGCTTGTTGATCTCGATTTGCCAGTAGCTGCTACGTAGATCAAGTGAAGCAAAATATGTATTGCCTTTGCCGATCTTATTCAATAAATCGTCAGTTCTTGGTATCGGGTAGGGATCAAGATCAACTAAAACTTTGTTGAGTGTTCTTTTGAAATTAGCGACTATGCGGATTGATCCATTCTGCTTGCAGACGGCAAACACCGGGCTGTTAAAGCCTCTTGGATCTTTACATTTCTCAATGATTTCCTCATTTGCCATGTGCTTGATTTCAACATCGATGTCTGCTTTCAGGGCCTGAGCGATCGTGTGCTGTTTCTGACTGCGAGACTGGCCATCGGTTGGTATTCAAATGGATCGAATGAATGTTCCCTTATTATTCTCTGTGCCAATTACGTTGTCGTATTTAAGGAGAAGGTTTGCTGTGGCTTGTCCCAGTTTGGGTGATTTGGCAGTGATAGCTCAGTGCTATGCTTCAGCCAGGTTAGCTTTTCCTCTAGCGTGTGGGTGTTGGGCTGAGGTTACATCATGAAGTAATTCTGGATTATAGTGGATTGGGGATCATATATAAGATCATGGACTGATGATGTTAGTGGTGTGATAGTGGCTGTGTGTGTTGTATGGCCTGAGGCAAGTGTGCATCTGAATTCTACAGTAGAATTCTGGTTGTTAATCAGATATGAGCTAAGGATGTTGTGACGTAAGACATTTTGGCCAATCAAGATGGGTGTGGCTTGGGTTGTCACCAGCACATTCACTTTTTTGAAAGTAGGGGAGTTTCGATTGCCGATGGTGACATTACAGGTCAATTCGTCAAGGGCGCTGATGCTACCGTTTATATCTTTCACGCGGACGTCGGTGTAGGTCATATATTTCTTAGCTTCGTAGTTGCGATATAGGCATGATGCATGCAAAGCATCCTGAGTCTAGCATCGCAATCCCAGAGAAGTGCACGTTGTTTATGTTGAAGATGGATTGGATGAGTGGTAATTGGTGAGCGAGTCCTTGGAGGTTGAAGACGTGATGGCTGATAGGGCGAACAGGGCATCACATCTCATCTTCCCAAAGTGAAAATCCTCTTTTGTGGATGGTAGGTTGTCATCTGTTGTTGCAATGTGGGCCTGTGCTTGAGTGCGAGGTGGGTGACGATACGGGCAATTGCGTCCACAGAAACACGGTCATCTCCTAAGTTAGTTCTTGCACAATGGGGTACATGGTGTGTGTTGATGGTCTTTGTGTGTCTGAGGAGGGTCATGTCTTGGTTGGTTCCTGGGGCTTGTCTAGTGTTGGTGAGGCCATCCACTGGATCTGGGGGGGGTAGGTCTGTCCTGATTGGCATGTCTCTTTTACGTGGCTGCTGTGGTCTTTGTGTGTAGTATGTAATTTCATGAGCAGCAGTGATGTTGTATCTTACGCTGCGATCGAGGTACCTTTGGGCTTCACTGTAGTGGTTGTCCATTGTCTTGACAAGGTGGGAGTAGAGGTTTGAATTCCAGACCTTCACATTGCACCTATGATAGATATGTTCGTCAACAGTCAACTCCATATTTTTGTCCTTTTTATATTTGGTTTTTATATGGACAGCTGCTTTTCTCAGGGAACTTTCCAGACTGTCTGCAAAATTTGTCAATTTTTCCCTGTCTTGTCATTCCAGTTTCCAAACTCGAATAAAGTGCTGGAAGTTTGTCATCTGGCTGCCATGGGCTGCTTGCAAATATTCTTTCAATGCTTTGAAAGTGGATGTGTTTGTTTTCGAATCGATCATCTGCTGAAAGATACCTTGGTCAAGTAAATCTTTCGCCAACTTGATGAACTCGCCTTCCAGGCTGGGATATCTATTCAGTTCTGGCATGATGTGGATGATATAGGCTTTGTTCAGCACCATGACGAGCTGGTTTACAATGTTTCCTGGGCGGAATAATTTCTGCTGTTTCATGACGTCCCGAATGGCTTGTTGATGAATAACCAAGCTGTAATCATTTTCCTTTTGATTCGTATGGGGTGCCGTTGAAGTATTCAGCTTTAAAGCCGCCAGCATGTCGTCTATGTCGGCTTGGACTTCTTGAACCGCATGTTCAGATGGCTGTGTTGCCCCTGTCTTCAAATTGAACAGGAGTGTTTTCTGCTCTTTGATGAGGGTGAAAAGTTTGGCCTGTGTGAAGCTTGTGTAATTCTCCATATTTAACTTGCTGTAATAGACAAGCGTATGGTTGCAAGAAAAATACAGACAACTTGAATAAAATTAAATATGTATATTCTATTTTCCGTAAATCAAAAGATTTATAGTGGTAGAGGTGTTGTCGTCAGTAGCAACGAGTCTGGTTGATGTCTGTGAATTACTCCACAATAAGTTGGTGACGACGACAGCCAAATATTCGCAGTAAGTTGGTGTCGGTGTCGATGGTGAGATATTTGCAGTAAGTTGGTGATGGCGACGACAGCGAGATATTCACAGTAAGTTGGTGATGGCGATGATAAGATGATCCCCAAGGACAGTAAGACTGTCTCGTGGTCGAAGGAGGGGTTCCTTTCATAGTTGGTCTTTGGCTCGAATCGGATGAAAAAATATTTCATTTATTGTGTCTCTGATTGGTCAGTAAATTGCGTTTTCTGATCACGTGGTATGCCGCCTACATGGAGAATGCAGTTGTTTTTGTTCTTCCCACAGCATGCGTAGGCATAATGGAAATTGTGTATGTGACTGAAATTTTAATGTGCGGCAAAATGCGTGTGCAATTGCACTTTTTAACAGTGGATAATATAGTAATTGAGTGAGAAAAAGGAGAATGTTCATAAAATATTCCTTATTTTTTTTTGTTGCTCAAGTAGCAGTCACAAAGAGGAGTGTTTGGTGGCTTCAACAGTGAAAGTGGGCTGACTTATCGCCTGACTGCATCTGTGTGTTGTCTCTTGATGTCTTGGTCCCTTCTCTTTTGTTTACAAAAATGCTGGGCTTTTATCTCTTTTATCAGACACGTTGGTTGTTAAATATATTTTTATTGGGTGCCACTCCCATTTGCTAATTAATTCTTATTATTTTTCTCTTTTTGACTGAACGAGTGTGTCGAGCCTATGTGTAGTGATGTGTTTACACACTTTGTCTGTGATAGCCAACAGGTAAACATCTGGTTGGGAGTTTATTACTTGTGATAATCATCAAAGACGCAAGCACCCATGTGTTTGTGCCTTGCATGGCTGTACGTAAAAACAACAACAATAACAAACTTACCTTATGGTGGGATCTGAAAGAGAGATGCCATGAAGATTGATTGAGTTTTTATACCAAACCCGAGTCACATGTTTACAGGTCATGTGAATGGGGGGAGGGATAAATCAGTGTGAGAAGTGAAAGAGAGGGGAAGGAAGGAACTGAAGTCAACAGGCATTTTGTTTAACCACTACCAGGAAGCAATTGTTGCAAGAACGAATTTATTTTTTTGAAAAGGAAAAATCAGCAACTGAAGTTATTTCAACAAGTTATTTTCGGCCATTTTTTAGTCATTTCCAGCTGACTGTTGCTAACAGCACCATTTTCAGTCACTTTATTTTTCTTCACTTTATTTAGTGTGAAAAGACAATGACTGAATCCAAGTTTGATTTGAAGCTGATATCCGAATTTGACGGTTCCATATCTATTGTTGACTGGGTCAAAAGTGCCATGTTGACGTGCAACATCTGTCAAGTAAAGAGGATACACACAGTGATTTCCTTGAGATTGGCTGCAGGTGCCTATCAACAACTTAGTGCTGCCAAGAAGACTGATTTGAAGCAATTAAAAATGCACTGTACAAGGCATTTGCGATGGATCTATGTACAGCTTATAAGAAATTCGCTTCGAGGAGACTCATGCTAGGACAAACTGTGGATGTTTTTTTTGCAGAGCTGAAAAAATTTTGAATCCTATTTAGTGGTGGAGTATCGGAATGGACATATGCATATGCATTTGTGGCCAGCCTTTTAACCTGTGTAAAGCAACTGCTGAGAGCCTCCACCAGCATTTCAGCAACACCTATGGAACGCTTGCTGGAACACACTCGAGCCATCATCAGAGATGAGGAGAACCTAGGGGAATCAGTTGTGATGGCAGCACAGACAGCCCAGAATAGTACAGGGGAGACTCCTAGTCTGAGCTCCACGACCAATGGGAGATGTTTCCGCTGCAGCTGGCCGGGGTCCTTTTGCGAAAAGTTGCATTGACAGAGAGCAGGGACGTGTGTGCTGTTTCCAATGTGGCAGTATTTGACATCTAGCCCAAAACTGTATGGGAAACATGTTAGGGGACAAGACATCAGCACCGCTCTGCTGTGCTCCCCAGATAAGATGTGAGGCACAACCAACAATAACTGTATACGTAAACCAAGTGCCTTGCTCAGCTCTCCTTGACTCAGGCTGCTCACATACCATAGTAAGTGCCAGACTGTGTCGAACCTGGAATAAGAACATCAAAGTCACCACAATAGGTGGCGAAATGCAAGCATGCTGTGGAGTCAGAACTTTGAAGATTCATACGGATTCTGGTGTGGCCGCAGAAATCAATGTGTTGGTGACACAAGAGAATTTGCTGGGGTTCAACTTATTGCTAGAATATGACGCCATCAAGCCACTGGGAGAGAATTGTCATTAAACGAGACGGGAGCATGTGCTTTTTGGAAACCTCAATGTGTGTCGCGGTTCACATTGATTGGCCTGATTTCAAGGTGGACTATAACCATCGCCAGAAGACCTGGACTGCATCATGGAAGTGGACTGAGGTAAAGGCACCAAACAAATTTAAGAATGGCATTGCAGAGTACCCCATACCTGATGAGGCTCATAATGAATACGAGCAAGAATTGATGTATGGATCTGAGATGAATGGTTGATCTACTCTAGCAACAAGCTTGGACTTCCCAAAAGTCTGATACCCTTAATGGTGGTGATCCAGCATAATAAGTCAAAAGTAAGACCGGTGCTGAACTATTGTGAACTCAATAAGCACATTGAGGCTTACAGTGCTGATGCTGATGTGTGCACCAGCAAACTGGGGGAATGGCGCCAGAAAGGCTCTAATGTGTCGATATTAGATTTGTGGAAGGCCTATTTGCAAATGCGAGTAGATGAGATGGTGTGGCTGTTCTGGACAGTGTGGTTTTGGGGGTAAGAGTTACTGCTTGACATGACTTCGTTTGGTTTAAGTGTGACACCGCAGATCATGAAAACTATTATGAATGTGGTGCTGTCACAAGAAAAGACCATAGAGGATGCAACATCAGCCTACATTGACAATGTTTACGTCAATGAGGATGTACAGTCTGCATCGTGTGTCAGAGAAAAATTAGCTTAGTTCGGCCTGGAGTGAACGTCTGAAAGATGGAGCATGCATATTGGGGTTGGACATCTGTAAAGAAGACGGAACCTTACGATGGAGGCGTAGTAGAGGGATTCCAGGAATCTCTGATGTTATTACATGGCGAACCATTTTTTCCTTGTGTGAGAAACTTGTTGGCCATCTACCAGCCTGTAGCTGGCTCTGTGCAGAGCGAATTTGGTGACCACAGGTTGGGACAATGTACCTGATGATGCCCTCCTAACTCTAATGACAATGGAAACTCTGGAGAGAGTGAATGAGAAAGGCCCTGCTCTTGAGGAGTGGTGTGTCGATGGGGATAACATAAATGTGTGGGTCGACAGCAGTTCATTGGCATTGCGAGTCTCATTAGAGCAAAGAGGAAATGTGTTTGAGGACACATGTTGGCTGCAATCAACCTGGTGGAATTCGATGCTGTTGTAAAAGGTATAAATCTGACGCTGCAACGGCAGTCAAAAAAATTGTACACAGATTCTCTGTGTGTCTACCACTGGGTTTCTGACACACTTTCAGGATGAACAAGAATCCACACTAAGGCGGCCAGTGAAATATTAATCTTGCGAAGACTAGACACACTGAAAAGTCTGGTCTCTGAGTACGGGCTATCAGTGAGTGTAATACTAGTAGCATCATACTCTAATCGTGCTGACCAATTAACTCATGTGCCTCACATGAGTGAAAATGGACGTGGAGCACACTGTTCGATCTTGTGCAATTACAGTTGGTGTGATTAACCCATGCCAAATAAAGGAGATTCATGCACAGAGCGAACATCCAGGTATCAGGAGAACCCTGTATTTTGTGAGGCGCGTGGACCCAGCAGTGACAAGGGCAGATGTCAGGCAGATTGTGAAACATTCTATTGATTCTGCACCACAGCAATGGCAGAAAAGGCAATTGGAAATTAAGGACATATGGCAAAGGGTGGCGATGGATATTACCCATTATAGACAACGATGCTGCTTTTTGCAGCCAACAAGTCTGGTAGTTGTTAGTCAAATGGGGCACTCGACTATGATTGCGATGTGCTCATGTACCATCAGGAAATGGCATTGTTGAAAGCAGCCATCGCAGCATTAAGAGAATTGCTGCCAGAACGCAATGTACCATTACAGAGGCCACGTATTGGTATAACATCATGCTAAAGGATGGGAAGTCGCCTGCAACAGCGCCTGCCAATGCTATACACACATTCCATGTCAGAGTAAAGGGAATTGACACTACACACGCAGTCGACGAGGGAACACACAACAGATATAGGATAGGGGATCCAGTCTAGATGAGACTCCCAGGAAACTGGTGCATCACCAAGTTCAAACGGGGACAATATCTGGGGTGATTAGCTAGCAGTCGGTCCTAGTTGATGGAACCCCACGCCATGTGCGTGATCTACTGAGATACATTACACAACTACAGAGGAAAGCAATGAATCATCAAGTGATGAGCTGCTGACAAACATGATCAGCGAACCCCTCCACCAGAGGCTATAGTTCGTCTGACGAAGCAGAAGCAGACCCAGAACCAGAGGTGATGAATGTGCCCCTTCACAGAAATTAGTGGAATAAAAAACCAGCCCCGCAATGGATTCTGTGTGATTATGAGATCAGTGGGGAGTGTGATAGTTATCAAAGAAGCAGGCGCCCACGTGTTTGTGCCTTGTGTTGCTGTACGTAAAAACAACAATAACGAACTTACCTTCAGGTGAGATCTGAAAGAAGATCATGAAGATTGATTAAACTTTTATACCAAACCCGAATCACATGTTTACAGGTCATGTGATGAGAGAAAATGGATAAAAACGGTGTGAGGAGTGGAAAAGGGGTGAAGGAAGGAAACAGGCATTTTGTTTAACCACTACTAGGAAGCAACTGTTTCAAGAACGATTTTTTTTTGGGAAAGGAAAAATCGGCAACTGAAGTTACTTCAACATCACTTTCTTCATTAATGTAATTCTAATAGCTAGTACATTTTCATAACCTATTTATTAATAAATAAATTTAATTTAATAAAGTAAACATACTTGATAAAAAAACTTATTCTTGATTATGGAAACAGCTGTTAATAGTGACCTTAATTAACTGAGGTGTTTTTTATTTACGTCCTCGCTAGTAGGTTAAGACACAAGGTCAGGTTGGATTCTAAAAAACCAGAGTACTGAAAAAGGTGCACCATTGCTAATAAAAATGCCCGCCTGTATTCTTAGGTAGGAGCGCCTCAAGTGATTATTAACACTAACTTAACCCCTTTTCAAAGAGAGTAGGTAAAGATTAGATGATGGGCTGAACAGAATCCTATCTCAGTTTTTTTTTTTTTTTAATAAAGTAGTTATGAAATGTCACTATTTTACTGAAGTATTCAACAGGAAGAATGTCATTCTTTTTTGTCATCAAATACGTGGGGTGGGGGGTGGGGGGCGAATTACAAGAAATCAGCAATTACCTCCCTTTGAAGCAGCAGCGTGTTTCTAAGGCGTCACCAGGTGGCAGCAGCGGCGCTATGAACAGACGATAATTTTGTGTGGAGAGGACGAGTTTGTTGCTCAATTATATTTATTAGTTTTGATGAAAAGATGGACAAAATGATGAATTCGTTATTGCCTTTACTGACAGAACATCTGTTCACTCTTTAGCACGGAGTAGCAGCACTAGCTGGATGTTAGAACCAAGGTATGCTCAACAATCTTATACTTTTATTCCGATCGGTACGTGCGACCGTGTACGGAATAACGTCCGTTTCTTAAATTGCTCATCAATCACAGCTTGTTCGCTTCATTTTTAACTTGTTGCATTCTATAGCTTTTAATGTCGTTGAGAAAAATTAGGCCGGCAATATGTTACATCGTTCTAAATGAAACCACTCTTTAAAAAGTTTATTTCAAGTTTTTATTTTTTATTTTTACAGTTTTGTACAAAATGTGGCATTTTAATTGTTGTTAAAGTCCACGTTACTAAGTTAAATGCAAGTCACTCAGAACACCTCGCAAAAACAAAACAAACAAAAAAAAAAACGACTAAATACAGTCTTCTCGTAAGACACGACAATCTCCTAAAAATCAAACCACAGCTGTTTGTGTAAATTTTATTTATTTTTTAAATTGAATATTTCCCTAATTTAGCCATATATTAGGGAGGGGGGAATGAACATATTATCCGATCACTCCAGTACTCCACCCTCTTTTTTTCTTTTTAATCGCTTTCAACTTTCATTTTAAATGTTGTTTATTCTTGTGATCACGAGTCTTTTCGGCACTAAATAAATAAATAAACTTAAAATAACATTTAACTTGTCTATGTCTATTAAAATATAAATGATGTATTGAAAAAACAAACAAACAAAAAACAAAAAACAAACTAACAGAATAAATCTAACGAATTAAAAAAGAAAGAAAATCTGTTACTAGTACATTCTCTTTTTCGAGCGTGTTCACGTTCGTCTCACTACTCTTCGTCTTCTTTAAATTCAAATAAATTTGAAGTTGTTTTACTGGTGGGATCATTTATTTTAAAATATAAAAAACAAAATGTATTTTTTATTTGTAATAAGAAATTGGTTCCCCAGCTGTTTATGTCGATCAAATTATAAATTATGATTTAAACATTTTTTATCGAAATATTCGTTGTGATCGCTGTTTCTTCCTCTGTGCACCTACCATAAATAAATATGTGAACCGAACCGGAAACCCCAATGAATGAATTAACATCACTAATTTTGAATATCAAAAAGAAGCACATTTTCAGTCTCGACTTCTTAAATCTACATAAATATGATAGTTTGTAGGATTCATCACAGTTGTTGCAATTTATTGTTAAATTCCAAGAATAAATAAATAATAAACGAGAGTAATTTATACAAGGAAGCTGCAATTTCTACTCCCGTGTGGGAGGTGAAGATGAAGAGGAGATCGCAACAAGCAGCAGTCGCTTTAGTAATTACAAAAGTAAAGGAGACTAGCTTCTTTAAAGATGGGGTATTTATTTGTCTAATTCGTTATCTTGTAAGCTTGTGTTTATTTATTACAACCGTTAGAATTGTAAGGAAGTTTGATGGACAGATGAGTAATTTGCTGGTTGGAAACCCAACAGAAAAGTTCACCTGCAACAAGAAACAAGCTGTTTCAATTTTACTTTCGTTTTCCATGATCAGAATATTTAGATAATCTCAGTTTCAGTTCTCTTTCTCTTTAACTAAAGAAACAATTATTAATTTAATGAGTTAATATCGATTTAGATGATTAAAATATTCATTAAATTCGACAACATTCGAATGCAACAAATGTACCAGTGTACCAGTGTACCACTACTACTGCTGTTCAAATTGAAATACATTATATGTTAGATTTTAAATTTATTCAGTAAACGTTTAAAATTATAAAAGGAAATAAGATGAAGGAAGAGATTAATTAGCTATTTATTATTGTACTTTAAGATCTCTATTTATAAAAATGTTAACTTTTTAATTTAGTTTTTTCTTTTTTTTTTTTTAATATATTTTACAGTGAATGGATAAAAAAAATGACCACGTTTATTTTGCTATTTTGGTACTTGCGCTATTTTTTAGATATGAATTTTAAGTTAAATTCTATTTTTACTGTATCTTTTGTTGATTAAATTGTTAAGTGAAAGTGCAGAATAGTTAAAAGCCCCCATTCTCATGTTAAGAATGGATTTCTAAATAATAACGTCATTATTTCAGCACGATCCGTAAACTGCACAAGTACCTTTATTTTTGTACACCTAGAAATTGATCGATATATTTGTACTAAACACATTTTGTTTCTGAATTTTTAAGATGAAGATTGATAATTTGTATTTGAATTACTGTTCTCGTGACAAATTCGAAATTCCATGCGAATTCTTGAGTTCGACAAGATACATTTGAAGAAGATTGGAGAAACCACTCAAGATGAGAACAGTAGTTCGAATAACACAAATCATACAAAATCAATATGTTTGTGAGTGTATGTATGTTAAATTGGAGATAACTGGTTATTTTAGAGACATCCTTTAAAAAACCGACTTGAAGGAAGTTAATTTTTTTTTTATCAAGACAAAAGTAAAAATCTGTTAATCCACAGGACATTAGCTCCATTCTATCTTAGTACTTTTTGTTGTTGAATTAGAAAGAAGAGGACTAAAAGTGAGATCATCTAAACATGCCGAGCCTGGAAAATAACTTGTTCAATATTTAAACTAATTAATTTTTCATCTAAACGTCCAGAACTACTATTAACTGGATATCAGCTGACACCATGAAAATGATTGTCAATGGAATTTGGTGAATGGAATGACCGCTGGCTGGGGCGCTGGCTGGATGTAATGGATTCTGCCTCCCACACATTTTTTGGGTTGCTCAATTTGGATTTTTATTAGAAAAATAAAGAGATAACAAGAAGAACATAAGATAATAAAAACAACATATAACATCAGCAACACACACACACACACACACACACACACACACACACACACACACACACACACACACACACACACACACGATAATAACAAGATAAGAACAAGAAAAGATAAAAATTAAATTTTTATTTAATTTAATTTAATTTGATAAAAAATACAATGAAATTAAAATTATTCCATATTGTTGAGATGGTTCTTTTAAGAAAATAATAAAAACAAAAGAAAGAGAAGAAAGAATAATTCAACTTTTTTATTTTTAGATATTTTATGAATATATTAATTTATTTTGTTACTTTGAAATAACATCTTTTGGTTTTCATGCGAATTAATAAAAATACAAATAATGTTAGATGCTTGTTAAGATAGTCGATGGATTAAAAAAATATGTCGTTTCAAGCAAAAACAATATTACGTATTTAATTGTTATGTCGAAAATAGTAATATATCCAAAAATTACGAAAATTCATCAAGTAGAACAACTGCTATCGTGTTTTAGTAAAATAAAGTCTATCGTTATGGGAGCCATTACAATTTTTTTTTTTTTTTTTACAAAGGAGTTACGACTTATCAAGGCCCGGAAGCCACTCGAGGTTAGGAGTTAATGAATGTGCAGTAATTAATGGGACAATATCGTAATAATCGTTGGTAGTGGAAATTTGGTAAATTGGATTACTTAAGGGGACGACTCATCAAGAACTTGTTTATGTTGAACTTGAAAGCAGGGAAACAGAAGAGTTTCACAAGTGTGCAGTTCTAAGAAAGAAGCTTTGTTTCTGTAATCTATGTTTAGCTTTAGGCACAGATAAAGAGTGAGGGAAATTATTGATAGTGTTTTCAGCTAGACAAGTGTTTTTGTGAAAGTTTGGCGAGGGGGGACCATAGCTTGGGACTAAGATGAGCAGTTGCCATGAAAATAACGATAAAGCAGAGACAGGTTTGCAACATTTCTTCTGTGGAAAGAGGGTGCCAGGAAGAGAAAAGAGCACCCTCGACTAGGCTACGAAGTATATTCTGAACTCTGTCAAGGCAGAATAAGGTGTTTCTAGCACTTTATCCTGCCCAGATGTGGCAACAGTACTCCATCGTTGGATATACCTGGCTTTTATACCATATGCTCAAGATCGGAGGAGAGATAATCAAAGAAAACTTGGTCATTTACGGCCTTTGAAGTGTTGCCATAGATGGTCGTGTTGTCAGCATAAATATTTATGAATGATCTTGGGATGTAATTTGGGAGGTCATTGATGTAGATCAGGAAGAGAGTTGGGCTCAGGATGGACCCCTGATGGACTCCAACATTAATATTGTGAGCTTCTGATTTCTGTCCACTAACCACTACTCTTATGAACCTATTAGAGAGTATGATTTAATAATTGAGAAGACATTTCCAGCTACGGTATAGCTGGATATTTCATGGAGTAGATCTTTATGCCATACTCTATCAAAGACCTTTGATATATCAAGAGCAATTGCCCTAGAAGCGAAGCCTCCATTGAGAGATTTGCTAATCTTGTGAGATATTTTTTTTATTTTTTTATTCAATTTTCACCCCAAACAAGGCACAGTGCCACTTTGAAGCAGGGGGCTACTATTAGGGAATTAATTAGCGGGGTCATTATGAAGGGAGAAGAGTAGAAAGATGTTTGTTAACATTACACTTGAACTTCTGCATATCATTGCAGTTGGGAAAGCAGAATCCCGGAAGGGAGTTCCAAAGACCCGCAGTTCTGGGGAAGAAACTATTGGAGTAAAAGGCTTTCTTGCACCTAGGGATCTCCACTGTAAAGGGATGAGACTTAGTAGCTTGTCGGGTTTGTCGGGGGTAGTTACGTCGGGGAGGTACAAGTGTTTGCAGTTCATCAGAGCATTCACCATTAAAGTATTTGTAGAACAGGCAGAGGGATGCAACATCTCGTCGATGGGACAGAGGTTGAAGCCTAGATGACAGTTCAGGACCTATCAGGTTGGCGACTCTTTTTTGAACCCTGTCCAGGAGCGAGAGACAAGCAGCAGATGCACCAGCCCAGATGTGACAACAGTACTCCATACATGGGCGAATGGTTGCCTTATAGAGGTATAGGATACTGGCAGGCGTAAGTAGTTTTCTAGCACGGTAGAGGGAGCCAACCTTCCTTGCAGCAGCCTTGGCAATGCTCTCAATGTATCTATTCCAGTTCATATTCCCTGTAAACGTTAGGCCGAGGAGTTTAAAAGAAGTACTTTCAGGCAATGTGTTCTTGGCCATTGCTATTGGTGGTATATATATATATAACTGTTAGCACATCTGCTGTAAGTCTAGATTGCATGTAACTAAAAAGGTTATTTTTGCTGAGGTGGTTGACTACTTCTCTATTTAACACAGATTCCAGCAACTTACTTATAGCGCATAGGAGACTTATTGGTCTGTACTGAAAAGGAGATGACCGATCATCTGAATTGTTAAATACAGGGCATACGATGAGGTTTTCCAGGGTGTTGGAAAGCAATTAACAGCTTTGTAAATATGGGAGCTAGTTCTGGTTGAAGCTTTTTTCAGCACTATAATAGGAATGTCATCAAGGCCAGTTGTTTTACTGGAATCAAGATTTTTTGATTAGCTTGGCAACATCACGCTCAAATATTTGTATGTTGCATAATGTGTTTTCAGATACAGGAGGAAATATGGGGAGGGGGGGTAACCTTGATCACATGGGGTAGAATTTGCTGCAAAGTTCTTGGCAAAGAGTTTGGCTCTGTCTGATGCTGATGAGATTACCTCAGGTGCATTGATGAGAATTGGTATAGAGAACACGGTTCTGTTCAGGACCCTGTTTGCTATTTGCCAAAACTGGTAGGAACTAAGCCACTGCTAAGCTACTTTGGACTTGACAAACTGAGCATACAACTCTCCCATTCTTTATTACTCTTTTACAGTGGTTGTGTAGAAATTTTATTTTTATTTTTCTTTATTTACCTCCCCTTTCTTTCCCTTCTCTAATTAGTATATTTTCTTCTCTCTTTCTCCCCTTCTTTTCTCCACCTCTCTCCGTGAATCTGGTGCTACTATTTCTGGCTGTGCCTCGCGATATTCAGTAAAAGGAAGAAGAAAAAAAAACACAACAGACTGGCAGAAGAAAAGGAAAACGCCAGAGCGGTGTTAAGGCCTTTTGAAAACGCCAGAGCGGTGTTAGGCTTTTTAAAAACGCCAGAGCGGTGTTGCGACTTTGGAATTACGACAGAGTAGATTTGCAGCCTCTGCTTTACACCAGAACGGTGTTGCGACCTTCGAACGAAAGCACCAGAGTGGTTTTGCGAACTTTGATATGCCAAAAGAAAAAAAGCAAGTAAAAAGTATATTTGTTATGAGTGTTCTTTATGAACCGCCAGAGGGACTGATTTAACAGCCCAGCCGAACTATACATTTCCTTCCTTTCCTGTTTTTCTTTCTGATAAAATTTATACCGGTTTACCTTGGCCTTTTTTTTATGTGATTAAATTTCTTTAGAACACTTAGTCTCGTGCAACGGGATAAAATTCGTTGAACGTGACAATAAAATTTCTGTTAGTTGCTGGCAATCCTAAAAGCAGCTTTAGTCTTAGTACATCTATTACGTTGGAAGCCATAGAAAAAGTGATTTCTGTGCACAATGGCAGCAGCACATTCTGGAGAAAACCATGGCTGGCTGTTAGGTTTTTGTTGGAATTTTTTGGAGGGTATGGAGAGGTCTATACTTTTAATTAACCATTCAAATTCATGCAAACATAAACAAATACAATGCTGACGTTGTCTTCTTCAAAACATCAACAAAACTTATTTCTTTTACCATTACACACACTGCGTGTACATTAGTAATGTTTAAAAAAATATGCATTTGATATGTATTTATATATTGAAGAGTTGGGCTCCCAAATATTTGCGCCTTTTACATTAAAATTTTTCCAAAAACCTAAAAAAACGACATAACTAAATTGTAGAGGTTAGCTCCCAAATGTTTGCTTTTAATCATTATAGCTAAATAAAAATATGGAATTTTATTGAACAAAATGAAATAAACTTATTTTTTCCCAACAATTTTATTTCTTTATATAAAATTCCATAATTTTTTTTATAGGAACAAATCATTAGAAAATATACTCGATTATTTGGAAGTAAAAGTCTTTCATAAGCTAGTAAGACTATGACTAGCAGCAGCTGTCAACCAATCCAGCCACAATCACAGCATCTTCTATACTTAATAGCTTTCTCCTGCCCACTATCACCATAGCATCTACAGTCACTATTCCTAGCACCAACTACAGGGTGGAATGATAAAATTGTCACCCTAAAAAAGATAACATGATTCCATTTCTGTTTGATGAAAACCATTTCCTCTTTTTGCTGCAAACCATCTACTAGTTGGACAGTTGTGTACAAATCCCAAGAACGATAGAAGTCTTCTATCATGTCTGAAAGTAACACAATGTCAACGAGCAAGATCGGAGATTTGTTGCTGTACAACTCATACTCTCTACCGATCCAAGTTATGACAACAGGACCATTGCCAGCACCCTCAAAATGCAAATCCTAATGGTTCAACACTTGAGTGCACAGCTCAGTGAAGTTTTCGGCCACAGTTATTGTCTTTGGTGTGGTTTCAAGGGCAGGCCACATCATGTCACTTTACATCTTTGAAGCCAGTTTAAAAATCAACACCAAAGTGTACCTGAATGTGTTGAGTGTGGTGATCCCCGTGGTGCAATCAGATGGCTGCTCATAGACCCTGGGTATAGCAGCAGGACTCTGTGCCAGTCCACAAGTCCAAAGAGACACAGGCTTGGCTTCAGAAGGGATGCTATGACTTTGTATCCTTCTCTCACTGACCTCCCCCTCTTCTGACCTGAACCCACTGGTCATACATTGAGAACATCACCAACATGACATCCAAAAACACTAAAGACAATCTGATTGCCACCATCCGCTCAGTATTTGCCAAGCTCTCATCGGTGCTTGTGGAAAAGGCACGATCTCAGTTCTAGACCCATATCGAGATGTGATTGAGTCTGAAAGCGGCTACATTGAATAGATGTCAGTTCTTCTACATAATCAAGTTACCTGAATTGATTTTTTTCAATGAAAGTTTTAAAGTAAAGCTGTAGTGTTGTTTTCTTTAGAGTGACAAATTTATCGTTCCACCCTGTATTGTTACATATTAAACTGCTATAATCCACTGATAACTATTCTAACATCAGTAACTTTGTTCGTATCTCCTACAGATATATTTGATATTTTTAGAAAGTTAATTAATGTGTTAAATATTATTTTGTTGTTTACAACACTACATGCATGATACTGAGATATCGGTCATAATGGCGAGCTGTCTTTTTTTAGTGTTTTAATATAGTTTTCCTCAAGCCAAGAGTTATTTTTTGGAACTCCCTTTTTTTGGAGAGTTAATCTAAGGGGAGATAATGGTGACATACTATCACACCATGTTTTTTTCAAATGATTAAATAAAAAGAGAAGAAAAGGAAAACTTAAACAATAAAAGAAAACAAAAAAGTCAATTTGTGATTGTTCCATCTCTAAACTTTTTGGATGGTTTGATTATACATCCAGATCTAGTTGTTGTTGTAAGTGTTTGTGTCTGGTACTCTGAAAGGTGCTTCTTTAAGAGATAACGGCTGCTTTTGTGTGTTGTGTGTCTCTACACTGTGTGTAGTTTTTGGTGGTCTGTTGAGGAATTGGGTGTACCTCAGAACTTTCTGTAGTTCCAGATGGGTCTACTCTAAGATGATGTCGATTTTGATGGAACATTTTTCTGGAAGGGGTTTGTGCTATATACAACCTTGGTTCTCTGTTCAATTATGTGACAAGTGTAGGAGACACCTTGCCTGCCTCTTTATTTAAAACATGCACAAATTATGTTCAGTTTGGGCAACTCTTTTGTATATTGATCATCTGATCTGATTTTTTTTTTTTTTACACAGGCATCACCACATTATCAAGGCCAAGAGGCCACTCGAGGATAAGGGTTAAAGAGTGTACAGTAGAAATTGGACAATACAGTAATCAATTCGGTAAATTTGTTAACTTATATGGAATGGCTCATCAAGAACTTGTTTACGTTAGACTTGAAGACAACCATATTGTAGTTAGCAGGAAAACGGAAGACAATTCCACAGGTGTGCAGTTCTAAGAAAGAAGCTTTGTTCATGGAATCTACGTTTAAGTTTAGGCACAGATAAAGAGTGAGGGGAACTATTGATAGTGTTTTCAGCTAGACAAGTGTTTCTTGTGAAAGTTTGGCAAGGGGAGGACCATAGACTGAAGCTCAGTCGAACACTTTCCATGAAAATAATGATACATCAGAGACAAACTCGCAACATCTCTTCTGTGAGATAGAGGTTGCAGGGAAGAGAAAAGGACATTTCCTACGAGGCTACAAAGTCTGTTTTGAACTCTGTCAAGGCAGAACAAGTCCATTCTAGCAGCTCCTGCCCAGATGTGGCAACAGTATTCCATCTTTGGACGTACCTGGCTCTTATATAGATAGAGAATTGCATCAGTAATGAGATATCTACTGGATCGATAGATCCCACCATTTTTCCAGCGACCTTGGCAACAGATTTGATGTACGTGTTCCATTTAGGATCAGGAGTAATGGTCAAGCCCAGAAGCTTGTCAAAACTTGAGGCCTCCTGAAGACGAGAGCCATTCATTTCAATTGATGCCAGATGGGGATCAGAATGTTGATGATGTAAAGAGAGAAGCTTGGTTTTAGATGCATTAAAAGTAACCAGCCACTCCTTACCCCATTGTACTACGTGCTCAAGATCAGAGGAGAGAGAATTGGAGAGAACTTGGTCGTTTACTGTCTTAGATGTGCTACCATAAATGGTAGTGTCGTCAGCATAGATGTCTACAAATGATGTAAGGATGTGATTTGGAAGATCATTAATATAGATCAGGAAACACCGGCATTAATACTGTGAGCTTCTGATTTTTGCCCCTCAACTACTACTCTTATGAACCTATCAGAAAGAAATGATTTAATAATTGAGAAGACATTTCCAGCAATACCATAGCTAGAGATCTTATTAAGTAAACCTTTATGCTATACCCTATCAAAGGCCTTAGATATGTCAAGAGCAATTGCCCTAGAAAGGTTGCCTCCGTCGAGAGATTTGCTAATCCTATGAGATATAATTATAAGCACATCTGCTGTAGATCTAGCAGAACGGAAACCATATTGAGTGTCACTAAGAAGGTTATTTTTGTTGAGATGGTTGATTACTTGTGCTATTTAATTTAACACAGATTCCAGCAACTTACTCATGATGCACAGGAGACTTATTGGCCTGTACTGAGAGGGGGATGAGCGATCACCTGAATTCTTAAATACAGGGCATACTGATGAGATTTTTTAGGGTGATGGGAAACTATTCTCCTTAAGACAACGTTTAAACAGTTTTGTAAGTTCTGGTTGAAGTTTTTTGAGTACTATAATTGGAATACCGTCAGGGCCTATTGCTTTACTGGAATCAAGGTTTTTGATTAACTTGGCAACATCACATACAGATATATGTATATCACATAGCATGTTTTCTGATACAGGAGGAAATATTGGGGGTTGGCGACCTTGGTCGCAAAGGGTAGAATTAGCTGCAAAGTTCTTGGCAAAGAGTTTGGCTTTGTCTGATGCTGACGAGATTACCTCAGGTCCATTGATGATAGTTGGGATAGAGCACACATTTCTGTTCAGGATTCTGTTTGCTATTTGCCAAAACTGGTGGGAACCAAGCTGCTACTCAGCTACTTTGGACTTGACGGACTGAGCATACAACTCTCTTGCGTTCTTTATTACTTTCTTACAATGGTTGCTGGCAGTCCTGAAAGCGGCTTTAGTTTCCATACATCTATTACGGAAGCAGTGGAAAAAGTGATTTCTCTGCGCAATGGCAGCAGCACATTCTGAAGAGAACCATGGCTGGCTGTTAGGTTTTTGCTGGAATTTTTTTGAGGGTATGAAACGGTTTATACCTACAATTAACCATTCCGTCAGGTCTGATACTATAGAGGACACATCCTTTTTAAACATGGAACGCAGAGGTAGATCCGATATAAATGTACGGAAGCTATCCCAGTCAGCCTTAGTGTATCGATATACTGTACGATGGAGAGGTATGTCTGGGGACTTATTACATTTCATTTTTATCTTAATTGATACAACAGAGTGGTTGGAAGATCTAAGAGGAGACAGAACAGAAACTGAACATAGTTCAGAGCAAGTTGTGAGAAAAAGGTCTAGTAGACTCGCATACTGGCCGTCATTGTCAGGCACACGGTGGGTTCGTGAACAATCTGAGTGAGGTCATAAGCAATGGAGAAATCATGACAAACTCTCCTCATCATCGGTCTTGTTTGAGTGGTTCAACCATTCCACGTTGTGAACATTGAAGTCTCCACATACGCGAATGTTAGCTGAAGGATAAGCAGATAGGACTTAGTCAATTTTCTCAGATATGCTTTTAAAGATAGTAACTCCGCTGTTGTGGGGGCGATAGAGAGTAAATATAAATGCAGTAGTTTGAGCTAATGCAACCCGAAAGCACATATAAAGTAAGTTAGGATCTTCTCTGGAGATATCCCTACCACATGGAAAGCCATCTTTAATATAGGCACATATTCCATGCCCATGGCGATCTTGGAGTCAGATTTGGAAGTTAAATTAGAGTATCCTTTAATTACGAACTCATTTAGGGAAATGGTCTGTCCAATGCCAGTTTCACTTAGAAATAATATGTCTGGTTTAGTCTCCTGTAATTGGGTTTCAACCTCTGGAAGGTTAGAACGTAGACCCCTTATGTTAGAGAAGGAGACCTGGTAGTGGGGGTCTACATTAGAAGTTGGAGATCCGGGTTTAATCGTGCGTTTTTTATTGAGACTTTTCATGATGGTGTTTTGGGATTTGTGGACTAGGTCGACAGACAGGCCTGAAGCAGGCCAGAGAGGGAAAGTAAGAGAGAAATAGAAATTAAGAATTTTTTTTTTTTTTTGTAGCACATGAAAAGTTAAAGCCGTAACAATTACCCACTAATATGGCATTGAGCACATATAGAGTAAGTTAGGATCTTCTCTGGAGATATCCCTACCACATGGAAGGCCATCATTAATATAGGCACATATTCCATGCTTGCCTCTAATACAATTGTGTCATAATCTTCTCTTTGTTGGTGCATTTGATTGGGATTTTTCCAGCTACTCAAAATGAAGAACTTCCATGAGTACAAGTGCAAAGTCTTTCCCCATAAAACACTAAACACTTCGAAAGGAGTAATTCAAAGTTATGAACTATCGCTAGCAACTGAAAAAGAAATAAAAACCAAATAAGAAAAACAAGGAGTAATCAACCACATCCGCATAAACATAAAAAGAAACAATAAAATAATAACAACCAATAGATGAGTAGCATACCTTTCCCTAGTCGACGAGGAATGGGTGAAGAGACTGACGATCTTGATGTAGTCTGAGTGCGTCCTCCAAGTTCCACTAAAGAATGCTCAGCATTCTTTTTCACAACATGAGCATGGACAATCAAAATTCTGATGTTGAACTTAATTCAGCCGCTGACAGTTTCTTCCATTTATATCACAATGTGCGCTGTTAAGACTATTCTCATCTGCGCAAAAACTGAAAGGTCCCATTTCAAAAAGTATTTACTCATAAACAACTGTAATTTAAACCTGCTCGACATGCATTCCTCTCCCCCACAAGTTCACGAGGAATTTTGGGTGAGTGACGTGAAAAAGAATGCTGTTCACTCTACACTCTGAAACAATAGAGAAGAGGGTTGGTTAGCTTATGTCCTAGGTGATGAGAGGAGATATTTACATTAGCTATCTCCCCCACCCACGGTGAGTTTTTTGCGGGCACAACAAAAAATCCTGTACAAAAGTCCTCTGAAGCTATATACACTGTGATGGAATCACTAGTCTTGGTTCCGCCGGGGCCGCAACCTACTCGCTGGTGCAGTCTCTGAAGCACCAGGAGCGTTGTGTGGCATCAGTCGGCTCAAGGCTCTGGGAGCCTTCTTGGCAATTGTATGCATGTTCTTGGGGTGGTGTCGTTTCCAGCTCCAGCGTTCTTGGGAGTGGCAGAATCTCTAGCTGGGTTAGAAGCATGAGGGGTAGTTGGAAGGATCTCAGAAGGGCGCAATGGCACGTCATAAAAATCTTTATTGCTGAACTTACGTATGGGACTATCCGTTGGATTACTAGCATGGACTTCTGGCAGGGTGGCAGGAGAGTCCTCTGATGCCCCTGGTATGGTGCTGACAGAGGCGTCTTCCAGCAGCCTGGTGACTGGTAGGAAGGACTCTATCACGTCTTCATTAGTTGTGGTTCTGAAAGGCTTGAATTTCCGAAGGTTGTTGGATTGTGTAGTGGACTTTCGGTCAGAGTTCAAGTTGTGGATAACTTGACAGTCTAAAGTTACTTCTCATGAAAGAGGAGAACTATTTATGGCACAATGGGAGATTCCATTGTGCACACATGGGCCAGTCTATTCCTTGGATTGTGATTGGCTGAATCACCTGATTGGATATGCTTGTACATAAATACAAGCCCTCAGTCCAGCTCAATCTGATGTATGTCTTGTGCATAAGCTGGACCCTTGGTAAGTGTTGCTGCTATTATTATTATTGTTGTTGTTGTTGTGTGTTATTGACTAACACAGTTCTTTTGATTATTCTACATCTCCTCTCTTCCCCCCCCCCCCACGAGTAGGCTGGGTTGTGTGAGAGGTGTATCTCTCTTTTAGGCCTAGTTTGTTGTGTGGTAGTAACCTAGAAAGAGCTCGGGGAATCCTTGATCGAAAGCGTGGGGATATATGTGTGGTTTGTTGTTGGGGTTTGGTTGCTGTGTATGTGCTATTACAGGGAGATAGTGGGAGATGCAAGAATGTAGTATCGCTTGAGGGAATTGTTGGTCCTAGTGCTGCACTTGGTATTGGGGTTGGTGCAGGCTTAAGTTCGCATTTTCTGAGGAAACGGCGGTTCCTAAGTGTGATCCTTCTGGATCCGTTAACCCTGATTCGGTATTGTCGATCTGGTAGGGAACTGATGATTTTGCCCGTTGTGTTCCATCTGCGATTTACTGGATTTTGGATGGCTACAGTGTCACCAGCTTGTAATGGTGGAAGGTTGTGGGTATATTTATTGTATCTTTCTACTATTTTTGCATTGCGGTGGTGGAGAATTTCCTCGCGATGTTGTGCCGCTGACACCCATTCAGGATGAGGCTTGTAGAGGATTGGCTGTGATGGGATGGAGTCACGTAGTCGACGGTGAAGTAATAATTGGGCCGGTGATAGGCCAATGCTTTGGATTGGGGTATTCCGATACTGCAAGATGGCCCGGGCAACACTGTCATTGTCCAAGGAACCGTGGGGGCCTGTGTTTCCTTTCACAATCCTCTTTGCAGTTTTTACTGCGAGCTCTGCCCTGCCATTGGATTGGGGATACGCAACAGAAGATAATCTGTGCCTAACACACCATGTTTTCAGAAATTCTTGGAACATGCTGGAAGTGAAAGGTGGGCCGCCATCAGTGCTGAGTTCTTCTGGGGCACCATATGTTTGGAACAGTTGTCGGCATATGGACATCAATTTCGTTGTAGTAGTGTGACCTGATTCTAGGCGGTATAAAATTAGCCAACCAGTTAGCCTATCTGCGCAGGCAAGGTATGTGTGATCTCCAATATAAAAAATATCCATGACGATTTGTTGGAATGGCCACTCTGGGGATCGTGTTAGAATGATAGGCTCCCTTGGTTGACTAGGTGCGATGGTTGAGCATACCATGCAATTCGCCCTAATACTGCGGATTGATGCATCCATCCCTGGCCAGTACACCGATTCGTTGGCACGTGCTTTCATGCCGACTACTCCTTGGTGTGCAGAATGCAGGCAGTGTAAGACCTTTTTTCGTTGTGTTTTGGGGATGATGATCCTTCGATCCAATAATACTAGACCATTGTCAGTGCTAAGGCGGTGCCTCACCTCCCAATACTCACGGATTTCGGGCGCAGTGAGATTACGTGTTTTTGGGAAGCCTTGCTGTATTGTGTCTATTAATTTGTTATATTGTTGATCGCCACGACCTGCTGAACGAATTAGGTCTGGTGATAGCATGGCTATATTACTGCTGTCTGCAAATGTTGCTATTAAGGCTGTTGACTCTGTTATGTTGCTTATGTTGTTCGACTCCAGTATATCCATTTGAGAGGGTTTTGTTGGAAATACATCGAGGAGGGCTTGCACCATCGCCACTGGGTGGCGGGAAACTGCATCAGGGCCTCTGTGCCACTTCCCGGGGCAATGCTGTATGGTAAATCTGTATCTCAGGGTCTTTTCCTTTAGTCTAAAGAGCCGGGGGTTTTGGATCTTGCTCAGATCACGATCGCCAAATATCCCCTTCAGAGGTTCATGGTCTGTGACCACTATGATGTTTGGAGAACCCATGACGAACATACGGCATTTCTCCAATGCCCATGCTATTGCTGCTGCCTCACCCTCTATTGGTGCGTATCTGCGCTCAGCATCCGTGCAAAATCTGCTGCCGGCATATATCAGATGCCAACCTTCGGAACAGCAGATTGGGGCTTTTTCCATGGTACATTGGCAATGTTCTTGTAGGAGTAGGAAGCCCATTCCTTCTTTGCTCCAATCTGGAGCAAGGCAAGTTACTCTGTCTTTGTCAAATGTTGCTACCCCCTTCTGGACTAGGTGAATTATAACTCGCTTGGAATCTTTGAATGCGTCTTCAAGGTTTTGATTCCAAGCAAATTTGGAGTTTTGTTTGACGAGGTCCCGAAAAGGCACCATAACTGGACCCAGTGAATATGCCCAGGCTACTTGGTTGACAAGCCCAAACCATGATCTGGCATCAGTAATTGTCCTTGGGACTGGAAAATCCTGTATCGCTTGTATCATGGACTCAGAAGGGGTTACTCCTGAAGAAGTTATCTGGAGGCCTCCAAATTGTACGACATCCTGACAGAATTGGAATTTGTCGGTGTTGAGCACAATTCCATTCTTAGCACATTGGAGCAGAAAATCGAAGGTATGATAAAAGGCTCCCTCAATGCTAGAGTCATATAGCAGGGTATCGTCTACTATCTTCACCTTGCGTGGGATATCTTTTATTATCTCATCGTATCTGCGAGTGTAAGCATCCCCAGATGCGACATATCCTTGAGGCATCCTAAGATACATGTATCTTCCCCACTCAGTTATGAAGGTGGTTAATGGTTGAGATTCTTTGTCTAAGAGAATCGAGTGGTATCCATCAACAGCATCTAGGACTGTTTTCTTTGTTCTAGGTGGCACTTGTAGTGCCAACTGGAATGGCGACCCAGTATGGTGGGTTTCTCGCTTGCATTGAGAGTTAAGGTGTTGGTAATCTATTGTTCTCCTTGGATTACCATTCTTTTTGGCAGTTATTACCATAGTACTGCAACAATCAGTAGGCATACCCACGGATACTGGAGCTATGATACCTTTTTCTACATCCTTCCAAAGGGCTTGTCTTACTGGTTCCTTGAAGTGGAAGGGTACAGGAATTGGGTTATGCCTGGCTTTAGGGATTGCTCCCTCTTTGAGGTGAATGTGGGCAGCTGGGCCGGACATGGCTGGAAATATCCCATCTTTGTTGAATGTCATTTTGGCAAACTTTTCTAGGAGCCAGCTCTTAAGTTTGCCTATGTTATCTTCTGTTGCGGGAAAAGGGAGGTTTTTGGGGCGATTTGGCAATTGATCTACACACTTTTTAGACTCGGTGTCTACCTCTTCATGTACGTCTGCTAAAGGGTTTGGAAAATGTTTGTGCAATATTCCCACATCGATGCAGGCTGCTCTGTTGAGATAAAGCCATTGTATGCCCTTGCATATGTAGAGGGCTTGTTTAGTTGTTTTCCCTCTGACCACAAACTCAACTGGTAGCCAACCCTGACACATGAGTGTGAAACCTCCAACTGTTCGTATGATCTTTCTTGATTGGATAAGACTAATCTCTGTGAGGCCCATTTTGATTAAGTGCTTTGGTCCCCCAAGACAAATGGCGGCACCACTGTCGGGAAAAACCTTTAGCGTTGTACTACAACTACTACATTGTAGTACAATGGGGAAAGGAGTGGCTGGTTACTTTTAATGCATCTAAAACCAAGCTTCTCTCTTTACATCATCAACATTCTAATCCACATTTGTCATCAATTGAAATGAATGGCTCTCGTCTTCAGGAGGCCTCAAGTTTTGACAAGCTTCTGGGCTTGACCATTACTCCTGATCTTAAATGGAACACGTATATCAAATCTGTTGCCAAGGCCGCTGGAAAAATGGTGGGATCTTTCTATCGATCCAGTAGATATCTCACTGCTGATGCTATTCTCTATCTATATAAGAGCCAGGTACGTCCAAGGATGGAATACTGTTGCCACATCTGGGCAGGAGCTGCTAGAAAGGACTTGTCCTGCCTTGATAGAGTTCAAAATAGACTTTGTAGCCTCGTAGGAGATGTCCTTTTCTCCTCCTTGCAACCTCTATCTCACAGAAGAGATGTTGCGAGTTTGTCTCTGATGTATCGTTATTTTCATGAAAAGTGTTCAACTGAGCTTCAATCTATGGTCCCCCCTCGCCAAACTTTCACAAGAAACACTCGTCTAGCTGTAAACACTATCAATAATTTCCCCCACTCTTTATCTATGCCTAAACCTAAACGTAGATTCCATGAACAAAGCTTCTTTCTTAGAACTGCACGCCTGTGGAATTGTCTTCCGTTTTCCTGCTTTCCGGCTGACTACAATATGGTTGTGTTCAAGTCTAAAGTAAATAAGTTCTTGATGGGCCGTTCCATATAGGTTATTAAATTTGCCAAATTTTCATTACTAATGATTACTATATTGACCAATTTCTACTGTACACTCTTTAACCCTTATCCTTGAGTGGTCTCTGGGCCTTGATAATGTGGTGATGCCTTTGTAAAAAAAAAAAAAAAAAAAAACTACAACTCCTAGGGATATTGACAGCTCGTCTGGGATCTGGTTTTGGTGAGAATGGGATTACTGATGCATTTATTTCAGTTAACAGATCACCTTCTGTAGTCATAATGGTGCCCCTCATTTGATCGAATGTGATATGGGCCATGAGTGTATTCATGGAAGCTTCTTGGTCTTCAAAACTCTTTATCACTGCCGGGCGATATTTCTTTATCTGGCACACTGCTGAGAAATGGTTAAGTTTCCCACAAGTGTTGCACATTTGATTCCATGCCGGACATGTTAAATGGCGGGCACTTGTCCTTGGAGTACCGTGTTGGTGACTACCGCAACCTATGCAGGTTTGACGGGGTTCTTTATCAGCAATGTTATCGTTGTGAGTAGCAGTAGATCTAGTGCGAATATTGCCTCTGCTAGTTCGTACAGCACTGTGTTTTTTTTTTTTTTGCGATACATTGACATCCGGACTGTAGCTATGTCTGAGGTATCAGTCATTGCGGTTTGGTCCCGTAGTGCAGACTCAAATGCCTCAGCATGACAAATATTTTGGTTGAGAGTTTTTAGCAACCCGGCTTTTGCCAGTAGATCGGTCTGAAGCGTATCATTCGATATCCCTTTGATAAATTGGTCCTTGATGTAAATGTCGGACAGGTCGTGATCGCAGTTGGGGCATGAGAAATTACAGTCTATGACCGTGGACCTAAGACGAACAAGGTATTGTTGGATGGGTTAATCCTCATGCTGTGATATAGCTGCAAATGTCATCCGATGGACCATGGGATTTGATTTTTGAGTTACCAATGCTTCTGTCATCTCTAGCAGCTTGTCTGGGTTGGTGGTGAAGAACTTCGGGTACGTATTTATGATTGCGTTTTGAACGGATTCATCAGCGCAACTGTATAACTGCGTATTGGCCTGAGAAGTTGGCATGTCCGTTATTCTGGTAAATACTTCCCAGTCAATCCGAAATTTTCTGAATTGTTGAGGGGTCATTTCGAGATGAAGTTGGGGAGGCCTGGCAGCTGGTGCCTTAGCATAGGTGGTCTGGGTAGCGGGCTCCTTGGCTTGTCGAAGGATAGACAGAGCTTCTCCCATTGTTGTGATTCCCAATTCTCTTAGCATGGCTCGATCCATTACTTGAAGGTTTTCTTTCCTCAGTTTTTCCTTCACAAAAGTTGCAGCGTAGCTCTTGGCGGAATCGGCAGCAATGCCTGCTTTGAGGAAATAGTCTTCCCAATCTTCTGTCTCGAATCCTGTTCGTAGTGCCATGTTGGATTGTGTAGTGGACTTTCGGTCAGAGTTCAAGTTGTGGATAACTTGACAAAGACTAAAGTAACTTCTCATGAAAGAGGAGAACTATTTATGGCACAATGGGAGATTCCATTGTGCACACATGGGCCAGTCTATTCCTTGGATTGTGATTGGCTGAATCACCTGATTGGATATGCTTGTACATAAATACAAGCCAATCCAGAGTCCAGCTCAATCTGATGTCTGTCTTGTGCATAAGCTGGACCCTTGGTAAGTGTTGCTGCTATTATTATTATTGTTGTTGTTGTTGTGTGTTATTGACTAACACAGTTCTTTTGATTATTCTACAAAGGTGTTGTCGGTTTCTGAGCGTAAGTCTCCCAGAGCCATCTATCTTGACCACATATTGGTGAAATTGTCTCACCTCCACAACGGTGCCTGTTCGTTCCCAGCGTTTAGGGTGATTTCCAGTTAGGTTTTGAATATATACGTGATCCCCCATGCTTAGAGGGGGCAAAGATCTTGTATGCTCGTTCCACTTTTCATGCTCAAGGGAATGACGTTTTGCCTTCTCCTTGTTTACAAGCGTTTCAGACCATGTGGGGTGGGGGCAGTACCGACCCATTGAAATCGGGATGGGATCTCTAATGGGTCGTCCGAAAACTATAAGAGCAGGAGATGCCTTCGTCTCTGGGTCGATGGAGTTGCGGTATATTAGCATCGCCCGTTGAAACTTGTCCACATTGATGGACCCGCCTGTTGAGGTGTTATCCATTGACAGTTTTGACTGCAATTTCTGCTCTGCAGTTGGCGTGAGGGTTGGCAACAGAGGTAAGGCGATGGTAGACTCTCCATGATCGGAGGAAATCCTGAGTCTTCCCAGTAGTGAACTGGGGTCCCCCGTCAGATGTCAGCTCCTCAGGCACTCCGAAAGTCACAAAAACTTCTCTTAGGCGTTTGATGAGGCCATCTGCGCCGTTCTCTGCTTGGAATACCATCGGCCAGTTGGTGTACCGGTTGACCACCACAACATAATCATGGTTGTTGTGTGTGAAGTAGTCGCTGGCGATCTTGTGAAACGGGTACTCCGGAGGTGCAGCATTAAAAGGTGGCTGCATAGCATTAGACTTTGCAATCCGATGGCAGTGGGTGCAATTGTCCCTAACACGTTGGATGTCGATGCTGATATTGGGCCAGTAAACAGAGTCAGCCGCGCGGGCACACATGAAGCTGATTCCCTGGTGGGCCGCATGCAGGGCTTCTAATATCTCTTGGCGTAATGTTGCCGGCAAGGATCACGCCATCAACGGTGCAAAGGCTGCTGGAGATGCGGTGGTATGGCCGGAGTGCGGTCCTTAGCTGTCGGCAGTCCAAAGGAAATCTGTCATGAATCAGTCGGTGTAATTCCTGTAGGTCTGCGTCCGAAGATGTAGCTTCCTGCACCATGTCCCAGGAAACCACATTAGTGACTGCATAAAGAGTGTTAGACATGGATGCGTGTATCCCATCATCCTCTCCAATATCTGCGGTGTCATCTGTGCTAGAAGCATCATTTGCGTGGCCGGCGGCAACAGGTGGGTACCAGGAGGCAGCGTCAGGTCCCAGGTTCTTCTTTCCAGAGATGTGGATGACTTCAAAGTTGTAGGAGAGAGTCTTTTTCTTTAGATTCAACAGACGGCGATTGTCTATCTCCGTCAAGGAGCGGTCATTGAGTATCCAACCAGCGGCTTGTGGTCGGTAGCCACAGTCAAGTTACGGCATCCGAGGATGTAATACCGTGTTTGGTGCAAGGAATAGACAACAGCGAGGGCTTCTCCTTCAATTGGTGCATACCTGGATTCTGCCACGTGGGTGAAGCGGCTACCCACCAGGCAGAGCTTCCAGCCCTCCTTGCAGCACACAGGCGTCCTTCTGCATCATGAAGTACCTGATGCCAGTGACCGACCAATCGGTTAACAGACAGGTTGGGCGGGATGGCTGGAACAACCTCACTCCTTCCTTTATTTCCTCTATGATCTTGTGTTTGGATTCAGTGAATATCTCATTCAATTCCTCCGTCCACTTAAATTTGGTGGATGGTTTCAGGAGATGCCGGAAAGGCTGCATGCGCTTGGCCATGGAGAATGCATATGCTCCTTGATTAACCAATCCAAACCAAGCCCGTGCACCAGTGATGTCCTTCGGGGTAGGGAAATTCCGAATTGATTCCAAGAACTTGTCAGACGTTAGTGGGCGTGATCTGGAGGCCCGCAAAGACAACAGTCTCTTCGGCGAACTGGAACTTTTTGGGGTTGAGGGTAATCCCATTTCTGGCGCAGAGGTCTAACCACTCGCATGCCTGAAAGAATGATGCCTCAACTGAGCCAGCCCACATGCACGTGTCATCCACGCACTTAACCTTGTTTTTGAAGTTGGCGATAATAGCATCAAATCGCTGGTTATAGGCCACTAGTGAGGAAGCCCTGTGGTGCCACCTTGTAACGATAGCGACCCCATGGGGTTAATGAAGGTTGTAATGTGGCGATCTTGCTCTCGGATGGAAACAATGGTACCCATTCCAAGTGTCCGTGACAGTCTTCCGCGTGTGCTGGGGGACACGATCTGCCAGATGGAAAGGACTCTCCACATGGTGAGTCTGCCTCACGGACCATCGATTCTGTGGCTGCAGATCCACTGTTCTTCTAGGGGAGCCGTCAGCTTTTGCGGTCACCACCATGTGGGAACACCAGGTGGTCGGCGTGTTGGGGCTGACCTTCTCTAGGACGCCGATAGTGACGTCTCACTTAAGGTCATTATAGACCTTATCCTGTAAGTGTAGGGGGACCAATGCAGGCTTATGAATGGCGACTGGCTTTGTGTTGGGGTCGATATGGAGCTCCAGCGGTTCACACTTCATCATGGGAAGTGGCTGGTGCTCGCATGTATTAAATGTTGTTGATGAATAGAAGTCAAGCAGCCATTGCTTCAGAATTGGCACATTTTCATCGGTGGGCGTAATACCTGTTAGAAGCTTTGTTGGTATAGGTTGTGGTAAATCTGTGCGTTTTGGGCACGAACACTGCTTATATTCATCTGTAGTCAGGGAGTCTTGAGGCCAACTTACTGGCACAGTTGGGAAACTGACAGGTATGGCCCCTAATGCCACTAGTGCTTCATGACAAAGGAAAGCTTTGCCGATTTTCCTAGACACATATAACAACTGCTTCACTGTTTTTGGTGTGCCAGATACATCAGCTGTGGATACCTCCACGAAGATACCTCCTTCAACCCCTAGATCCTCCTTGATAGCTCCTCGCATGGACAATTTGACAGGGAATATGTCAGTCTTGGCGATGCCCATCGCAAGTGCTGATCTGATGGGTATGATGGAACTCTGACAACCAGAATCCGCCACCATAGGTATTTCGATTGATGTGGGGCTGGAGGATTTTAGTGGGCAGCCAAGCTTCTTATGGGCATCTGGTAACGGGGTGAGCTTCACCATCATCATTGGGTGGGGCTTAGAAGGTCTAGCGACCCATTTGCCTTCGTATACATGATGTTCGATTGGCTTGCAGCTGCTAGTTAAGGGTTGATGAGTCTGGACGGTACAAGCTGGTCAAATAGTGTGCCAGCTTTGTCATCCCCCATGTGCAAGGTATCATTACAGTACTTGGGCTTAGCCTTACGGCGGGGGTTCTGAGGGCACCACCTGGAAGATCTGTCTCGGTGGCCCCAAAACCCGCAGTTCGAGCACTTACTTCAGTTGGTCGCAAAATAGCCTTTTACACATCACTTGCTGCATGTTACAGACCAAGCACTGCAGGACTTGGCTCTGGAATTCTGGTCGTTTGACTTACCATGCTGTAGTTCTCCGCAGGCCCAGCACTTGCTCTGTTTGTTGCTGCGAGATGGTTGTGACTGGTGGGGTTTGTCATTGCCATGGCTCATGGCAGCGGTAGTTTCTCCAACAGCTGCCCTGGTGGATTTACCCTGTTCCTTCTGGGCTATATAGGCAACAGTTTCCTCCAGGGTTCAGTCTGTTTTGGGATCACCCAACAGATCAGAAAGAATCTCTGGATCAGCAATACCATGAATGAGATTATCCTTAATAATCTCACTGCTATAATCATAAGTGTGGCCACAGCCCGGTTCCTTACACTTTGCTGTGTACTGGCATAAAGCGGACTGACCCCTGAGAGCGGCAAGGAAGGTTCTGATAGGGGTACCAGGGGCCTGTGTCATCCTACTGAGTTTGATGCGGTGGACCAGAGTGCTCTCCTCCCTGACTGCCAGGCGCCTTATAGCAGCAAGGAGGTCTGCCTCAGTTATTGATGACACATCTTCCTGCAAGTCTCTCAAGAGGTCATTCATGAGGTCCCCATCACAGCAGTGAAAGATGGCCGTGGCACACATAGCATCAGTGATAGCCATGCCGGTCTTATACATAGACCATTATCGCTTGAAGGATGACCATTGATCGGGGGTGCTTTCAGCATCAATAGATGGGGACTTGAGCTTAAGCCTGGGAGCTGCTGGTTGTTGGGGGTTGGCCATCGGGGCTGGATGGGCAGTTTGGGCATGAAGGTTCATGGAGGTAATGAGCACATTACTGAGGGATTCAGGGAGTTTCTGGGATTTCCAACCACATCCAGTAACTGGGCAGGTGACTTCAATTTTGTCGCTCATTATTTATTCAGGTGTAATGAGTTGCTTTCAGAAGTGGCGAGATCCGGACGATGTGTAGTCGTAGAACAGCATAGATGAGTAGCACACCTTTCCCTAGTCGACGAGGAATAGGCGAAGAGACTGACGATCTTGATGTAGTCTGAGTGCGTCCTCCAAGTTCCACTAAAGAATGCTGTTCACTCTACACTCTGAAACAATAGAGAAGAGGGTTGGTTAGCTTATGTCCTAGATGATGAGAGGAGACATTTACATTAGCTAACCAACACATACATATTAACGTTTAACAAATCAACAATACCTAAGGAAATAAAAATTGGCTACTTAAATGTAAAAGTAGACCAATATATTAAGATGTTTCCATTGCCAAAAATATGGACATCATAAAGAAGCCTGCAAAGGAATAAAAATATGTGGAAAATGTGGCAACAAAGAGCCTGACCACACTGAAGAAAAATGCATAAAATGAGGTGAAATGCGCAAACTGCAAAGAAGATCACCCGGTCTTCTCTAAACTATGCAAAACATATAAAAAAGAGAAATTATAGAAGTAAAGTACAAAAAAAACACAACCTTTCCAGAAGCCAGAAAAATAGTTGAGACGTACATGAAAGACAACACATATGTTGAGACAACAAAAAAGACAACTAAACCATACCAACATAATGAAATACATGATCAATATAGGGAACTGATAAACAAACTGATTACATTAAATATTAAAGAATGGCCAGAATTTCAAAATAGCCTAAAAGAAAAATACTCAAATCTGGGGAAACAAAATAGAAATAACAAATCCAAACAAAGAAAATAATATTCCATCCACAACAGAACCATTAAAAAAATTATCACAGAAACCAACAAAACAACCACCAGAAATTAATAAAAACATAAGCAATGATAAAACAGCAAATAAAGAACGTTCCAGAAAAGAAGAAAACCAAACAATAGACACTCAAAATAGATTCCAAATTCTAGAAAAAATGGAAACCGAAAACACCCTAGATAAAAAAAAAGAAACCAAACACAAGTAATCCAGAGGGAAAAAATGAACAAGAAGCCAAAACAGTAACATCTCAAGCAAGATCCAGTTCGACGTCCAGTTCCAAACAAAAAAAAGAAAAAACCCAGCAAAACACTTCACCAAAGACACAAACTCCAACAAAAGATAAATCCTCTACTTCTAAAGAGATGGAAATAGAGGAAAACTAAACAGCCTCATGGATAGAAATAAAACACAACAAATTATCCAATGGAATTGTCGTGGAATAAGATCTAACTATAATGAACTTCTTATACTTATCTCACTTTTCAACCCATTGTCTGCTTACAAGAAATCTTCCTACAAAGCAATAACCACTTCAAAACACCAAACTATGAACAATACAACTATTTCCATAACACAGGCCTTCATGCTAATGGAGGCACCTCAATTCTTGTAAGGAATAACATACCTCAAAGCAATTTCTCTGTCAAAACAAATCCCCAAGCAATTACAACTCAAGTCACATTACACAAAACAATCACAATCTGCTCAATATACCTCCCTCATCATGAACCAATAAATGAAAATGAACTAGACAATTTAATAAAACAACTACCTTCACCATTCATTCTTCTAGGAGACTTTAACTGCCACAGTACGTTATGGGGATGCGAAGTCACAAACTCAAAAGGAAACAAAATTGAACAATTAATTAACAAAAATAACTTGTGCCTTCTCAATCAAAAAGATCCCACATACTTAAATCCAACAAACAGATCAACTAGTGCCATTGATCTTACCATGTGTGATCCATCAAGCTTCTTGGATTATACATGGAGCACTTACGAAGAACCCTGTGGAAGTGATCACTTCCCTATTATAATCAATTACAGTAACTCCATCCAAAACCACATACCCAGGTGGAACACAAACAAAGCCAACTGGGATGAATTTAAAGAACTTTGTTCACTAAAACTAACAGAACATCAAATCCAAACAATAGAAGAATTTACGGAAGTACTCCTAACAATAGCCAAAAAATGCATACCCCAAAATTCTCCTCCTGGAAAAAAAAAACAAACCATGGTTCAATCCAGAATGTAAAACAGCCATTAGACAGAGAAAGGCAGCCTTAAGAAAATTTAAAAAACAACCCACAACGAACAACTTAATAGAATACAAACACCAAAGAGCTAAAACTCGAAAAACAATTAAAGAATGCAAAAGATCCTGCTGGCAACAATTTGTCAACAAAATCAACATCACCACTAAACCCAAAACCGTCTGGGAAATGATTAGGAAAATAACTGGAAAATATAATCTGAATCCAATCAAACACCTTCTCACAAATAAACAGAAAATAACTGATAAAAAAGATATTGCTAACACACTAGCTAAAACCTTTGCCGGAAACTCATCATCAAAACACTACAATAGACAATTCCAAATACTTAAGAAACATGAATAAAAGTACAAAATAAACTTTAACTCCAAAAACCAAGAGCCTTACAATGAAATCTTTTCCCTCAATGAACTAGAAACCGCCATAGAAAAATCCCATAACTCAGCTGTAGGACCAGATGAAGTGCATTACAGCTTCCTTAAAGAAATTCCACCAAAATCATTAAAACTCCTTCTCAAAATTTATAATAAAATATGGGAAACAAAAGACTTCCCAACTTCATGGAAAAATGCAACAATAATACCAATACCCAAACTGGGAAAAGATACATCAAACCCAGAAAACTACATACCAATAGCTCTCACAAGCTGCCTATGCAAAACGTTCGAAAGAATGATTAACTACCGTCTTATATGGTATCTAGATGACAACAAAATAATTTCTGAAATCCAGTGTGGATACCAAAAAAATCGAGGATGTATAGACCACATCACTAACCTCGAAAATTATATCAGAGAAGCTTTTATCAATAAGGAACACGTAATATCTGTTTTTTTCGATCTTGAGAAAGCATATGAAACTACCTGGAAACACGGTATCATAAAAGATCTCCACAACATCGGACTAAGAGGCAGATTATCTGAATTCATAAAAAACTTCCTAACAGACAGATCTTTCCAAGTTCGCATAGACTCAACTTTATCAGACCCACAAAATCAAGAAGGAATGCTCCAAGGCAGCATATTATCAACAACTATCTTTAATATAAAAATTGATAACATTATGAAAGAACTCTCTCCTGATATACATAGCTGCTTATATGTAGATGACTGCTCAATCAGCTACAGATCTAAATACACTCACACTATTGAAAGAAAACTACAACATAACATAAATAAAATTAATAAATGAGCAACTAAAAATGGTTTCAAATTCTTCAAAACTAAAACAAAATGCATCCATTTCTGTAACCATCGCAAACTCTACCCTGACCCAACCTTACAGATTGAAGGCGAAAAAATTCCATTCGTAAATGAACACAAGCACCTGGGAATCATTTTTGACAAAAAACTAAATTTCATTCCACACATCAATCACATCAAAACCAAATGTAATAAAGCATTACAACTCCTATGAGTCATCGCCCATACAGATTGGGGAGCTGACAAGAACACACTACTCAAACTATATAGAGCATTAATTAGATCAAAAATAGATTATGGTAGCTTCATATATCAATCCACCAGAAAGTCATATCTAAAAACCCTCAACACAATATGCCACTCCGGGCTAAGACTAGCACTAGGAGCATTTCCAACCTCCCCTGTAGAAAGCCTGTATGCAGAAGCACATGAAACTCCTCCAATGCTCAGAAATCAAAACCTTGGTCTAAAATACTACACAAAACTTACAGCCAACCCCACAAACCCAGCACACAATAGCACTTTAAATCCAAACCGTAAACACCTTTTCGACCAAAAAGAAAATGCAATCAAAACCTTTGAAATTAGAATAAAATCGATTTCCAAAGAAGCAAGTCTACCCATAACTAAAATTCACGAAGCTGTCCTACTCAAAACCCCTCCCTGGAAAATCGTATCCCCTAACACCGGCCTAAGTTTAAGTAAATATGAAAAGAAACATACTCATCCAATAACTTATGATGATCTCAATATAATCAAAGAAAAGTATCCAGACCATACACACATCTATACAGATGGGTCTAAACAAAATAACGCAACAGCCAGTGCAGCAATACTCAATAAATCAATCAAAAAACAATCAAACCTCCCAAAAGAAACCTCAATCTTCAGTGCTGAAATACAGGCTCTAATCCGAGCTCTCAAACTCACCTCCAATATAAAATAAAACAAATTTATAATCCTTTCAGACTCCCAATCTACTCTAAAAGCGATTAAAAATAAAAAGATTGACAACCCCCTAATCGCAAAATTACTCCAAAAAATTAACTGAACTAAACAGTAAAAAAGAAATCATTTTCTGCTGGATACCGAGCCATTCCGGTATTAAAGGTAATGAATTAGCAGATTCTACAGCAAAAAACGCCTTAAATCTCCCAATCGATGCAAATCTTAAAATTCCATACATAGATCTAAAAAGACGTATCAACGCATATACAACAGAGAAATGGCAAACCTACTGGAATGAACACCCTAACAACAAACTTCACTAAATCATGCCAAAAATAAAAATAACAAGAACAAAATACAAAACTAAACAGAAAAGAAGTCAAACTAACAAGAATAAAAATAGGCCATACTCACTTAACCCACTCATATCTGCTAAAAAAAGAAAGCCAACCCATTTATATACCTTGTCAAACACCACTCACAATCAAACACATATTAATTGAATGTACTGATTTTGTAACAGTAAGAAATCGATTCTACAAAGAAAACAATATTAAAGAGTTATTTGATAAAAACAATCCCCACACCATACTCTCATATTTTAAAAAAATTGGCCTTTATAAAAAAATTTAAAAAGAACCTTTTATACAACGGTCCTGGATATGACCTAAAACTATATCTGATGGTGAGGCCCCACCTTGCGGGCTTTGAGGAGTGTGGAGCCACCCTTTAATTGCCATTGCTCCCAGACCCACTCTGACCCAGAATGGTAGTACCTGTTAGGGTCCCAACTATGGGTTAAATAGAATCCGACTTAAAAAAAAAATATACTCCATTAAAAATTGTTCCTCAAAATAACTAGATTCGGCATTAAATAACCTGAAAAAGATTGATATGCCATAAAACAAAAACAACCAACCAACCAAATATTTGCTTTGTGAGTTCGATCACTTTCTGACTGGAGACCTAACAATCTCACAAATGGAAACTTAGAAAAAGTAGTCTTCAATGAGCATAAAGTTGAAAACATCATTGTGAGATAGATCAGTGGCTATTATCTGTCATGACCTCACTGGAATCTCATTTGGCATCAGGGATTCTGCACTTTTTGATGTTGCTGACATAGGGCACATTGTTGTACTATGTTATTTATATATTTATTAAAGTTGTGCCAAAACACACAACTTTTTGCTTGGAGCTTACATTTTTCTATCCTTTGATGTCCATTATGTGTTTTTTGTAATAGCTCATGTTGCATTGATTTGATTTTGATAAAATTCCATTTTCAATGGATAATTCATCCCAATAATGCCAATATGGCCTCATATTTTTTATCATTCCCTTGAACATTTCTGGATAGCCTCTAAGAATAACATCCTTAGTTCACCTAATGTGGGATCCTCATTTATTGCTTGGCATTACTAATCTAGTTTTGGGGTTGAAAATTGAACAAAATCCACTCAAATCCAAGTTAATGGCTTCTTTAGCTTTCTTATTGAGAATCCATCTACTAATGCCATATCTTTTCCAGGGATATATACAATCATCATATCATATTTCGGCAAACATATCCATAAAAAGTTCCACCATAGAAACGATTATTTGTAATCCTGAATATTGACCTTGGAGGAGGGTTTATCTACAAAAACAACCTTATCAGATTTGGATTGTTGAACATTCTGTTTCTCTTTGGAAGAAGCGGCTTCTTGATATCAACTATTTCGTTCATTTACTAAAGAAGGAGCTTTTTGATATTTGCCTCAAAGATCTCTGTTAATTCTGGATTTCAAAACATTTTCTTTATTTTCATTTAAATTTCCTTTACAACTTGACCTTGGAATTGTAACTGGTTTTGTATTCTGCAAAGATGCTTGGTCATCGTTTGGCTGTACCTGATGATTTTTTTTGTAGCTGTAGCAACTGATTCTACAGCTAAGTTTAGGGTCACTAACCATAACTCCTGTAATGTTTGTATCAATATTGGCCCTTTTGAATTCATGGAATGTTGCACCAACAAATCTGTTGTGGAATCTTACTCCTAGCTGACAGGTTCCTTCTTGATCAATTGTCATTCTGCCAAAAGCATTTAACCTTATTGCTGTCTCTTTGGTACTCTATGCAGTTTTTTATATACTTCTTTCAGTAAAAGATTTTTCATAGTACCTGTATCAACCTTGACCTTGAATTGGATGTGGCGACGCGAATTCTTTGACATCTATCTGCATTTGTCTGTTGCCAATTTTTAACTTGGCATAAGCTTCTGGAGTAATTGATGGTAAATGCTGAACAGAGTGGAAATATATATCTTCACTTGAACCACTAGCATTATTTTCATTTTGTGTCACCGTGTTGATTCTCCTGTTTTTGTGCCACTGCGACTGTCATTCTTTTACTTGTTTGTTTTTTTATTTCCCATCTTGAAACGGCAAACAATAGAAATAGAAAAATGTCCCTTTTTATTGCATATCATGCATGATTTTTCTTTTGCTGGGTACTCTTCTTGAGGAGGTCCTTTGCTGCAATGTCCACATTGTGTTGGGTTTTATTGTTCTTAGCTTAGATCATATGTGTACTTCTCTCTTCTACTGGAGTGTGTGTAGCTTCAATTTGCTTGTAAGTCGCCTCTTCTGTCTCTACTATGTGTAGTGCTTTTGCAATAGTGAGATCATTACCTTCCTTAATCAAGGATTTCTGCATTGACTTTTAATAAATGCTAATTATAAAAAGATTGGCTATGAAGGTGTCTTCCACCATTTGGTTGTATTTGGCTATCTGGCAAAACGAGTGTGCTGATTTATTTGAATTTTGTTTGCATTGCAGCAGATTGTGTCACAAAATTGCTGCATGAAATTTGACCTTGAGTTGGCATATTGTCTAAAGTATTTAATGTATGTTTCGATGGTCCTTTCTTCTTCATGCCAAAAAACAAATGTGTCACTTATTCCTGCCCCTCGACACTGGCTCATAATAAAAAAAATCTAAACTTGACATCGTTAATAACATCATGCATGAGACTTTATACATGAAGCTTAACTTGCCGAAAAAATTGTCCATTGATTTGCGCTGGACCAATCTATTGTTGATGGAAATCTTTGAGATGAACCTGGCATGCTAAATTTTATTATATCTTATATTTTTGTTTAGCACTTACACACCTGTTTTTTTTTGTTTGCTTTTTTTAAATCCTCATGAAGCAAATACTGTGTTATGTTATAGGGTTTATCTTTATATAAATTGATGACGAGACCTAGTAAAAAATAGGCTTTATTTAAGATGCCATTATACAAAGAATGATAACAAATAAGGGCAATAACTCTTAACTTCAGAGTTATAACAAGGGGACATAACAATATTGACATGATGTGACACAACAATTGGTTAGATACATTGTTGTATAATAACAGGAAAATGGACCTAGAAAACCTAGTCTATTACAACTTTGAATGATAATCTAACTCCAAACAAGTAGTGACTTACCAAGTCATTGACTTATTACTAATGGTTAAAATTCAGACTCTGTAAGCATTTACATTAAACTTTAAGAACTCTTTACTCTCTGGGGTAATGACATAATGATCAACCACTTCCAAATATTTAAAATCTAGTACAAAATATACCCGGAATCATGACCGTGGACGTGTGGTTTGAGTTGTCCCCCTTTGCAAATTGGCTGTTTGGAGAAATGGAAAACTAGATGGCTCTGGTTGATAGTCAATTTGCATAAGTGGAGAAATGGGCAGCATATAAACGATATTTTTTTTTTAAGCAGGGTGAAGAGCGCAGAGAGTGAACCGACGGTTGGAAGAAGTGACGGCGAATTCTTTTTGTGACGGTGAATTATTTTTGGACGTTGAAGAGCTCGACCTTTTGGAAGGAACAGCTGTGTCTTATATATTTTTTTTTTAATTTCTTTTTTTTCCTACTTCACTACAGGACGTTATCACCTCACAACACTATAAAGGGTAGAGATGCATATGCACTAATTAATTAGCAACAAATTATTCAATGTTGAACACTGCTGTTCGACAAAAGTGAAGATCTACTTGCACTCATCACTTGCAACAATGAAGACTCACTTGCACCATTGAGTTGAACCACAGATACAATTGCACATATCGCTTTGTGTGTCTTGATACATTTCTAGCATCTATACACAAATGTTTTGTTATCAACTCCCAATCAACATTTCTAATTGATACAATCATGTAGTTGACTCTCTCCCCTCATTTACAACTCAACACTCTTTGTAACAAAACTGGATGTATATTCCTTAATAGCTTTGATGTGTGTTACTGAAATAGACACAATTTCATCAAGGCATCAGCTATCAGCAACAACAGAGTAAAACAGCCAAAGTTTAATAAAAATTTAATTTGGTAAGAAAACATATGTTTGTCTGAACTCACACTGCAACAACAGCTAACAACACCAATACACATCACATCAATACACTCTGAACCTAAGTGAACTGATACATGAACACCAGCAATCTATGTCACCGCACAAATATCATTAATCGCATTCAATGCACCACATGCAGTAAATCATACATTGGTAGCACAGTGAGGCCTTTGCATATTAGTGTCAAGGAACACTTACAAATACATAAATCTTTAATTCACAGGCACATACAAGCTTGCATAAATACTAACAAGATTATTAAAGTAGATATTCTCGCAACTGAAAGAAATGTTGGGGACCTCCGTATAAAAGAATCAATCTTAATTATTAAATTACAATTAAATCGTAGTCATGAATTAGGATCCGCATTTCTAGTTTAATATGCACACCTTCATAACACCTCAAAAATAAATAAATAGAATTATATAAAAGATAAATAGATAATAGTAAAATAAATAAATAGGTAATAAATATTAATAATCAAATAACTACATAAAGAGGGACATGAACCAATTAGACCAATACATCAAACAGACAAATAATTGAACACTAAATAAAGCCTTAATAAAAATACAATGGATACAGATCAATACAATCATTACAGAATTATTCCCCTTTAACCGAAAAAAGTTACTTCTCTTTAAATAAATAAATCTTAAACTGAAAATAAATATAAACAGTTGCTTTCCTTCATTACAAAAAAGTAAAAACACCCAAGATCTTAACAAGAACCATAGAAAATTAAACAGAACCACAAAACAAAAACAATAAATGAATAAAAATAAGAGAAAATAATCTGCGAAGTGAAGTAATTGCCAACATGATTTAGGATCTACATCTTTAACATACACAGCTACATAACACCTCAAGAGTAAAACATTAGAATAAAAAAAAATAAATAAGTAGACAATAATAATAAACAAATACCTATATAAAAAGGATACAAACCAATTAAATCATTACATCAACCAGACATATAATCTAACATTAAGTTTTTTAACATCAAAGAAAAAGGAAAAAGAGAAGACTAAACAAATATAGATCAACACAATCATTGCATAGTTATCCCCTTTAAATGAAAAAGAATAAAAAAAGAAAAAAATATTACCTCTCCTTAATTAAAAAAAATCTTAAGCTATCTCTAAGATGGAGCCAGAATTTTAGCTTGCAGATCCAGGAAGAATGCAGCACCTTCCGATGGAAACGAGGAAATCAGATACCTGAAATCTCTGTCAGCACGTTTTCCCTGTGTGGGGAAACTTGTCAGTTATTTTCTCGTGTGTGGATGGCTCAGAGTGGCAGTTGCGTTCGTCAAGCATCTGGCAACCGTAATAACTAAGGAATGAGATGACGAGATTGAAGACCCCTCTTTCTGTTGTATATAAGTAGAGATGCTGAGTAGGATACAAGAGCAGGACCCTGTCGGAGGAAACTGGTGCATGAGTGGCAGTGAGATTACAGTCTGGGTAGATTTGAGTTTTTCAACTACTGGAGTAGCATTGGAGGCAAGCAGAAATGTCATCAAAGATATGTTTTGGTTGCGCCCGACCAACGATGCCAGGCATGTAAATTTAGCTGAGTTCAACGCGGCGCTCAGAGGGTCAACTTGGCCCTCCAGTGAGAGGTGACAACATTACACTTGGTCACTGATTTGGCATACATGCACCAGTATATTTCCAACATCCTGACCAGGAAGGTACTGGTAAATACAAGAGCTGCTGGCGAGATGCTGATCAGGCGACGGTTGGGAATCCTGCAATCACTGGTGAAAGAGTATAAATTGACCATGGATGTGACACTTGTACAGTCTTGTCAGAACTGCACAGATTGGCTCACCAAAGTACTGCACAGATGGCTGGATCTGCTAACGGAAGGAGGGTCAGCACTTGGGAGCTGTGCAGTGGTAGGAGGACAACTAAACCAAGACCAGGTAGCCAATGTCCAGTGTCAAAGTGGACATCCAGGTGTCAAGCAGACTCTGTACTTTGCCAGATTAATCGACCCACAAGTGTCCAAAGAGAATGTGAAATCCATTGTAAAAGCTTGCGAAACCTACTAGTCAATCTATCTGTAGAATATTGCTAGGGTGAGCCAGCTAATACAATGAAGATGTTGTGCTGAATGGATGCGATAATTGACAGAATGTAGTTCCTGGCAGAAGTCTAGAACAGTAAAACCCCTGAATGCCAGAGCAGCTGGCATTTGTAGAGTGACACCTGCCCCTCCTGGCATGTTTAGCCAATCAGGCGCCTCAAAATAGAACAATCCACCATCCCTGACTAATTGTAGGCTGGTCCAATGGCAATTAGCATACCACTAATTGCTACTGAATAAATATGTTGAAATTAGTTAAATGGTCCGTAATGGTGGAGAGGGAAGGTAAGCGCATTCTTGATTCTACATCTCCCCTCCCCCATCACGTGGGGGTAACGGCCTCCAAGGAGGAATGAGCTCTTCACGGCCAGGTTGATTATGTGGGAATAGCCTTGCAAGTGCCCGTGCCGCCTTGACCGGCATTGGTCTAGAAGGTTCAGGTACTTCTTCTGGAGTGATGTTCCCGCCGGGTTGCTGTGTCCGAAGGTCAAATTGAGGGTCTGGTACGACAGGGCTGTTTGTCTCTGTCACTTGGGGTATGTGAGGTGGGGCCCCTGGTAACGCGCTTGGGATGGGATTTGGAGATGTGGGAGTCTCAAGTTTTCTGAGGAACCGCCGATTCCGCAAGGTGATTCTACCAGAGCCATCAACTCTGATACGGTACTGCCGATTTGGGAGGGCTTCAATCACCCGACCAGTGATGTCCCAGAGATGGTTGTTTCTTTGTAGTACTACCAAGTCCCCACTTTGTAGTGGGCAGAGAGAATGGGCCGTACGGTTATACATCTCTATGAGCCGCGTGTTGCGCCGAGACAGGGTTATCTCGCGCTTTCAAGCTGCGGTGATCCATTCCGGATGTGGCTTGTAAAGGGTCGGGTGAGAGGGGAGGTAGTCTCGAAGTCGCCTGTGGAGCAGAAGCTGTGCTGGGGATAGGCCGATACCCTGTATAGGGGTATTTCTGTATTGTAGGATGGCCCTGGCAGCCTTGTCGTTATCTAAGGACCCTCTTGGTTGTTTTGACAGCTAGCTCTGCTCGACCATTGGATTGTGGATAGGCCACCTGTGCTTTACAGACCATTTCTCTAGAAACTACTTGAATGGGAGGGATGTGAATGGCGGGCCACCATCACTGCTGAGTTCTTCTGGGGAACCATATGCTTGAAATATCTCCCGACAGATTGAGATGAGCCGAGAGGCGGTTGCCTGCCCTTGGCTTAGGTGGTACAAGATGAGCCAGCCAGTTAATCTGTCAGCGCAAGAAGGTATCTGTGGTCACCAACATGGAACAGATCCATGACAATCTGCTGGAACGGCCACTCTGGGGACTGTGTCAATGTAATTGGTTCCCGGGGCTGGCTCGGTGCGATCCTTGTACGGGTGCAGTGAGAGTTCGTGTTTTAGGAAAACCTTGCTGTACTGTATTTATCAACTTTTGGTACTGTGGGTCATGACGTCCTGCTGCCTTGATGGTGCCTGGTGATGTGATCGCTACGTTGTCATTGTACCCAAATGTTGATATGAGAGCAGTAGATTCAACTATGCTATTGAGGTTCTTGGATTCTGAAGTGTCTGATTTGGAAGGGAAATACGTCAAGGAGGGCGTTCATCACGGCCATTGGGTTACGGGAGAAAGCGTCGGGCCCCCTATGCCATTTCCCAGGACAATGTTGTATGTTGAAGGCCCCTCATTGGCTGTTTTTTCCTTCAATCTAAACAGTCGGGGGTTCTGGATCTTGCTTAGATCTCTATCACCAAACAGGCCCTTCAGTGACTCGTGATCCGTCACCACTATGAAATTAGGGCAACCCATAACAAACACAAAGCATTTTTCTAACGATCATGCGATTGCTGCTGCTTCGTCTTCTATCGGCACGTACCTGCGCTCTGCGTCAGTGCAAAATCTGCTACCAACGAATACCAAGTGTCAACCTTCTGGGCAGCACACGGGGGCCTTTTCCATGGTACACGAACAGTGTTTCTGAAGGAGCAGGAAGTCCATTCCTTCTTTGCTCCAATCAGGGGCTAGGCAAGTGGTTCGATTCTTGTCAAATGTTGCGACACCCTTACGAACAAGGTCGACAATGGCTTGTTTCAACTGCTTGAATGCATTTTCAAGGTCCTGGTTCCACGTGAAATGTGAGTCCTTTTTCACAAGATCGCGGAATGGTAGCATTACTGGTCCTAGCGAGTATGCCCAGGCTATCTGATTGACAAGCCCAAACCAGGATCTTGTGTCAGTGATGTTTTTTTGGTACTGGGAAGTTGGGTAGTGCATCTAATATTGGTTCCGAGGGGGTTATCCCGGAGAGTGTAATTTGGAGACCGCCAAATTGCACAACGTCTTGGCAAAATTGAAACTTGTCTTTGTTCAAGACGATTCCATTCTTTGCACAATGTAGCAAGAAATCAAATGTGTGTAGGAATGATTCCTTGATATCCGAGTCGTAGAGTGTCATCGAGAATCTTTATTTTGCGGGGGATATCCTCAATTATTTCGTCAAATCTACGAGTGTAGGCATCTCCAGACGCTGGGGGGGTCGGAGATACATGAACCTCCCCCATTCCGTGATGAAAGTTGTCAGTGGCTGAGATTCTTTGTCCAACAGGATTGAGTGATATCCATCAATGGCGTCCAATACCGTTTTTTTTTCTTGGGCGGTACCTGCGATGCCAATCGAAAGGGTGATTCGGTATGATGTGTTTCCTGTTTGCACTGTGTGTTAAGGTACTGATAGTTGATGGTTCGTCTCGGCTTGCCATTCTTTTTCACAGTGATCACCATGGTACTGCACCAGTCAGTCGGTGCACCAACGGGAACTGGAGCAATGATGCCCCTCCCCACGTCGTTCCAGAGGTCTTGCTTGACCTGTTCTTTCAAATGGTAAGGCACCGGGATTGGGTTATGTCTAGCTTTTGGAATAGCCCCTTCCTTCAGGTGAATGTGTGCTGGAGGTCCAGTCATGGAGCGAAATACCCCATCGTTCTTGAATGCAGTGTCCGCAAAACATTCTAACAGCCAGTCTTTTAATTTGCTGATGTTGGCTTCGGTGGCAGGGAAAAAGAGGCTGTCTGGAGCACCTGTTCGCTGGACAAGGGGGAAACTGAGAGCAAAAGACAACTGGAATAGATTGGCAATGGGGAAAGATGTGACCGTCATCATCCAACAGTCTTCTTTGAGCGAGGCTAGGCTCATCAATGGAGATACTGACTGACAATGACGCTGCATTTACTAGTGAAGAGTTCAAGAAATTTGTAGATCGTTCGGATGTGCCTATTATCGAGTGGGAATGGGATCATTGAACGAAACCACAGAACTGTCAAGACCATCACAGTCAGGAAGGACTGTACATTGTCTGAGGCGGTCTACTGGTATAATGTCACTTCAAAAGATGATGTTTTATCTTCCACGGCACTGGTTGATGCATTGGCTAGGTACCATGTTCGGGTGAAGGGTATTGAAGTCAACCCACTGGCCAAACTGGAAGTGATTGGAGAGAAGTTTAAGAAGGGAGATTTCGTTTGGGTCAAAAATCTGCACGGCAAGTGTACAACAAGATATGGCACTAGGCATGTCACTGAGGTAACCAGCTTGCAATCAGTGCAGGTTGGTGTCCCCCATCATGTTAAAGACTTATGGCTGGTACCACAACCACCACTGGATGACAAAAGTGAATCAGATTCTGAAATCAGTGATTCAGATATTAGCAGCCTCTCAGCAGGCACAGTGATTCTTGACCCTCAGACTGCAGATGAAAGCCCACACGAAGATGAAGCCTGTGTCATTCCTCTTTGAAAGAGTACCCAGTGAAGACAATCGCTTTCTCCTTGCCCTGTGATCATGAGATGAGGAGGGTAATGTGGCTTACCATTAAAGTGTCCACGTGTATGAGTGCCATGTGAAGTTGAACTGTCGAGAGGAGGAAGGAAAGAATCAAGATGGCATTTTTATAACTGGGCTATCTCAGAAAGTCTCGCGGCTCGTGTGCAAAATATCACCAGTCGGCTACATAAAAGGAGACCGCAGGGAGAACAGGGGCAATTTGTAACAAGAATCCTTGGAGACTGTTGTTGTTTGTGACTGATTGTCTTGCCCTTTCTTTTATTACTGCTTTTCCTTCCTTCCCTTTTTTTGTGTGTTTCAGCCATTAATTAGTGAAGGAATAAGTAAGAAATATTACCAAGTCAAACATTTTTCCATAGTTGTACAAATTTTTTGCCTCCAAATAATCTTGCAAATTGTTCAGATAAAAATGAAGATTCAGTTGTTGAATCTTTTACAATGAAACAACTGATTAATCATTTTTTAAAGCATAATTTTTCTTTCTACAAAAATTTCTAAATATAGTGCCCTTTCAATTGAGCACTATGCATAAATGGGTAAAAGTGCTAATCATATTATAAGCAAAAAAAATTCCAGACTGTTTGATAGTCTTCGAATCCTGATCTATACTAATAAAACATTGGCAGTCCAGCTATTTTAAAGATTCTCCTTCTAATTTCAGACTCTGTGTTTGACACTAATCCTTGTTCAAATAAGAGACAGTTGAAGTTATTAGCACTTAACTTTGATAATCTGAAGTCAACACAGTGCTTATTTACTATGCTTGCAAAAATCATATAGTCTCATTAACCTTCTTTGTAAGGTTCAATGGCTTTCATCCCTTATGGAAGAGAGATGTTTTTGAACTAAAGTTCATCAACAATTATACTGCTTCACTAAATTTTAACTCGGTCTTTGGATTTAAAAAAGCATTTACAAAGTTCATATGTTCCACTGTGCCCAATTTTACAGGCAACTGGGGGCAGCTTGTGAATTTAATATCCCTTTGACACTTCCTCCTTTGGAAAAAGCTGGTTCAACCTGCCTAGGGTGAATGATGTACAACAAACCAATAACAAAAAAAATGTGCCTAATTTCTTGAACAATTTCAAAGTCTGAATTATATGTCATCATAACGCCTGAAGTACAAGGCAAAAGTAACCTAATTATCTGAACCATAGTTGAAATTTTCAATGGTATTCCGAACTGTATTTTGACGGAACACACTTTTATCTGTACCATTTTGTTCATCTCCCTTTGATAATTCAAGTAATTTATGCTATTATTATTGGGCCTTATTGATCTTCAAATGTTTTATCTTGTGCAATCTGTTTCTTCTGCAATTCGAATTTTTCTGTTTCAATTTTATTTCAGTAGGGTTTTTTTCTGCTTCTATTTTAATAGAATGCTTGTTTTTTTCCCCGCAAATATAATTGTTCATTTTGCTGATACTTAAAAGGTTCCAAAATTACACCTTTAAATCTTTCATATTTTGAAACTGGAAATACTGACTGATATATATTCAGAGTTGCAAAAGAAAAAAAAGAATATGTTTATACACAACTTATTTACTTTGTTTCTGGTTAATGAAAGGAAAATGACAAACTTTTTTATTTTTTATTACAATCTTGCTTTTTTAGCTTTGCAGTTGAAACTTGTCTTTTAAACTTTCAACTTCAATATAATTTAAAATTCTTGCTGTCTTGTTAAACACACCACTAAATGTACATTACAGAAATAAATACACACCATGATTCTTGGGCCCAAACTATCACAAATTGCTATATTTATAATCTATGGGTAAGCCCATTATTCCTAAAATAGGTATATCAGCTTATTCCATAACAACCAGCAATGTTCTTTCTGTGAGAAGAGAAGAGGACATTACCACTGGATTTCAAAATCAGTTTTTTTACTCTGTTAGATTTTTCTGATGTCCGAATCGTCAAATCTGTTTTAAATCTATTTAATTTAATTAAAGAAAACAATTTTTGTTATTTCTTGTTTTATACACTCAATAAAAACACATGCAGCTGGTTAATGACTGATTGACAAATCTGATAGCATGTTTGACAGGGTTGGTGGTGGTGGTGGTGGTGGTGGTGTGCAGAGGAATGTGTTGCTAGCACCCTTTGTGTCACTGTCTTGACTCCATCTCTCCTTCTCTGTATCTCTTTTTATTTGGCCCAGATGACAACGGCATTCCAATCTGTGTTGTTTCCAAAAATGTTGTCACTTGCTGACCAGGGATTTTGCATTCTAAAATTTTACCCTCCTTTGAAGTCTTCTCCCTGGCTTTGGATACAGATGTGATCAACTTTTGTTTGCCGTCTTCTCACAAACTTTGCATCCAAACTTGTAACCAGCTTTTCATTTGACATTACTCTACGAGGATGTGGATTATTCAACAAAGGCAGAAATTCATCCTCATCTCCAGATATGGCAACAGTACTCCATTTTATACAGATAAAGGATTTTGTCAGGAGTCAGATATCTTCTGAAGTGGGAGAATGATCCAACCATTTTTCTAGTAACCTTAGCAACAGATGAGATGTAAAACTTCCATTTCAAGTCTGAAGTAAATGTCAATCCCAGAAGTTTATTAAAGTAGAAGACTTCCTCAATGAAAGGGGCATTAATTTTAATTGGGGAAATCTGAAATTAGTGGTGAAAGGAATGAAGTTTGGTTTTAGACATATTGAAGTAACTAGCCATCTTTTTCTTTATTGCACCACATGCTCCAGGTTGGAAGAGAGAGAATGAGAAAGATCTTGATCATTCATGCTCTTTGAAGTATTGCCATAGATGATTGTGTTGTCTGCATAAATGTCAATGAATGAACTTTGGGAGATCACTGATGAATATCAGGAACTGAGATGGGTCCAGACTGGATCCTTGAGACATGTCAGCTTTGGTACTATGTGTTTCAGATTTGACTACTTTTATAAATCTATTTAAATAAAAAGATTTAATGGGCGAGAGGACATTTTCAGATATTCCATAGCTGGAGATTTTGTGAAGTAGACTTTTATGTTTACACCTTTGATATATCAAGAGTTATTGTTTTGAGAGCAAGCTTATGAAAGAAACCTTTATACCAACTCCCAACAAAGGATTTTTATATGTGAAGAGCTATTGCTCTAGGAACGAAGCTCCAGTTACTTTTAAATGTCTAAGGAATGATTGCATTAAAGGAAACTGTTTTTTAAAGTTAAGAGAAAGGAAAACAGAAGTCTTACCTTGTGTGTGCGTCGGGTGGGGTTGAGCGAGAAAGATCAAAGATGGCGCACGAGTTTTATGAACGGTGGTCTCGTAAAGTCTTGCGAAATCACGCCACACATGTGCAAATGAAGGGAATTACAGGTTGTATAAACAATCACTTAAATCATCTTTCGTTAAATGTTTATCGAGAAAATCTACTAAAATATCCAGGCTGTTTAATTGCTTTAACTCGTCAATAGATAATTGTGAAAAAAACTTTTTTTTGTATCATAGACTCATCGGACTCTGGCAGAAAAAGAGCAACAACAATGCCAGCCTTAGTTTTAGGTGATTCCGATATTTCAGACCAAACCAAAATCTCCATTTTTTTATAATTCATAGGATTTTTACTTGTGAAAAGTAGGAGAACTAATTCTATGTAGTCATTTTATTTACAACCCTGCATTTTACAATGTATGCTATCTCCTCCGGTTACTTGGTCCCTCTTCACCAGGCTGGCTTTCTCTAATTCAATTTCTTTTCCTCCCAGCAGTTTGTTACTGAAGTGTTCCACAATCCTTGAGGATAATGAAAAGTCACAGTCCTTGTATCCATTAATATATTAACACATTTGATGTGTGTGGGATGAGTAATCCTGGAAAATCTTGTAAAGTTAAGTTGCTTTTTGAAGCCAACAAGTCAATATTAAAGCTTAAATCAAAGACCATATCTTTTCCACAGCTGGGAAATCCTTCAGATTTGAGTGTGGTTCGCTATACTAATGCTACCTATGCCAGCTTGGAGGATGGATTTATCATCTTTGTTTATGGTAAGATGAATAGACTGACTCGTATATGCTGGTCATGAAAACAACTTAATCAAGTAACAAAGAACCCATTGGCTCCTGAAACTCTTGCACTCAGTGAAGCTGCTGATGCAGGTCTATTGATAGTTGCCATGCTGCAAGAGATTTTCAGACTATCCAACTTGCCTGAAGTGCTTTGCAAAACAGAAAATGCATTTTTTGTAGAGACCTTAAAATCATCAAATCTTGTAAGTGACAGACATTTTAGAGTTGACATGGCCAAAGTAAAAGAAATGTTGGTAAAGGAAGAAATCCAAATCGAATGGATCAGGGGACAGGAACACCTATTCATATTTTCTTTTACCTTAGAATTTTCAAAGTCTACTGTTATTCAGAGATAGTCACAAAATACGATCAAAGAAATATACTTATTTTTTTGCACTTGGAGGTACGATATCAAGAATATTTATGAATGAATTAATATTATGTTTCTGAATTTTTGAAATGAGGAATGTTTATTCATATTATTTGGATTGTTTAGACTACTGTTCTCATCTTGAATGTTATTTTCATAACATTTCAGTCGATGTTATGAAAATAACATTCAAGATGAGAACAGTAGTCTAAAGAATCCAAATAATATGAATAAACAATCCTCATCTCAAAAATTACTAAGTAGACCTTGTATAGAATTTAACACAATATGGAACTATTAATTATAAATAATAGATAAGATATGCAGTAATAAGTAAACAATAACAATAATATCAAGCAAATTCTATACTTAGCTCCAATAGAGGAAAAGCCTTGAAAAACCCCAAGAAACAAAAATATGAACTAAAGGGTAAAGTGAAACATGCGAGAATTCAAAGCTTCCAAAACCTAATCTTTCAAAGAAAAAAGTGTTGGCTATAAAGTCACTGCACAGTGACAATTGTATCATAATACTACCAGCAGACAAAGGCAATGCTAGTGTTAAAGGATATAGCAGAATATATCAAGAAATTGGCAGATCTAATAGGATCTGGTGACTACTGTAAAGTGAAAAAGAATTTGACTTTGAAAACAGAAAGGAAGCTGTCACAGATCGTCAGTAAGAACCTAATACCACCTACAAAATACAGATAGTTCAGCATTACAGCAAGCTACCACACCTATACGGCCTCACTGAGATTCATAAAGACTATATTTCATTAAGGCTCATTGTCAGCATCTGAGGTTCCACATGCTATCCATTGAGTCAATTCCTGGTAGATATACCCCGTCTCCATCATACGTCAAGAATTCAGCTCCATTCATTCCAACTAGATAGTGTGTTTAGATGTAGTGAGTCTGTTCACGAAAGTACCAACTGATGGGGATTTGACAGTGGTACAGGACAAGTTGACTTTGGATGCCTCACTGAAGAAACGCCCTAGCATCCCAACAAAACAATATCATGGAGATGTTGACCTGTATAGAAACTACATATTTCATTATGGGATCTGATATATGTAGGCAGGAAGAAGGTCTGGTGATGGAACCACCATCGTACTCAATACTGATCAATGCATACATAGAATTCTTGGATGAAATGACATTAGGATCAACACCACTAAAGCCAACAATGTGGTTGCAATACATGGATGACACATTCATACTCTGGCCTCACTAGGAAGATGGTCAAACATTACTAGTCCATGTGAACCCTATCCATCCACCTATACAGGTCACAATGGAAAAAAAAAACATAATGATAAATTATTGTTCCAAGATGTGCTGATAACCTGCAATGGTTAGGGATTTATATCATCTGTATACTGAAAGCCAACTTTCACTGGATAGTACCTAAACTTCAACTTCCATATAATGTAAAGAAAGGAATCGTCCATTGCCTACAACACCAAGCAAAAGCAATATGTAATAACAATGCATATCAAGAGGAGATCAACAGTTTAAGTGAAACCCTTAACCGAAACAACTATCCAGAGAGCATGACATCAGCTCCAAGAAATCTAGACCAAACACCAAAGGACACCACCTGGAAACTCACCACAGTTTGTATACATGAAGGGCTTATCAGAAAAAACTTAAAAGAATATGTAATTTATATATCAGGACAGTATTCAGGAGCGATTCAATTCTTCAGAAACAGCTTGTGTGAATCAATACAGAAAAAAAATACAGAATCAATACAGAAAAAAAAGCATGATTAAGAAATGTGTATATGAGATCCCATGTAAATGTGGAAAACTATACAAAGGTGAAAAGTACAGTTAGAAGAACATCAAAATCCGTAATATGGAGAAATAACATTGAGAGATTGAAAAATCGGGTATAGTTGACCATATCTGGAGGGAAAAGGGAAACCATCTACCACTATAGGATGAAATGAAAATTATAGACAGAGAAGAATGGCGGAGAGTAAAATGATTCAAAGAAGCAGCACATATGCTGAGCGACAATCAATTATTAAATAGACCTAGTATAAAATTTAGCACAATATAGGAACTGTTAATTATAAATAATAGATAATATATATAGTGATTAATCAATAAAACTAAAACTGTCCGCTAGGACCCGTGGCACAGTGGTTAGAGTATTTGAAAAAATCAATTGTAAAAGTGATTTTCTTCTGAATGTTGAAGATTCAGTTCTCAGTGTGGGTGACCGAAAAATACAATTGCAAATTTCTTAGGACATCTATCCAGTCATGAATGGAATGGGAGTGTGCTACTCTTGTGAAATAAATAAAGAGTTCCGTTCGTAATTCCTGAGTTCGACAGAACATTCCCGAGTTAGATACATCCGAAGAAGGTCAGAGATTACATCGACCAAAACGTTGTGTAAATTAGACTTAAGATGAGACCAGTAGTCTAAATAGTACAAATGAACAAATGAATTAATGTTTACAAAAGCATTTCCAATGTCAAAAATAAGTTTTAATACACAAATAATTCTTTTTGTTTTTGATAAATTATATCCTGTGCAATTTGTTGTTTCAAAATCAAAATATTTCTATCTCTACATATAAAGGCAACTGTGTGTGTGTGTGTGTGTGTGTGTGTGTGTGTGTGTGTGTGTGTGTGAGAGAGAGAGAGAGAGAGTTTGTTCCTTATAGACTCCGAAATGGGTGAACAGATTTTCATTAAAATTTACAGAACTTTAGTGTATAAGTCTGGGAGTGATTTTAGTTAAAATTGTCTCAGAATATTCTTGATAATTAGGAATTACCGATAATCAAAACTGTTATTTTAATTTATCATTGGTAAAGCCATTTTTTTCATGTCGTCACTTAGCAACAATAATAGAACAACAGACCGTGAAAATTCTACTGTGGGCAATTTGATAGCGTGTTTTTTTTTGCATGATGTGGTCTGTAGGTTCAAACTCTGCACGTAAATTTCTTAATTTTTTTTCATTAATTGCAAAGAATATTTTATAAAACTTGAAAATTTACATGCTTTTTTTTGCTTTTTTTTTTTTTTTGCATCACATGGTCTGTAGATTCAGATCCCACACATAAATTTCTTAATGTTTTTTTTCGTTTACTGGAAAAAAGTTTATTTATAAAATTGGAACATTTATGTGTGTGTGTGTGTATATTTTTAAAATATCTGTTATTTTTACAATATAAAACCGGAATATTACGGTACTTTAATTAAACTTTATAATTGATTATAGAAAAAACACAATCATAAAAAATAAGCAAAGATGATTTCTTTGTCGAAATAAAAAAAAAAAATACATTTGAATTTCACTCAAGTTACTTAAAATAATAAAACTTCAAATAAAACTTTTTTTACTAAGTTTGCTTCAAATTAACTGTTTGGTATAAAATGATTATTTTCTTCAATCAAAAATTTACTAACGGTAATACCTCAAGCAATTACAGCACAAACACAACTTAACATGTTTTTAATATTTAAAAAAAAAGTTCTTAAATATTTTTTCATTAACTGGAAAAAAGTTTATAAGACTTGAAAATTTATGTGTGCGGAAAGAATAGCTGCTCAGGGGACAAATCAGAGAAATTGGATTGTTGCTGGCACGTTTCATCCACTGTGTGGGGGCTACGTTGATCAATAAGGTGTCAATATAACTGAAATTTACTAAAATAATTTTAGGATTACAAAAAAAAAAAAAAAAAAATGAAAATATTGGAATTACCAAAGATACAGATAAGCATAAAAAAGGTATCAAAGCACACCCTGAGCAAGGCCGGGTAATACTGCCAGTTTAAAATAAAAATCTTAACTGTTTTTCAAACAAAATTTTAGTTTCCTTTTAAATTTTTATTCTCTATTTCAAAACAATGAAGTGATTTTCTTTGCACCCATAATCATTATATAATAATAATAGTCGGTTTTATTTAGTAATACTATTTTTTGATATACAACATGAGATTTTCTCAGAAAGGATCAAGAATGCAAAATTAATTCAAAAGAAGGTAGTTAAAAATTGAATATGAAAAATGAAGGTAGTTAAAAATTGAATATGAAAAAATGAAAATAATATTTAAGGAAAAAAAAAAATTGATTTAATTTCTTGTAGAAACACATTAATGTAATTGTCATTTCAAACCATATGTTTCTTTTGTATTGTATCAAACAAGTTTATTGCATAAATTATCTTTAGCGATTTTTGTTTGCAACAACTACAACTCTCCCTTTTCTTCCTCATTATTTCTTGTTCTAATCAACATTCAACATAGCTTTTTCGTAACTAAAGAAGAAGAATTGTTTCGTTGTTGTTAGGTTAGAGAATATGCTATTGATCTATAGACATGTGATTTAATAACGATTCTTCGATTTTTATCAAAATAAACTGACTCTTTTTTTCTATTCGCTTAAAAGGCAGATTTCTTTGAAGTAATGGAGAAGAAATCTAATCGAATCAGCTGACTGACTGTCACTCTCTTTCTCTATCTTTGTCTCTCTCTCCTCTTCGAATTCGTCTTCTCGAGAGAACATAGATTATTTTGTGCAAACGAAGAAATATCAAAACCATGTACTTATATTGCGTAGGTGGGACCAAGAAAAAGGTCGGCCACGCCTCCACATATGGTTTCGCCTACAATCGTCATCTTTGACACGGCTTCCTTTTATTTAGCAGCTTGAATTTGTTATCCTCCAAATCAAAATCATTCTGTCATGTTGTAATTATCCTAGTTTTTGTTTTTCTGTTGTTGTTTTTGTTTGTTTTGTCTTTTTTTTTAAAGACAAAACAAACAAACAAACAACAACAACAACAACAAAAGAATAAAAACAAACAAGCACTGATAGAAAGAGCTTTAAAAAGTTCCACCTGGCAATAAAACTTTTTATTTTTCTAAATTGAAAAGAAGAAACGAATACTGATTTGTTCTCCGTCCCCAGCATTATTATTTCTTTTCTTTACTTTTTTTTTTTTCAAATAGAATGAATCAAAGTTTATGACCCACGTGAAGAAAAAAGCCGACACCGTTCAATTAAGAATTCTTCTTATTTATTTTATTTTACTGCCTGAAACTACTCTTCCTTCTTAGTAATCTGGTTAGGTGAGTGGTCATTCAAATGCAAACGAGAACTACTTCATCTTCTTACATTACCACTAAAATGATGTGATTAGCTGCTTGAATTCTATACAACATTATTGTTATTTTGTAGTGTAGATTTTGGTAATGTTTAACTGTTTAAAATTTCCTTATTTATGATTAAATTAACTTTAGGTCAGTCTTATTTTCATTTTACTATCCAACTCGGCTACATATGGCACAACATTAACAAGGATTCTGATTATTTTTCGTAGAGATAGGTACGACCGCAGTTTCACGCTTTAATCTTTGTTTCCCCATTTGATATCTGTAATATAAATCTTTGTCTTTCTGTCTTTCTAAGGAGGTAATTAAAAACACAGATTTATAACAAGATGAAACAACTTTTCTCTAGTAAAATTTTACAAAAAATTTAATTGTAGCACTTGCATTCTTCCTTAATAATTGATTTTATTTATAATCTCTATATCTATAAAATGAAAATGTGTCTGTCTGTGTACATTTCCCTACCAAATAACTGTAAATTTTCGGTCTACAGACTCAAAATTTGACATATGGGGTATTGAGATTTGAGAAAATCTTTTTAATCTGTTTTCGGCCAGAAATTTTGCTGTTAAGGGGTCAAAGTTCAACTATTTGACCGTTGAAAACTCTACCAAATTCCTCCACCAATTTTCGGTCTAAACACTTGAAATTTTGGATATAGGTTACTTGGACATGGATCTAACTTTATAATTTGATTTGAGCCCAAAACAATAAATGTTAAGGGGTTATAATTGGGGTCAAAGTTAAAAAAAAATTGACCTCTGCGGTCTCTACGAAATTACTCCTCCAATTTTTGGTCTAAACATTGAAATTTTACATAAAGTGTACACAGACATAGAGCAAGCTTTTTAATCGGTTTTTGGCCGAAAAGTTGGCTACCAAAGTGTCAAAGTTCAATCTCTGGCAAACTATTAAGCCAATTTTGAAAGAATGGTAAAAATGGTAATATGTGGCTGATAGGTGGTAGCAGAGATACATGCAAGGGAGCTTAATGCTGGATGTCAGCTGGTTTATATTAAAGAAAATGTAAAGTAACTTTATATTTTTGTACTTTTCTAAGATGAGAATAGTAGCACATATTTTGTCCTAATTTAAGTATATAAATAGAAAATGAATGAAAATAATTTAAATTTTGATTTCTATCATTCAGGTTGTCTGTTGTACTAAAAAGTCTTCCATTAAGAAATCTATAAGATTTCTTTAGTCATCATCTTTTAACAATTTTATAAAATGAAAAGATGTGATTGCATATTTAAAAAATCTTTAATCCTTAATTATGACTGACTGCAAGATTTTATACAATTTAAAAAATTTTATTTTTAATATTTGGTTATCAAATATTAAGATCAGTATAGCCATAAAATCTAAACACTAGAATTTTTATAATTTCTATGAAATTATAATAAATTAACTCTCACGCATAAAAAACAAAAAATATGAACTTATGTATGGTATAAGCTCATATGTAATAACATTGTTTATAAAAAGGTTATTACAATTTTATTTTTAGAAAATATAAAAATTCCATTGCTTAGACGTTATGATTTTCTTTATTTTAATATTGATAATCAAATATTAAAATTGAAATAAAACCCTTTAGTTTTTGTTTGTATCAACAGAGAATAAAAAATGCATCATAGATATACTTTCATAACCCTGAAACTCTCACTTTTAAAACTTTCTTTGTTCGTCCTCATTTATCAGGTCTGCTTTCCCAAGATTAGGACTCTGCCTTTCAAACTTCCAGAGATTGAAATCCACTTACAAGAGACAAAAGCTGACCTGTTATTTCTGTGTGATTGGCCTATCAGTTACAGGTTATTCAAACATAATCTCAAAACCCAACCTCCAGCATGGACATGGAATTTGTGCCTACATTAGAGACAAATTTCCAAGTGATGAGCATACCTAATGAAGATTTTGAATTTCCCTATATATATTTCTGTGAAGCACTTGCTCATAACACTGTATTCCTTCTATTATTCCCACAATGATGGGGTTTTTATCACTGAGAATATCCCTGGAAAAATGCATCATCTTTATTTACTCTTTTTCCAGCATTCATGTTTGTCGTGACTGCAGTGTTGAATGGCTAGTCCATTCTAACAAGATTAATGATGAATGATGGGAGGTTTTGTTATGGTTTTCTCTTGCCTACATGGTTTCTCTTACCTACATTCTTATTGCTGATAGACACTTTGCAATCCTTCTTTTTTAGCATCTATTGTTCTGAACCGTGCACATGCATTGTTTTGTCTTTGGATCCTCTAAGCACGGAGTTGTCTCAATTTAGATTAAAACGAAGTTCAGTAAAATTTCTGATGTCTCATTCCATCACAGAGTGCATCAATATTCGATGGTTGATTGAGATAGCCTCAGATTTTTCATATCTGAAATCCTTCTGCATTCTGTTTAAAAAAAAAAAAAAAAAAAAAAAAAAGAAGACGTCCCACATTGCATCTGATTTAACTGATTGGTTAATTGGTAGTATTGAGAGTTTTATACCCTTCAAAATATTTCAGCAGAAACCTAACAGTCAACTTTAGTACACTCCTGAATGTGTCACCATCATTGCTCACAGGAATCACTATTTCCATATTTTTTAACAAAAAAGATGCTTTGAAATCAAATCTGCAATTAAAACCATCCACACACATTGTAAAAAGATTTTAAAAAATGCGAAAGAATCCTATATTCAATCCATTAAATCTAAAGAGGCTGAGCAGAGACTTAGTTCTCACAAGTTTTGGCGAATAAGAAACAGGGTCATGGACAGTATCTGATAAAGGCAAACATTTTGCAAAAAACTTTACATCAAATTTCATCCTTTGCGATCTGAATCAGCTAACTCTAGATTTTTATATCTGTCTGGGATGTTGCTAAACTTATCAAAATCTTTTATACCAGTAAAGCAACTGGTCCTGACCACATTCCAGTCATGGTCCTAAAGAAGCTTGTTTAATACAGACATAGTTTCCTATGTGACATGAGTAAGTTTTTTTTGATAAATCAAGAAGTAGTAAAATCAATCTACAATCAATATAGATTTAATTCTGAAGATCAGTTGCTGAAGTGTTGACTATAATATTCCACAAGATCAGTAAATCTATTAAGAGGAACTTTATTTATAGCACATGATATGTCAAAGGCCTTCAATAAAGTTACGCACAACCTTGGTAGCTATGGAATATCTGGAAATGTTCTTTCAACCATTAAATCCTTTATCTTTCATAAGTCTGTAATAGTAGTCATTGATAGGTAGAAGTTGAACGCATGTAGTATCAATGCTGGTGTATATTAATAAGCCATTTGTGGCTAAACCCTCCTCCTGATACTAATTAATGATCTTCCAAATCATAATCTGAGATCATTCATTGACATCTACAAAAATGACACAACTATCTACTGCAGCACTTCAAAGAGCATTGATGATTAAAATCTAATTCTCTCTCTTCTTATCTGAAGCATGTAGTTCAATGAGGGAAAAAGTGGCTTGTTGCTTTAAATAGAAGGCTTAGGGATGAAATGAAGAAAGTTAGGAGAATGAAGAGAAGTAGGAAAAGAGAACATTGTAGAAAGTAATTTGTAAAGTTTGCTAAAAGCTTGTTTACAGAAAGTAAGAGCAGAAAGTTGGAATGTTGCAAGGAAGTCTGTAACAAAACCACAAAGATGTACGTAGCAGCAGCCGCAGCTCAAGTATGCAAATGACCAAGCCATGACGTGAGTTGACGTCACAGAGAAGGAAAAGATAAGCAGAGCGTCATTTGGAATCATCTGGGTGGTGACAGCGAGGTGAAGCACGTGCCGGAGAGAGAGGTTTGAAAAACCTGCGTGGTGGCAACTGGACTTGAACAGATGTACCGATGTGGGAGGAGAAAAAGCATGTGTTCAACATGGCAAATGAAGAGACTTGTAAAACCAAGATGCAGGTATATTGGAAAATACCAAGAATAAATGCTTTTTATTTCAACTAAGAATAAGCTGAGTTAAATTTCTTTCCTTTGTTTTTTTTGCAAGACTTTCATGCATAGCGCCGGGCCCATATTAAAAAGTAACAACCATATTACAGTAGAGGAGCATCTGCAAACAACATATTACGATAAAAACAGAAAAGAGGATACACTGTTGACATGAAATATAAGAAAATAAACACAACTAGATATCATGTTTGATGTAAGCAATATCAAGAAAAAAGAAATTGATGATTTTGTCAGAAACACATGAGCTAAGAGTTCAGGCAATGATGGTATCAGATACAAGGAGTATAAGCACTGTTAACGGTTCTGATTAAAACTTTTTCTGCTGATAAGAAGGATGTGGAGGACTAAAGATGTTGTTGAATAGTAGTGTTTAGTAGAAGGTCAAAAGAAAACCAGGCCAAGGAGCTAGGACAATTCCAACCCATATTACCACTAAACATTAATGGAAATGTTGCATTCAGAGTTTTTGTCAACAGAACAATAAAGTACATCCAACAGTAAACCTCAAGAACACCTTGATTTTCTCACTAGTCCTTAGACAACAGAATCTTTATAGAGTGAGGAAAACAAAGTTGGAATTATGTTTGAGCTGACTGTACCCTGAAAGGATAATGTAATCCCGAAAAGTAAACTGATGGAATTCCTCTTTACTAACACTGTAATTCACAACCATTTCAACTTCATTATTTTTTCTCATCCCTTTCTCATCTCTCAGTCAACTGTTTGTCCTCCTCAATTCATTCCTTATAAAGCAGCTGTTTCTCTCATATGCAAGTTTCACATATAAAACGAATCCAGCTACAAACATAAGTTCTTTACTTCCCTTTTTTTTTTCTGATTCCGGCATCTAAACAGATTCAATGTTGCTTATGTGAGTAGTTTCTTCTATTCTAGATAATGTTTCAATTGCAAAGAATGAGAGGTACACTTGCATTCGTATTGATACGATCTCCTGATGTTATTTCAGAGATGCAGCAGAAGAGATAGGGGTAAAAACTAGTGTTTCATTCTGATGATTGTGATATTGGATCTGATTGCAAAGCTGTAGGTGATACATACAAATTACAATTTAACTTTTCTTTCTCTTAAGCAAAATAAAATGTCCCCAACTTAATACAGCTAGTCTTCTTATTATGTGACTGTTTTAAACAATTCTGAGTCAAGTTTGGACAACTTGCCATCTTCTTTGCCAGCCGCTGCTTATGTTAAATCATATTGAAGTCATCACTTATTGTATGGGCTGATGCTGGTGTTCATTCTTACAACAAAGAAAAACAATTGCCAAAATGCAGTAATCGCAAGAAAGAATGATAATGTGTGAAAATGAAAAGTGATGTTTATTGCACCAATAAGATAATAATAATAATAAAAATAATAATAATATACTTGGGAGAATTTCTACTGGCGTAGAAGACACCTCTAGTAGCTGGAATGGCAAAAGGATGTTGCCGAAAGTTGGAATGGCAGAGGGATTTTGTGAGGAGTGGGAATGACGTCTAGAGCTGGAAATGCAAGAGGACATTGCCTGGAACTGCAGAGGCAAACGGGATCGGGAGGAGACAGCTCAGGAAATAGGAGCAGCAAAGAGTCCAAGGAAAGATGGAAGTAAATCACAGTAGTTGTTGAAAATGTTGCCCTGAAAAGTACTAAGGGGATGATCGCTGTTGCTTCTGGGCTCTGCGACTGGACAAAGAGCAAGTCACTAGAAAAAGTAGGCTTCTGAGTTTTTTGGCAAAAATCGTCTGAATATATTTGCAAAATGGCGTCCAACAAGCTGATCGTCTCACCAGATATTAACAATGCAACAGTTAATTCCTGGCTCATAATAATATCGTTTAATTTACATAAAATATTGACTAACTGTATTACATTTAATATGAACCAATTATCGATATTTTGTGTGCTGATTTAGTTGGAATAAATAGGTGAAAGTCTTGTTTGTGCTTTGTTTGTGAAAAGAAACAAAGAATATACCATTTTTCGAGTTGAAGGAAGAAAGGAAAAATATCAATGGCAGCTATTTTTGTAATCATGGCTAACATTTCAAAATTAGCAACACTAAGAGTTCATATTTCAACATATACAGCAGACTTGTGGATTGGAAATGTTCTTGCACTTAAAGAGACTTAACATTCCAATGAACTACTGTTCAGGAATGATTTTTATATCTCTAAAGAAGAAGAAAAATAAAATTTGCTTGAGAAGGATCCGATCAGATAAAAAACTTGCTTCATATCTTTAAGTACTGTATACCGATACTCTATGGCTGACTGGGATAGCTTCCGTACATTCATATCTGATTTACCTCTGCACTCCATGTTTAAAAAATAGTATCAGATCTGACCGAATGGTTATTTGTAGGCATAGACCAATTCATACCATCTAAAAAATTCCAACAAAAACCTAACAGCCAGCCATGGTTCTCCCCAGAATGTGCTGCTGCTATCGCGCACAGAAATCACTTTTTCCATAGCTACCAACGTAATAGATGCACTGAGACTAAAGCTGCTTTCAGGACTGCCAGCAACCACTGTAAAAGAGTAATAAAAAATGCAAGAGAGCTATATGCCCAGTCTGTTAAATCCAAAGTAGCTGATCAGCGGCTTGGTTCCCACCAGTTTTGGCAAATAACAAATAGGATCCTGAACAGAAGTGTGCGTTCTATCCCAACCATTATCAATGGACCAGAGGTCATCTCGTCAGCGTCAGACAAGGCCAAACTATTTGTAAAGAACTTTGCAGCTAATTCTACCCTATGCGACGAAGGCCATCAACTCCTCATATTTCCGCCTATAACACAGAACAAGCTAGGTAACATACAAATATCCATGCATGAGGTCGCCAAGCTGATCAAGAACCTTGATTCCAGTAAAGCAACTGGCCCTGATGGCATCCCAATTATAGTGTTAAAAAAGCTTCAACCAGAACTCGCTCCCATACTTACAAAACTATTTAAGCGCTGCCTTAAGGAGAAGTGCTTTCTGACTCCCTGGAAGACCTCATCAGTTTGCCCTGTATTTAAGAATTCAGGTGATAAGTCATCTCCCTCTCAGTACAGACCAATAAGTCTCCTGTGTGTTATGAGTAAGTTGCTGGAATCCATATTAAATAGAGAAATAGTCAACCACCTCAGCAGGAACAACCTTCTCAGTGACACACAATATGGTTTCCGCTCTGCAAGATCTAAGCGCAGATGTGCTGACAGTTATATCCCACAGGATTAGTGAATCTCTTGACAAAGGCTTCCTTTCTAGGACAATTGCTGTTGACGTATCAAAGGCCTTCGACAAGGTATGGCATAAGGGTCTACTTCACAAGATTTCCAGCTACGGTATAACTGGAAATGTTTTCTCAATCATTAAATTATTTCTCTCCGATAGGCTCATAAGAGTAGTGGTAGATGGACAAAAATCGGAGGCCTGCAATATAAATGCTGGAGTCCCTCAGGGGTCAATCCTGGGCCCAACTCTTTTCCTGATCTACATCAATGACTTCCCTAAACACATACTTAAATCATTCGTTGACATCTATGCTGATGACACGACCATCTACGGCAACACATCAAAGGCTGTATTTGACAAAGTTCTCTCTGATTCTCTCTCCTCTGATCTCGAGCGCGTGGTTCAGTGGGAGAAGACGTGGCTGGTTACCTTTAATGCATCCAACACCAAACTCCTATCCTTACATCATCAACGTTCTGATCCCCATCTGGCATCAATTGTGATGGATTGCTCTCGTCTGGGTGAGGCCCCGTGTTTTGACAAGCTTCTGGGTTTGACCTTTACTCCTGATCTGAAATGGAACACGTACATCAAGTCTGTTGCCAAGGTCACTGGAAAGATGGTGGGATCCTTCTACCGCTCCAGAAGATATCTCACTACTGATGCAATTCTCTATCTATATAAAAGCCAAGTACGTCCAAGGATGGAATACTGCTGCCATATCTGGGCAGGAGCTGCTAAAAACAGCCTATCCTGCCTTGACAGAGTACAAAATAGACTTTGTGGCTTAGTGGGGGATGCCCTTTTCTCTACCCTGCAACCTCTCTCCCACAAAAGAGACGTTGCAAGCCTATCCTTGTTTTATCGTTATTTCCATGGCAAGTGCTCGTCTGAGCTTCAATCTCTGGTCCCTCTTTGCCAATCTTTCACGAAAAACACCCGTCTAGCTGAATCCACTGTGAAAAATTTCCCCCACTCTTTATCTGTGCCTAAATCAAAATGTGGATTCCATGAACAAAGCTTCTTTCTTAGAACTGCACGCCTGTGGAACTCTGTCCCGTCTGCCTGCTTCCCATCGGACTACAACTTGGATGTCTTCAAGTCCAACGTTAACAAATTCCTAATGAACCACTCCCTTAAGTAAACACTTCATCAAATCTCCACTCTAACGTAATGTACTTGCAATAACCTTTATCCCTGAGTGGGTTCCGGGCCTTGATAAGTGGTGATCACTGTGTAAAAAAAAAAAAGAAAGTTAATAAATATTTATTTTAAAGAAAAAGATACCACATTGTTTTTCACTTTCTTTAATTAAAACTTAATATTCAAATTCATAACAATTTTTTTTAAAACATACCATCCTATGATATATATATATATATATATATATATATATATATATATATACACACTAGCAGGGATACTTGGCATTGTCCAGGGCCACAAAAAAGAAAAAGGCATGAAATTGTGTTTAAACACACTTGCTATACTTAACATATGGATCACTGTTTTGACTGTTATATGCAACGCTAAGTAAATTTTCTCGTATAAAATAGTATAACAACACATATTGATGTGGTTTTCCTGGACAGCATGGCCTTTAAACATATCTGCTCTATCCAGGATGAAGCACTATTTTTCCAGGAGCTTTGGTAATGGATTTGATGTATGTGTTCCATTTCAGATCAGGAGTAAAGGTCAGACCTAGAATCTTGTCAAAACATGAAGCCTTCCCAAGACGAGAGCCATTCATTTCGATTTATGCCAGACAGGGGTCAGAATGTTGATGATATAAAGATAGAAACTTGAGTTTAAATGCATTAAAATTAACCAGGCACCCCTTTCCCCATTGCACCAGGTAATCAAGATCAGAGAAGAGAGAATCAGAAAGAACTTGGTCGTTTACAGCCTTTGAAGTGTTGCCATAGATGGTAGTGTCATCAGCATAAATGTCTACAAATGATTTTAGGATGTGATTTGAGAGATCATTTATGTAGATTAGAAAGAGACTTGCACCCAGGATGGACCTTTGAGGGACTTCAGCATTAATACTGTAAGCTTTTGATTTCTGCCCATCAACCACTACTCTTAGGAACCTATCAGAGAGAAATGATTTAATAATTGAAAAGACATTTCCAGCTATACCATAGCTTAAGATCTTGTGAAGTAGACCTTTATGCCATATTCTATCAAAGGCCTTTGATATATCAAGAGCAATTGCTCTAGAAAGGAATCCTTCCTCGAGGGATTCGCTTATCCTATGAGATATAACAGTAAGCATATCTGCTGTAGATCTAGCAGAATCCATATTACATGCCACTAAAGAGGCTACTTTTGCTGAGGCGGTTGACTACTTCTCTATTTAACTCAGATTCTAGCCACTTACTCAAGATGGAGATTATTGGTCAGTATTGAGAGGGAGATAACTGATCACTTGAATTTTAAAATACGGTATATACTGATGAGGTTTTCCAGGGTGTTGGGAAGCAATTCTGTTTAAGACAACGCTTGAATAGCTTTGTAAGTATGAGAGCCAGTTCAGGTTGAAGCTTTTTGAACACTATAATAGGAATGAGGTTTTTGATTAGCTTGGCAACATCACACACAGATATTTGTATGTCGCATAGCCTGTTTTCATACACAGGAGGAAATATGGGGGGGAGTTGGCGGCCCTGATTGTATAGGGTAGAATTAGCTGCAAAGTTCTTGGCAAAGAGTTTGGCTTTGTCTGATGCTGACGAGATTACCTCAGGTTCATTGATGATGGTTGAGATAGAGCACACATTTCTTTTCAGGACCCTGTTTGTTATTTGCCAAAATTGGTGGGAACCAAGCCGCTGCTCAGCTACTTTGGACTTGACAGTTGAGCATACAACTCTCTTGCGTTCTTTATTACTCTTTTACAGTGGTTGCTGGTAGTCTTGAAGGCAGCTTTAGACTCAGTACATCTATTATGTTGGAAGCAATGGAAAAAGTGATTTCTGTGAGCAATAGCAGCAGCACATTCTGGAGAGAACCAGGGATGTTAGTGCGATCCGAAAGCACATATAGGGCAATTTAGTTTTCTTTGGAGATTTCCTGACCACATGGGAAGCCATCTCTAATGTAGGCACATATTCCATACCCATGTCGATCTTGGAGGTCAGATTTGGATGTTAAATTGGAATATCCTTTAATTGTAAACTCATCTAGGGAAATAGTCTGTCCAATGCCAGTTTCACTTAGGAAGAATAGGTCTGGTTTGGTCTCCTATAATTGGATTTCAATCTCTGGAAGGTTGGAATGTAGACTCCTGATGTTGGAGAAGGAGACATGGTAGTGGGGGGGGGTTACATTAGAATTTGGAGTTCTGGGTTTAATCGTGTATTCTTTCTGGAGATTTTTCATGATGGAGTTTTAGGATTTGTGGAATGGGTCAACAGACTTGGTTAGAGCAGTGCTAAGAGGGAAAGTAAGGAAGAAAAAGAAGAAAAGATATTTTTTTTGCAGACCATGATAAGGTAAAGCCATAACAATTACCCACTAATATGGCATCGAGAAGCCCCACCAGAAGCTACTGCATTCACCAAATGGCAATACAGCAGCCCTAATACTTTGCACCTGCTGATAGGATGGTCTCTCCTCAGTGGTTTTTCCAAGGTTTGGATCCCTGACTATCAGGTGGATAACATCAGCCCAGATAAAGCATTTACCTCCAGCACTTTTATTAGTGACATGGTTACAAGAATAGAAATAGAACAGAAAATTTCAGACATTTCAGGCAACTGCTCACGCAAAAGTACTGCCGACCTAGAGTACTGCTTTTTATTCTACCTTTGTCAGAAAATCACTTGTTCTAAATGAGGATTGAGAGACAAATTAGGAGAAGCGAGAGTTACAGAAGCTGCTAACAATGCATCTGCAATGTATTGTTTACTTCCCATTGAAAATAATGATAGTAAATATTACGTATTCTACTTCAAGTTCAATTGACATTTTTTAGGGAAAGTATAGCGATAGGTTTCCCTCTCACTGTACTGAAGTAAAGAAGGAAATTCAGTTCGCAAATTTAACTTCTGTAATTCTTGAGCTAAATTTCCTCGTACCATTCCCAACTTGATTTGAATGGAAATTGTCTACCCCTTTATACTTACATTCAGTGCTAGGCATTTTTTAGTATGAATATTTAAAAAATATACTTTAAAATGGAATGGCATCGGCAGATTGTTTTTTTTTTTTTTGCAAGAAGAGTGTGGGAAGACGTTGAATTCAAAATTGCAGAACGTCTTTATTTTGAGAAAGAATTTAGCAGGTGAATTCACAAGCTGCAAATTAACAACAATAAACTATCAAGTTTTAACAATAGTATTGAGGGGGGGGGGCGGCCGGGGAAAGTGGAGAAAGAAAAACAATTAGGTAAATAAATTAATACATAACTGAAAGAAATACAGACATTTTTAAAATACTTTTTTATTTAAGATATTGAGTATCTTTAAAATTAAGGAGGCTTCCAGAGCATTACAAAAGTACCCTCATCCAAGATATTGAATACTTTGGATTATGACTCCATTAAGTGTTTATTAAATTTAACTGTTAGAACCATTTTTGGGTTACAATCTGCTCTATGCAAGATATTTAACACTATGGATTATAATTCTTGGGCAACAGCAAAAAAAAAAAAAAACAAAACAAAAAAAAACCCAGAAGTTATCTATCCCGGGTGACACTGTATTTAATTTATACCTGATCTATCTAGGGTTCAGAGCACTACTAAAACTAACTTAACTCACGTTTGGGTTACTACCTGCTCTATCTAGGATACTGAGCACTCATAAAATTAAAGAAGCTTCCTAAGCACTATTAAAATAAAAATCCCTCTTTAGAAGAGAAATTCTTTGGTTTTTCACTTTTGGGTTACTACCTGTTCTATCCAGCATATTTGTCACTTTTGAATATGTCTCCCAGGTAACAAAAACAAAAGGACCGAGAAGTTCTGTATTCTGGGTGACACTATGTTTGAATACATGTGTTTACTTCTTGTAAATGATCCAAAAGTGAATCTTTTCTGGGGTTACACCGTTGAAAAAAATTGGCCTTTATATATTTAAGCATGGTTTGTAAATTGCAACAGCTGAACTTTGTTGGTGTTTACTTCAGCTTGGTCCGTAAATTGTAGTTTTTTTTTAACAATGATAAACGTTTTTATGTTTTCACACATATATTTCTGATTACTTTTATAAAAATGAAGCGGATGACGTCAGCTGGGATTGAAACTAAAACCTTAATTTCTTTAGTCCATAATCCTACCAACTGAACTAATTGCAACAATTATGTCAAGGTGTTGGAAATTAATATATTTTAAAGACGTAAAGTGTAAAGACATCTATGCATGCACACACACATATATATGTGTGATTAAGATACAATTAAATTACCCCCCCCCCTAGATTTTGCAGCATTTCTATCCCTTATGAAATAATCACTATTTCTAAATTTTGGATATCTATACTCCTATAAATTTGGATTTTTTGTGTATTGATATTCATATTAAAAACCCTTTTTTCTATTTATTTAGGTATTTATTTGCTTCCCCACAAAAGCAAATGTGACACAAGGTTGTTTTTACTGTAGAGGGAAAACCAGCTTCCCTAAAAGAAGCGCAAAAAGGGGGGTACTCTGGCAGTATCCAAAAATAGTAATTGTTTCAGTATAGAGGGTTTTCCCTCCATTGACCAAGGACTTAAATTAAGTGTAGCATCAAACTTGACCCAAAGGCGCAGATATTATTCAAGTCTCCATGAAGAAGTTTTTCTCATGGAGGCCAATTTAGGTCATTTTTCAAAGTAAGATTATATGGCTTGCTGGGTCAAAATTTAATGGGGAATTTAAAAAAAAGAAAAACTGTTAAAAATACAAAATCTGGCCTAGTTTTAGAGATATTCTAGAATTTTCAAAATGTGTCAGATTGCTAAACTAAAAATTAGTATTTTGACTGGTTTCCCGAACACAATAAAACCATAGTCCTTCTACTGTTTTTTTACTAGGTGTTATATAGGGGTTTCATTAAAAGAGAGTCTTAGAGAGAGAGAGAGAGAGAATTTTATTAAGAGGGATGTTGTTTTAAGAGAGATAAAGAGAGATTCATATATGTCAAAATGTTCGTTACTTAGATGTGTTGATGGAAGCTCTTTGAGTGAGGAGACTGTCTTCAGACAGTCTTAGTGTTCATATCGTGTATGTAAGATGTGTATGTTAAGACATTTTATAACACAGACATATAGACATATAATAACAATTTTCACTTTACCTTTTGGTAGAATTACAACACAAAGACGTCGTTTATAAAAACACATGATGGGTTTATTTCTTCTCATGACCGGCTGTGGTTTTCTGAGTCAAGAATTCAAAGCTTCACATTCTAAGTTTCAAAAGTGACCGTCTCGCTTCTAGACGTTCGAATCCCAACTCGACTGTCGTCTGTCGCCCTCAGACTCTCTCTCCATCTCTCTTCCTTAACTCTAAAGTTTTCTAACTATATCTAGAACTTCCCAGTTTCCATGACGTTATACACATGTTAAAACATGTGTCTTCTTTCACGTGTTCTGGACATGCGTGTCCAAAACTTTTTCCTTTGTTTACAAAAGGAATTTTAACCTATATTCCCAATAACCTATTTTTCCAGTATGTTAAAAACATGTTTATTAAATTATCTTGTATAGTTGCATTCCTCAATTGAATTTTTCATAACAGACTTGTCAACGCACATTCTTTTCTTGAAACTATTTTATCTCTAAGCTAAACAATGGTTTGTTTTACATTCCATTTTCTAATTCTCTCTCGTAATCTATTTCTAAACCTAATTTACAAGGTTCGAATTTTGTCTATTCTATTTCATTTTCATTTTAACTAAATCTCTCTATTTTTATACTTACATGAAAAGGGGACAGCCCTTATCATGTAACACTAGGAACCTGAAATTGAAAATACGATACTTTTTTTAAAGAGACTGGAAGATTTACTGATTATTAAATTCAGAAATAACATGTACGATCATACACATGGCAAACAAAATAAGTCATTTTACAAAGAAAAATCGTTAATCAAGCAGTGTATGATAATCTCATGCCTAAGGCAATGTTATACTGTTGCATGGTATGCTTCGATTTTGGAGCCAGTGCAGCATCACTGAGTTTTCACTGAGTTCCTGGATATGATTAACATGTTTCTGGTTGTAATTGTCCTGGCCAACCCATTTTGCAATCAGTTTATCTCTCTGCCCAGAGAAACATTGTTGTAAGTGCCACTGAATTGATCCCATTGAACTTCATACGATATTTGAATGTGAACTGCCATCAAAATGGCTTTTTGATAATGTTGTACCACAACAACAGCATGAAGTAAAGGGAACAACAATTCAACTCTTGTGGTCAATGTAGTAAAACAATCTAACGTCATTATTATAACAAATGTAGAATATGTCTATTAGTATATACTGTGGGAATTTCCCAGAGCTTCAGTTGTGTGATTGTGTACTTTCGATATATTTTTTGGATATAATTCATGTTTTTTTTTTAACTTGCAAAGTACCTTTTTAGTAGCGACGAACATTTTCTTTTCATTTTTTTTTTTACAAAGTAAAGATTTACCTTTTTAGTAGCGATGAACTTTTTTTTTTCCAACTCCTTTCTGTTCCGTAATGGTCTGTTTTTTTTTTTTTTAAGGTTAATTAATGGTATTTAATCATATTTTTTTTGTTTTTTAATTTCCGCGAGTCCTTCAGTCACAAGTGTTATGCTACACTTTTTTAAGTGCGATAAACATTTAAGTTCAATGTCGTTAATGTTTTCAGAACATTATTTTAGATGTGACTATGTTTCTTGAATCCAATGTTGTCAGTGTTATAGGAACACTGTTTTAGACGTGAGTATTTATCTCGAATCCAATGTCGCCAGCGTTATGGCTAGCAAGTAGCCACAAAGAAGAACAAAACAACGGACAACAGTTTAAACATGTATTACATGAAAAACAGAAAGGTTACAAAGGAAAGGTTACAAACGGACAGTGTAGGTAATTCACTGAGCATTCGAGAGTCGCTCTGGAATTAGATCCCCTGCCTGGGATCGTCATACATAAAGTTTATATGGACGATGGGTTAGTCCATGTGGAGGGTGGTTCCCCACAACATATCCAAAGACTCTTTTAAGAATAGACATTATTTTTTCTATAGTTGCTATCAGTATTTCATTACAGTTTGGCCTTCCAGGGATCATTTCCAAATATATGTGGAAGTACATGTGTACAGTTTCATATATGTGGATAAGAAACTTTTAGGATAGGTGCTAATATGTATATTTGCAATTGTACTTGTATGTGATGGAATGAAAATATGCATATATACATCTATGCATATGTATATGGGCATATAATTATAATTTTGTATATGTACACATATCTATAAGTGTTTATTTGACTATATGCATGTATATATATATATATATGTACTAGCAGGCTGCCCGGCATTACTCGATTGTAAAATATGAATTTTTATATTTATATATTTTTTTATTTTAATTAATTCAAAAACTGAGACATGTACTTGTGAGTATTATGTTTTTTTTTTAACTGTTCACTTCTTGTACGTAAAAAAAAGTGAAAATACTCTGAGATTGAAACCAAAATCAGTGAGTCAAGTATGTTAACCATTAGACCAGCGTGACATGATCTGTAAAGGTGTTTTTAAACTGGTTATTCTTAACTTAAGTAATCTGTAATGTGACCTATTCATGCATACACATTTGTGAAACAGTTAGCAAGCAGAAAAAAAATCTGATGACTCCCATGTACCAATTTTTCAATTTTAACTCCTTAACAGCCCTTTCTTCCAGATTAAAACTGATTAAAAATTTTTCCACATGTCTGAATATCTTATATATCAAATTTTAAGTCTGTAGATCATAAATTCGTTGAGTATATAGATTGAGAAGTATCTTCACATGCACACATTCTCACTTTTATAGATATATAGACTAGCAGGTTATTAGGCGTTGCCTGGTCTTAAAATATGTATAAATATTATATAGTATTTTAATTAATGTGGAATTCTTATTTATTATAAACAGAAATACCATAGGTTTTAAAGGTAACATTAAATTTCTTAAAAAAAAAAAATGAAATAAAAACGGAATGAAACTGAGTATTATGTTTTTTCTAAACAGTTCATTTCTTGTAAGTAAAAAAAAAATATGCAAGCTGAGATCGAAACCAAAACCTAAAGAAAGTCAATCAAATACAATAACCATTAGACCAACTTGACACGATCTTTAAAAAGTGTTTTCAAACTACTTATTCTTAACATAAAGAATATGCATTGTGAACTATTCACGCATGCACATTCATGAAACAAGATAAAAATCTGATGACTCCCATGTAACAATTTTTCAAGTTTGATCCTTTAGCAGCCCCTTTTTTTGGATGAAAACTGATTAAAGTTTTTCACATGTCTGAATATCTTAATTACCAAACTTCAAGTCTGTAGATCAAAAATTTGGTGAGTATAGAGGTTGAGAAATGTTCTCAGATATTCTCACTTTTATAGATATACTAGCAGATCACCCAGCGTTGCCTGGTCGTAAAATTAGCATGAATATTATATTTTTAATTTAAACAGAAACGGAGACATGTTTTTTTCTAAACAGTTCATTTCTTATAAGTAAAAAAAAAAAAATCTCCAGCTGAGATCGAAACCAAAACGTAGAGATAGTGAGTCAAGTATGTAACCAACAACAGACACAATCTTTACAAAGTGTTTTCCAACCTACTTATCCTTAACATAAAGAAGTTGTCATGTCTCACAGCCGTGCATGCGCATTTGTGAAACAGCTGAAAACAGATAAAAATCCGATCACTGCCCACGTACCTATTTTTCAATTTTGACCTCACGATTAAAAAGTTTTCCTCATGTCTGAATGCCCTATATACAGAATTTCAAATCTGTAGATAAAAAATTTGTTGAGTATATAGGTTGAGAAGTGTGCTCACTTATACATTCTCACTTTTATAGATAAGCATAGCCTTCATAATAACATCAATGTAGATTTAACCTAAAGTGAAGTCAATTTGAGTGTGGATCTGTAAATAAAAAAGTTCAATTGAAATGTTTATTTTGTTATTAAGATTTGCCATTCTATTGAAATTGCTTTTATTTCAACAATCATGAAGTACCTGCAGAAATTCCACGGAATAAGAAATATATTTAATCAACAAATATATTTTCATAAAGCTGATATTTTTTTTGGATAGCGCAAAAAAATTAGTTTTTTGACAGAAAAACCAAGAGCATGCAACAAATATGAGTTTATTAATATTTCTATGAAAATAGTGTCCATTGTATTTTAAATATAGAACTGATCTAAATGAGATAAATTAATAAGTAATAATAAATACTCAGAAAGTAACAATGTGCCACATAGTTCAATACAAATAATAAAATCACATTATAAGAGACAATCTTTAATTTAATCCTTCAGTCAAACAATGTTCTTGATTTGCCCTGTTTCTTTTTTACGTAACGTTTTGCTGACTTCTTTCCTTGATGAAGAACTGCTGCACGTCCAAACTACAAATTCTTTTCTCACATCAACGATCATATATATTTATTATGATATTCGAAAACGAGACTACATCAAAAGGGAGGTCATTCTCATATTCTTGTCCAGGGTGGTCAGATTTGCCCTTTTAAAGACAAATTTTTGGAATTGTGCCTTTTTTGAAGCAGTTTGGTATTCAAAAATTGTATTTGCTCTTTTTCAAAGCATAACATATGGACTAACTAAGAAAGGAATAAGCAGAATATTATGTAGCTATCAAAAATATTTAATCAAGTCCATTTTATTCTTTCTAAAAAATAACAAGAGAGCAGTTATTGATAAGTATCAGGAAGAGTAATTAAAAAGTAACACTTTTTCTTCTCTTAGAAAACTTTGACTGTAAGATGATTAAAAACTATGAATTCTACAGAAAATATTTATTTTTTATTAAAATTAATCATCTTTTTTAGTAAGCATGTTTGTTAATTATTAAACAGTACAGTTATTTTTACAATTATGAGTAACATTTTTATATATTAAATTAAATATGACACAAAGCACTTATTTTATTAAAATCAATGTTTACTCTTTGATTTTTAAATATGTTTGCTAATTAAATTATTGTCAAGTTATTTTTCATATTTTTATTTTCACATCATCACACATAAAATATATATTATATTATACATGAATTTATTATTTGTGTACACAAAACCGAACAAACCTTGGTATGTTTTTATAAGGCACTCTGCCAGTTGTATTTTATGCTTTAAAACTATATCTGATTCTATGAGTCATCGTCTGATGGGACATTGTTTTCTTTGCATGAATTCATTAATATAATATCCTTTTTAACACAATATGAATGGAATGTGATTGTGCATAATATATTCTTTAGAGTATAAGTTTGTTTGTTTGTTTGTTTGCTTTACGGCATATCAACCCTTTTCAGGTTATTTAATCCTGAATCCAGTGATTTTGGAGAACAATTTTTTAATAGAGTATATTTGTTTTTTAAGTCGGTTTCTATTTAACTCATAGTTGGGACCCTAACAGTTACTACCACTTCGGATCAGAGCTGACCTGGGAGCAATGGCAATTAAAGGTTTTTTCCACACTCCTCAAGGCCCGCAAGCTGGGGCCTCACCATCGAATATAGTTTAAGGTCATATCCAGAACCAGAGTATAAGTTGTGGCACCTATTTTTTCATTGGGTTATAACACAATATCAGATACCTAATTGTAAAACACAGATACAGTAGAACCCTGGGATACATTTTTTTCATGTTACGATCTGGAATACAATGTTTTTCCGGTCCTTGGTTATGGTATTTGCCCTGCTTTACGGTGTTATTTATAATGTTATTTGATTATATACATGTGTATTATATACTGTACTGTATTTTGTTAGTAATTTTTAATATGTACTGTATAAAATTTCAATAACTCTGGAACAAATTAATCCTGTATCCCGGGATTTTACTGTATTGATTAAATTGCTTGATACTTATATTTAAATGTTCAACTTTCTCCATCTTATAGTTTATTGTTAGTGGCACTGAATTGATTTTCTATATTTACCTTTGCAATGTAGATTATACTTTGTGTTATTTGGATTCATCGGACTACTGTTCTCATCTTGAGTGTGATTTTCACAACGTTTCGGTCGATGTAACCTCCGACCTTCTTCAGGTGTATCTTGTGAAACTCAGGAATTTGGACAGAATTTTGAGCAGAACCATTTATTTACTTCATGGGGGTAGCGTGCTCTTGTTCCGTCAGTCATGACTGAATAGAGGTCCTAAGTAATTTGCAATTGTATTTTTTTGGTTACCCACACTGAGAATTGAACCTTCAACTGTAGTACTTACCAACAAAACAAACGCCCACGTGTTTATGCCTTGTGTAGGCATGCGCGACAACAAAACTTGGGTTTTTATAAGCGGAAGTCTCGAGGTTGTCAGGAATCTCCGGGCGCATGTGCAAGAGGAGGGATTGAGAGGCAGGTCGAGTGAGAAGGTTGTTGTTGTTGTCATTTGACGTTACAGTGACATGTGCGTTAGCAGTTGATTAAGAAGTTGTTTTTTTTTTTGTGTCAAGTTGCGCACCTCGGTGAAGGTGAAGGTCATAAGCTATTTCGGCGATTTCGTTTTGTCTCTTTTTCTGGACAACTATGGCTGGGGCAAAGTTTGATTTAAAACTGGTACCCGAATTTGACGGATCCACTTCTGTTGTCGACTGGGTCGAAAGGGTTGAGCTGACCTGCAACCTCTGTGAAGTAAAGGGGATGCATACTGTGATTCCTCTGAGATTGGCTGGAGGCGCCCTGAGTGTGTAGCAGCAACTTAGTGCCGTGGAGAAGGCTGATGTTACCTCTATAAAAAATGCTTTATACAAGGCATTTGCCATGGATCCCTGCACGGCCTACGAAACATTTGCCTCTAGGAAGCTCATGCCAGGAGAAACCGTGGACGTCTTCTTCGCGGAGCTGAAGAAACTTGCAGTTCTATTTGGCAATGGAGTGTCAGAGCAGACACTGGCGTATGCGTTTGTGGCCGGCCTTCCCACCCATGTTAAGCAACTGCTGAGGGCTTCCACCAGCGTATCTTACAGATACCATGGAATATTTGTTGGAATGCGCTTGAGCCATTATCAGAGATGAGGAGGACCTGAGGGAACCGGTTGTAATGATGGCGCAGGCAGCCAAGACTAATGCTGAAAAGAGTCCCAGTTTGAGACCCACGACCAATGGGAGATGTTTCTGCTGCAGCCAGTGAGGCCATTTCGCAAGAAGTTGTACTAACAAGGGGTGGGGGTGCCCGCGCTGTTTCCAATGTGGTAGTTATGGACATTTATCCCAAAATTGTGCGGGAAATGCATCAGGGGGCAGGACGTCAGCGCTACCCTGTTCCCCGGATAAGATTTTATTGAGGCGCAACCGACAATAAATGTGAAGTGGAACAAGTGCCTTGTTCAGCTCTTCTTGACTCCGGGTGCTCACACACCATCATGAGTGCCAAGTTGTGTCGAAACTGAACAAAGCAGAACATCAAAGTAACCACAATAGGTGGCAATATGCAAGCTTGCTGTGGAGCCGGAACTGTCAAAGTCCACACAGACTCTGGTGTGGCCGCAGGCATTAATGTGCTGGTGATGCGAGGGGATTTGCTGGGATTCGATGTACTGTTGGGATATGATGCTATTAAGGCACTGGGGGGAGTTGTTATTGGAAGAGATGGGACTGTGTGGTTTTTGAAAACCCCAGTGTGTGCTGCAGTTCACATTGATCGGCCTGATTTTAAGGTGGAATACGACTATCACCAAAAAGCATGGACTGCATCGTGGAAGTGGACAGAAGGAAGGGTGCCAACCGAACTCAAGAATAGCATTGCAGAGTACTCGATACCCGACAAGGCCCGTAATGAATATGAGAAGGAGCTTGAGGCATGGATCCAGGATGGATGGCTGATCCCCTACCCCAACAAGCTGGAACCACCAAAATTCCCTTAATGGCGGTAGTCCAGCATAACAAATCAAAAGTTTGTCCAGTACTGGACTATCGTGAACTCAATAGATACATTGAGCCATACACTGCCGATGCTGACGTGTGCGCCAGCAAACTGAGAGAATGGTGCGAGAAGGGCTCCAATGTGTCTATAGTAGACTTGCGGAAGGCTTATTTGCAGGTGCGAATGGATGAGACATTGTGGCCGTTCCAGACAGTGTGGTTCCGGGGTCAGAGATACTGCCTTACTCGACTTGGCTTTGGGCTGAATGTGGCACTGCAAATCATGAAGACCATTGTAAATGCAGTGTTGTCCCAGGAAAAGACCTCTGAGGATGCAACATCGGCCTATATTGACGATGTGTACGTCAATGAAGATATACAATCTGCGTCGCACGTCCGAGAAAAGTTAGCTTAATTCGGGTTGGAGTGCAAGGATCCCGAATGTCTGAGGGATGGAGCACGGGTATTAGGATTGGATGTCTGCGGGAAAGACGGTACCTTACGATGGAGGTGTGGCAGTGAGATTCCAAACATCCCTGATGTTATTACGCGGCGGACTATTTTTTCCTTGTGTGAGAAACTTATTGGTCACTTACCAGCTAATCCAATGAAGATGTTGTGCTGAATGGATGCGATAATTAACAGATTGTAGTTCCTGGCAGAAGTCTAGAACAGTAAAACCCCTGAATGCCAGAGCAGCTGGCATTTGTAGAATGGCACCTGCTCCTCCTGGCATGTTTAGCCAATCAGGCACCTCAAAATAGAACAATCCACCATCCCTGACTAATTGTAGGCTGGTCCAATGGCAATTAGCATACCACTAATTGCTACTGAATAAATCTGTTGAAATTAGTTAAATGGTCCATAATGGTGGAGAGGGAAGGTAAGCGCATTCTTGATTCTACATCTCCCCTCCCCCATCACGTGGGGGTAACGGCCTCCGAGGAGGAATGAGCTCCTCACGCCCAGGTTGATTATGTGGGAATAGCCTTGCAAGTGCCCGCGCCACCTTGACCGGAATTGGTCTAGGAGGTTCAGGTACTTCTTCTGGAGTGATGTTCCCGCCGGATTGCTGTGTCCGAAGGTCAAATTGAGGGTCTGGTACAACAGGGCTGTTTGTCTCTGTCACTTGGGGTATGTGAGGTGGGGCCCCTGGTAGCGTGCTTGGGATGGGCTTTGGAGATGTGGGATTTTTCTGAGGAACCGCCGATTCTGCAAGGTGATTCTACCAGAGCCATCAACTCTGATACGGTACTGCCGATTGGGGAGGGCTTCAATCACCCGACCAGTGATGTCCCAGAGATGGTTGTTTCTTTGTAGTACTACCAAGTCCCCACTTTGTAGTGGGCGGAGAGAATGGGCCATACAGTTATACATCTCTATGAGCCGCGTGTTGTGCCGAGAAAGGGTTATCTCGTGCTTTCGAGCCGCGGCGATCCATTCCGGATGTGGCTTGTAAAGGGTCGGGTGAGAGGGGAGGTAGTCTCGAAGTCGCCTGTGGAGCAGAAGCTGTGCTGGGGATAGGCCGATACCCTGTGTAGGAGTATTTCTGTATTGTAGGATGGCCCTGGCAGCCTTGTCATTATCTAAGGACCCTTGTGGTCCTGTGTTGCCATCTACAACCCTCTTGGCTGTTTTGACAGCTAGCTCCGCTCGACCATTGGATTGTGGATAGGCCACAGTTGATAACCTGTGCTTTACAGACCATTTCTCTAGAAACTGCTTGAATGGGAAGGATGTGAACCGTGGGCCACCATCACTGCTGAGTTCTTCTGGGGAACCATATGCTTGAAATATCTCCCAACAGATTGATATGAGCCGAGAGGCGGTTGCCTGCCCTTGGCTTAGGTAGTACAAGATGAGTCAGTCAGTTAATCTGTCAGCGCAAGCAAGGTATCTGTGGTCACCAACGTGGAACAGATTCATGACAATCTGCCGGAACAGCCACTCTGGGGACTGTGTCAATGTAATTGGTTCCCGGGGCTGGCTCGGTGTGATCCTTGTAGAAGTCATGCAGTTCTCCCTGGTATTGCGGATGGAGGCATTCATTCCAGGCCAATATATGGATTCGTTTGCTCGGGCTTTTATTCCAGTTATGCCCTGATGTGCTGAATGCAGGCAGCGCAGTATATTTCCTCGTTGACCTTTTGGAACGACTATTCTTCTGTCTAAGAGCATCAGGTCATCATGGGTGCTGAGGCGGTGCCGTACTTCCCAGTACTCATGGACTTCAGGTGAAGTGAGAGTTCGTGTTTCAGGAAAACCTTGCTGTACCGTACTTATCAACTTTTGGTACTGTGGGTCATGACGTCCTGCTGCCTTGATGGTGCCTGGTGATGTGATCGCTACGTTGTCATTGTACCCAAATGTTGATATGAGAGCAGTAGATTCAACTATGCTATTGAGGTTCTCGGATTTTGAAGTGTTTGATTTGGAAGGGAAATACGTTAGGGAGGGCGTTCATCACGGCCGTTGGGTTACAGGAGAAAGCGTCGGGCCCCCTATGCCATTTCCCAAGACAATGTTGTATGTTGAAGTGGTATCTCAGGGTTTTTTCCTTCAATCTAAACAGTCGGGGGTTCTGGATCTTGCTTAGATCTCTATCACCAAACAGGCCCTTCAGTGGCTCGTGATCCGTCACCACTATGAAATTAGGGCAACCCATAACAAACACAAAGCATTTTTCTAACGATCATGCGATTGCTGCTGCTTCGTCTTCTATCGGTGCGTACCTGCGCTCTGCGTCAGTGCAAAATCTGCTACCAGCGAATACCAGGTGCCAACCTTCTTGGCAGCACACGGGGGCTTTTTCCATGGTACACGAACAGTGTTTCTGAAAGAGCAGGAAGCCCATTCCTTCTTTGCTCCAATCAGGGGCTAGGCAAGTGGTTCGATTCTTGTCAAATGTTGCGACACCCTTACGAACAAGGTCGACAATGGCTTGTTTCGACTGCTTGAATGCATTTTCAAGGTCCTGGTTCCACGTGAAATGTGAGTCCTTTTTCACAAGATCGCGGAATGATAGCATTACTTGTCCTAGCGAGTATGCCCAGGCTACCTGATTGACAAACCCAAACCAGGATCTTGTGCCAGTGATGTTTTTTGGTACTGGGAAGTTGGATATTGCGTCTAATATTGGTTCTGAGGGGGTTATCCCGGAGGGTGTAATTTGTAGGCCGCCAAATAGCACAACGTCTTGGCAAAATTGAAACTTGTCTTTGTTCAAGACGATTCCATTCTTTGCACAATGTAGCAAGAAATCGAATGTGTGTAGGAATGATTCCTTGATATCCGAGTCGTAAAGTAGAGTGTCTTAACAATCTTTATTTTGCGGGGGATATCCTCAATTATTTCGTCAAATCTACGTGTGTAGGCATCTCCAGACGCTAGATATCCTGAGAGGTTCGGAGATACATGAACCTCCCCCATTCCGTGATGAAAGTTGTCAGTGGCTGAGATTCTTTGTCCAACAGGATTGAGTGATATCCATCAACGGCGTCCAATACCGTTTTTTTTTTTTTGGGGCAGTACCTGCGATGCCAATTGAAAGGGTGATTCGATATGATGTCTTTCCCATTTGCACTGCTCTCTATGTGATCATCAGATCAGGGGGGAGTTTAACGTGCATCCAGGAGATAAGCGCCTGCGTGTTTGTGTGTTGTGTGGGTACGTGGGAGAGACGGATGAGGGGAAAAGACTTACCTCGAGACCAGCTCAGCGTTACCGACCAAAAATAGAAAAGAAAGACCAAGATGGCGGCCGCCGTCTTTTGTAAAGTATGATGTCTCGCAAAGTCACACAAATTCTCGGAATATGCAAATTTAGCCGGCCTAGAACGACGATAAAAGCGGGTGAGGAAAAAGACGTTGTGAGAGCGACGATTGAGTTGGCTGGGGAATCGTGTGGCTGTTGCTTCTTGTGCCATTGTGAGGATATTTTACCGTTGTTGGATTCCGTGCAGAACCGGTGTATAAAGATAATTGAATTGCTGCATTTATAACATCTTTTGCTGAACTTACCGTGTTAAAGAGAGAGTCGGGCGCCATCTTGAATTTTTCCTTACACATTTCTGTTACAAGCTATCTCGGCCATTTGGCCTCTAGGACTATGACCGAGTCGAAATTTGACTTAAAGCTCATACCCGAGTTTGACGGGTCCACGTCCATCGTCGACTGGGTTGAAAGGGTCGAGCTGACGTGCGACCTTTGTGAGGTGAAAAGGGTACACACTGTGATTCCTCTGAGATTGGCTGGGGGTGCCTTGAGTGTATATCAGCAACTCAGTGCTGCCGACAAGGGAGATGTCACCGCAATTAAAGCTGCACTGTACAAGGCATTTGCCATGGATCCTTGTACGGCCTATGAAAAATTTGCTTCCCGAAAACTTCTACCGGAGGAAAGCGTGGACGTTTTCTTCGCTGAGTTAAAGAAACTCGCAGTTCTGTTCGGTGGAGGGGTGTCGGAGCGGACGCTCGCGTACGCGTTTGTGGTGGGCCTTCCCACTTGGGTGAAGCGGCTACTAAGAGCCTCAACCAGCGTTTCAACAACGACCATTGAACACTTGATAGAACGTGCTCGAGCCATCATCAAAGATAAGGAGGACCTGGGGGAACCAGTTGTGATGGCGACACAGACAGGCCAGATTGGCGCTCGGGAGATTCCGAATCAGAACCCTGCAAGCAATGGGAAATGTTTTCGCTGCGGCCGACGCGGACATTTTGCAAGGAATTGCACCAACAGGGGGCGTGTGCGCTGTTTTAATTGTGGCGGTTTGGGGCATCTAGCCCAAAACTGTGCGGGAAACCTATCAGGGGAGAGGACGTCAGCGCCGCCCTGCTCCCCGAGCAAAATTTGAACAAGGCGCAACCAGTGATGACCGTCTACATAAACAGGATACGCTGCTCAGCACTTCTCGACTGAGGCTGTTCGCATACTATAGTGAGCGCCAGGCTGTGTCCAAGTTGGACTAAGAGGAAGATCAAAGTCACCACGATAGGAGGCAAGACCCAGACATGCTGTGGAGCTGGAACTGTCAAGATCTACACGGACACCGGTGCAGCCACTAAGATCAATGTGCTCGTGACCCAAGGAAATTTCCTGGGGTTTGACCTGTTGGTCGGATACGATGCTATCAAGGCGCTGGGGGGAGTCGCAATTCATCGGGATGGAAAGGTGCGATTCTTGGAGGCCCCAGTGTGTGCAGCGCTCCATATCGATCGGCCGGATTTTACAGTGGACTACGACTCGCGCAAGAGGGCCTGGATTGCATCTTGGAAGTGGACCGATGGAATGGCACCGACTAAACTCAAGAATGGGGTTGCAGAGTACCCTATACCCAGTGAGGCCCGAGCAGAATACGAAAGGGAACTAAAGGCGTTGATCCAAGATGGCTGGTTAATCCCCTACACTGAGGACAAGCTTGGGCCTCCCAAGGGTCTAATACCCTTGATGGCAGTAGTCCAGCATAACAAGTCGAAAGTACGGCCCGTGCTGAACTATAGGGAGCTTAACAAGCATATTGAAGCCTACACTGCTGATGCTGATGTATGCGCCAGTAAGTTGAGGGAATGGCGTCAGAAAGGCACTAATGTCTCGATATTGGATTTGCGAAAAGCCTATTTACAGGTGCGAGTTGATGAGACGTTGTGGCCGATCCAAACAGTTTGGTTCCAGGGGCAGAGGTACTGCCTTACATGCCTTGGCTTTGGCCTAAATGTGGCACCACAGATCATGAAGACTATTGTAAACACAGTATTGTTTCAAGAAAAGCCCATGAGGGACTCAACGTCAGCTTACATTGATGACGTATACGTCAATGAAGATGTACAGTCTGCGTCGTGTGTCAAAGAAAAGTTGGCTCAGTTTGGTCTGAAATGCAAGAATCCCGAACGTTTAAGGGAAGAAGCACGTGTATTGGGATTGGATGTTTATGAAGAAGATGGCACCCTACAATGGAGGCGTGGCAGTGAAATTCCAAGCATCCCCAACCTCGTTACAAGGCGGACCGTTTTTTCTTGGTGTGGAAAACTTGTTGGTCACTTACCGGTCTGTGGCTGGCTCCGCGCAGCTGTTGGTGTAATTAAATGCAGAGCAAATTTAACAACCACGGGTTGGGATGACACATCCGATGATGTCCTACTAACTCTAATGATTAAAGAGACACTGGAGAGAGTGAACAAGAAGGACCCTGCCTGTGGGCGGTGGTGTGTTAACGGAGACAACGTAGGTGTGTGGGTTGATGCCAGTTCTTTGGCGTTGGGAGTATCGTTGGAACAAGGAGGAAACGTGTTCGAGGATGCGTGTTGGCTGCGGCCCGTAACAGATTCTCAGCATATCAACCTGGCAGAGCTGGACGCTGTTGTAAAGGGGGTAAATCTGGCCCTGCAGTGGCAGTCTAAGATGTTGACCTTGTACACAGATTCTCTCTGTGTCTACCACTGGGTATCTGACACACTTTCAGGACAGACACGAATCCGTACCAAGGCAGCAAGCGAAATGTTAATACGGAGAAGGCTAGACATGCAAAAAAACCTGGTATCTGAGTATGGGCTATCACTGAGCGTCACTCCGGTGCCATCACATTGTAATCGTGCTGACCAACTGACCCGTGTACCTCACAAATGGTATGAAGCCGCGAAGATGGGAATGGAGATTACTGCTCGATCTTGTGCAGTTGCAATCGACCCATGTCAAATACAAAAAATTCATGCACAGAGCGGACATCCGGGTATCAAGAGGACCCTTTATTTTGTGAGTCGCGTATACCCAGCAGTGACCAAGATGGATGTCAGACAGATCATCAGAAATTGTGAGGCTTGCCAGTCTATTGATCCTGCACCAGAGCGATGGCAGAAGGGTCGCTTGGAAGTTGAGAGTGTGTGGCAGCGGCTGGCCATGGATATTACCCATTACAGTGGCAAGCCCTTTCTAACTCTCATTGATTGCGGGCCTACGAGATTTGCGGTGTGGCGGCAGATGACCAGACAGGATTCAGCAAATGTTGTTCGCCACCTATCATCCATTTTTTTTTGAGCGAGGTGCGCCGGAAGAGCTCCTGACTGACAATGATGCAGCGTTTTGTAGCCAGCAAGTTCGGCAGTTGCTAGATGAGTGGGGCGTCCGACTACGGTTGCGATGTGCCGTCAGGAAATGGCATTGCTGAAAGAAGCCATCGCAGCATCAAGAGAATTGCTTTCAGGAAGCGATGTACTATTGCGGAAGCCACATATTGGTACAACATTACGCCAAAGGACGGGACGTCCCCTTTAACCGCACCTGCGAATGCTATTTACACGTACCGAGTCGGAGTGAAGGGAATCAACACTACGCAGCCAACCGACAAGGGAACATATAACAGATATGAAGTGGGAGATCCAGTGTGGGTGCGGCCCCCAGGAAATCGGTGCACCGACAAGTTTAAGCGAGGACAAATATCTGGAGTGATTAGCCAGCAGTCTGTTTTGGCCGATGGAACTCCACGACATGTGCGAGATCTTCGCCCAGCTACCGAGGTGCGTCACACAACTACAGAAGAAAGCAGTGAAGCGTCTAGCGATGAGCTGCCGATGCACGGATTCAGTGAGCCCCCTCCAGAGACTGATAGCGATACTTCATCTGATGAGGCAGAACCAGATCCAGAGCCCGAATCTGAAACAGTGAATGTACCTCTTCGCAGAAGCACACGCACTAAAATGCCCCATACCCCCCCCCCCCCCCCCCCCCGTGCTCTCTATGTGATCATCAGATCAGGGGGGAGTTTAACGTGCATCCAGGAGATAAGCGCCCGCGTGTTTGCGTGTTGTGTGGGTATGTGGGAGAGACGGATGAGGGGAAAAGACTTACCTCGAGACCAGCTCAGTGTTACCGACCAAAAATAGAAAAGAAAGACCAAGATGGCGGCCGCCGTCTTTTGTAAAGTATGATGTCTCGCAAAGTCACACGAATTCTCGGAATATGCAAATTTAGCCGGCCTAGAACGACGATAAAAGCGGGTGAGGAAAAAGACACTGTGAGAGCGACGATTGAGTTGGCTGGGGAATCGTGTGGCTGTTGCTTCTTGTGCCGTTGTGAGGATATTTTACCGTTGTTGGATTCCGTGCAGAACCGGTGTATAAAGATAATTGAATTGCTGCATTTATAACATCTTTTCCTGAACTTACCGTGTTAAAGAGAGAGTCGGGCGCCATCTTGAATTTTTCCTTACACATTTCTGTTACAGGTTCGTCTCGGCTTGCCATTCTTTTTCACAGTGATCACCATGGTACTGCACCAGTCAGTTGGTATGCTGACGGGCACTGGAGCAATGATGCCCCTCCCCCTGTTGTTCCAGAGGTCTTGCTTGACCTGTTCTTTCAAATGGTAAGGCACCGATATTGGGTTATGTCTGGCTTTTGGAATAGCCCCTTACTTCAGGTGAATGTGTGCTGGAGGTCCAGTCATGGAGGGAAATACCCCGTCGTTCTTGAATGCAGTGTCCACAAAACATTCTAACAGCCAGTCTTTTAATTTGCCGATGTTGGCTTCAGTGGCAGGGAAAGGGAGGTTGTCTGGACGCGTCGGTAGGGGTTTGACCCTGTTTTCTGTATCCTGCACTTTATTTTCGACTTCTAACGACTGCATAACCATCGATGGATTTGGGAATTCCTTATGTAATATCCCAACATCAATGCAGGCCGCCTTGCTGAAATAAAGCCGTTTTATCCTTTCACAAATGTGAAGAGCCTGTTTGGTTGTGTGTCCCTCCACACTGAACGTCACCGGCAACCAACCCTTACATTCAAGAGTGGAATCCCCGACTGCTCGAACAACTTTCCTCGATGGGATCAGGTTGTCTATGCTGAGGCCCGTGTGTCTCAAGTGTATTGTGCCACCTAGACATATAGTGGCACCGCTGTCGGGGAATATCATCATGTTGGTGCTATTATTTTCAGGGATGTTGTTTCTTTTCCTTGGGTCCGGATTGGGTGAAAATGGGGTTACCGTTGCCTTTATTTCGGTAACTCCGGGGTGCCATGTTGACTGTTTCCACAACCGCTGCAATGGGGTGTTTACCCCATGTCGTTGTTGTAATTGCAATTTGAGGGGGGGCTAACGTGAGTCTGGGCTCCTTTTAGTGGAAACACGACGCTTCTCTGTTTTCGATATGTAGACATCCGGAAGGCAGATATGTCCAACATGTTGCTCATTGTAGTCTGGTCCCATAGTGCGGACTCAAATGCCTCAGCATGTCAGATATTCTGCTCAAGTGATTTCAGTGAGCCGGCTTTAGCCAGTAGGTCCGTCTGGACTGCGTCATTTGCTATTCCCCTTATTAGCTGGTCTTTTATGTAAATGTCGGATAGGTCATAGCTGCAGCAGCGGCAAGAGAAGTCACAATCCAGTGCTGTCACTCTGAGACGAACCAGGTACTGCTGGATTGATTCACTCTCAGTCTGGGACATTGATGCAAATGTGATATGGTGTACCATTGGGTTCGCTTTCTGGGTTACCAGGGCCTCGATCGTGTTCAATAATCTGTCTGAATCAGTGGTAAAAAATTTTGGGTAAGTGTTTATGATTGCATATTGAACCGATTCATCTGCACAATTGTACAATTGAATATTGGCCTGGTGTTTTGGCATGTCAGTAATTTTAGTAAATACCTCCCAATCGATTCGGAATTTCCTAAACTGTTGGGGTGTCATGTTGGAATGGAGCTGAGGGAGTTTGGCCGTTGGTGCCTTAGCATAGGCAGTCTGTGAGGGGGAGGGGGTCCTTGGCTTTTTCGAGGATTTGCATTGCTTCACCCATAGTAGTGATGCCTAACTCCTTTAACAGGGATTTGTCCATCATGTGTAGGTGATCTGTGGTGAGTCTTTCTCTGGCAAATGTGGTGGCATAGATTTTGGCAGACTCAGCTGTAATCACAGCTTTGAGAAAGAAGTCTTCCCAATCCTCAGGTTCCATTGTTCGTAGCGCCATGTAGAATATTGCTAGGCTGAGCCAGCTAATCCAATGGAGATGTTGTGCTGAATGGATGCGATAATTGACAGAATGTAGTTCCTGGCAGAAGTCTAGAACAGTAAAATCTCTGAATGCCAGAGCAGCTGGCATTTGTAGAATGGCACCTGCCCCTCCTGGCATGTTTAGCCAATCAGGCGCCTCAAAATAGAACAATCCACCATCCCTGACTAATTGTAGGCTGGTCCAATGGCAATTAGCATACCACTAATTGCTACTGAATAAATCTGTTGAAATTAGTTAAATGGTCCATAATGGTGGAGAGGGAAGGTAAGTGCATTCTTGATTCTTGATTCTACAGACTTCACAAATGAAGTAATTTTGAGATAGAAAATTGTTTAAGCCATTTACGGTACAAACTTTATATTCTGCCACTCTCGTTTAATCCAGAGCAATGCTGATTATTCTGCTAGTATATATTCGCCCCTATCTCATTCAATCCCGAGCAACGCCAGGAATTTTGCTAATATATATTTCCATCAATTTCCTTCAATTTCGGGTGACACCAAGGACATTGCTAGTAAATTTTCTCACCTATCTCATTCAATCTTGAGCAACGCTGGGTATTCTGCTAGTGTATATGTGCAGTTATCTAATACAATCCAGGGCGACGTCAAGTATTCGTCTATTCTGTACTTGTACCTATCTCATTCATCCCCAGGCGATGCCAGGTATTCTGTTAGTATTTATTTGCACCTGCATTATTAAATCCCGGGCGATGCCTGGTAGTCTGCTTCTATATATTTCTACGTATATCATTCAATCTGGGGTGATGTAGGGTATTCTGCTAATATATATTTCCACCTATCTCATTCAATCCCAAGCGACGCTGGGAATTTTGCTTATATATATATTCTCACCTACTTCATTCAATCCCAGGAAACGCCGGGTATTCAACTAGTATATATTTCAATCAATCTCATTACATCCTGGGCAATGCTAGGTATTCTGTTAGTATATATTTCAGTCAATCTCATTCAATCCAAGTTACTAGTTATTCTGCTAATATATATTTGCATCTATCTCATTGGATCCCAAGCGCCCATGTATTCTGCTTGCATACATTTGTATGTATCTCATTCAATCACGAGTGACTCCGGGTAATCTGCTAGTATATATTTTGACATATCTTATTGAATCCCATAATTCTTGGATATGTTACTAATTTCGAAAATCATTTTTCATAATTTAACCCACATTATCGCCCCTCTTACTAAAATAATAACTTTGATACATTGTCTTGGCTGTTTATTTTATTACAAACATGCTAATCAAATAACTCACATTTCATAATTTTTACTAATTCTTGCATATGTTACTAATTTAGACAATCATTTTTCATGATTTAACGCACTTGATTTACTCCACCCCCCCTATTACTGAAATAATTTGAAATATTGTCTGGGCTGTTTTTTTCATTAAAAACGCATCAATCAAATAACTCACATTTCATCATTTTTCATAATTCTTGGATATGTTACTAATTTCGACAATTATTTTTCACGATTCAACCCAAATTATCGCCCTCCTCTTATTGAAATAATAACTTTAATACATTGTCTAGGCTGGTTATTTCATTACAAACACCAATAAAATAACTCATATTTTATCATTTTTCAAAATTCTTGGATATGTTATTATTTTGGACAATCATTTTAAATTATTTAACCCACATTATCGACCCACTCTTATTAAAATAATAACTTTGATACATTCTGCTAGCATATATTTCCAGCAACGTTTTCAATACCAGGCGATGGCGGGTACAAAGCTAGTATATATTTCCAGCAAGGTTATTCAATCCCAGGCCATGCCGCATACTCTTCTATTATATATTTTCACCTATTTAATCCATTCAAGGGCGATTCTGGGTATTCTGCTAGTATGTATTAACACCTGTCTCATTCAATCCTGGGCGGCGCCAGGTATTCTGATAGTATATAATTCCACCTATCCCATTCAATCCTGGGCGATGTCAGGTATTCTATTTGTATATATCTCCGCCTATGTAATTCAATCACGGGCGATGCCGGGTATTCTATTAATATATATTTCCACCAATCATATCCAAACGCGGGCGATGCCGGGTATTCTGCTTGTACGTATTTCCACCTGTAACATTCAATGCCGGGCAACGTCTGGTATTCTACTAGTACATATTTTTAGCTATTTCATCCAATGCCGGGTGTTCTGCTAGTATATATAGCCACCTATCTCATCCAATCGTGGGCAACGCTGACTATTCTGCTAGTATATATATCGACCTACCTCATCCAATCCGGGGCAATGCCGGGTATTCTGCTAGTACATGTATACACCTATTTCATCTAATCCCAAGCGATGCCTTGTATTCTGCTAGTACATATTTCCACGTATCTCATCCAGTCCTGGCAACACCGGGTATTCCACTAGTAGATATATCCATCTATCTCATCCAATCCCAAGTGACACTGGATATTCTGCTAGTACAAATATCCACCTATTTTATCCAATCCCAGGCGACGCTGGGTATCCTCCTAGGAAACCTTCCACCTATTTCATCCAATCCTGGGCAACGCCGTGTATTCTGCCCGTACATATATCCATCTATCTCATTCAATCCTGGGCAATTCAGGGTATTCTGCTAGTAGATATGTCCATCTATTTCATCCAATCCCGAGTAATGCCAGGTATTCTGCTAGTACTAATATCCACCTATCTTATCCGAAATCAGACAAAACCGGGTATTCTGCTAGGAAATATTCCATCTATTTTATCCAATCCCGGGTGACACCAGTATTCTCCTAGTACATAAATCAACCCATGTCATCCAATCCCAGGAGATGCCAGTATTCTGCTAGTACAAATATCCATCTATCTTATCCGGTCCCAGGCTACGCTGGGTATTCTCCAAGGAAACCTTCCACTTATTTCATCCAATCACGGGCAACGCTGGGTCTTCTGCCAGTACATATATCCATCTATCTCATCCAATCCTAGAAAATTCAGGGTATTGTGCTAGTAGATATTTCGACCTATTTCATCCAATCCCGAGCAATGCCCGGTATTCTGCTAGTACTAATATCCACCTATTTTATCCGAAACAAGGCAACACCGGGTATTCTGCTAGGAAAATTTCCACCTATTTTATCCAATCCCGGGCGACACTGGTATTCTGCTAGTACATATATCCACCGTCCCTTGGATTTCGTCGCCAACAAAGAAGTCCGGCATCGCTGCAATCTCCAGGCAATTACTGACCTACTGCGGGCCCGACGCCTTCGATGGTTCGGCCATGCCTCTCGCTGTGATGCAGGGGTCTTTATCCACGAGGCTATCTCCCCACGTCCTCTACCCGGCTGGAAAAAACGTGTCGGTGGCCAGCTAAGAACGTGGCGTGGGACTATCAAAGCCGACGCTGAGCTTATTTCGGGCCCGCTCATCTATGGCCTGTCTCATTGGAGACGTGACTGGCTATTGCTCACTCGGGATCTTGCCTCCGATCGCCGGGCTTGGGCCGCAGTGATACGAGATGTGCATCTTCATGAAGCCGATTCAACTCCTCCAGGGTGAATGTCGTTTCAAGTACAAGTTCAAGTATATATCCACCCATGTCATCTAATCCCGCGCAAAGCCGGTATTCTGCTAGTACATATGTCCACCAATGTCATCCAATCCCGGGCGATGCCGGGTATTCTGCTAGTACATATATCCACCTATCTCATTCAATCCCCTGCAACATCGGGTATTTTGCTAGTACATATATCCACCTATTTCATCTAATCCTGGCCGATGCCGGGTATTCTGCTGATACATATATCCACCTATCTCATCCAATCCCAGGCGATGCCGAGTCTTCTGCTAGTCCATATATCCACTTATCTCATCCAATCCCGGGCAACGCTGGGTATTCTGCTAGTCCATATATCTACCTATCTCATCCAATCCCGGGCGATACTGGGTATTCTGCTAGTCCATATCTACCTATCTCATCCAATCCCGGGTGACGCCGGGTATTCTGCTAGTGCATGTTACTTCAACATAAATTCCTTAGTGTAGTATCAGTTTCAGCATTCGATTGACTTTAATCCCCCTCCTCCTTAACTCAGGATTACTTGATATATTTATGTGATTTCTGAAATGCTACAAATAAGCTCCCAGCGTGCACTGATTCATTACCTGCTTTTTGGAATCAGCTGTTCAACCATATGATTTTTGGAATATGACATCTTGTTTCAATGTAGTACACGATAAATATATAATATGCATCTTTTTTTAATAGGAGATAATGTTCGGTAGGAAATTACGCTATATAATATAGTTATTTGGTCTTTTGGCAAATGTAGTATCTGTTCTTAGAATTCAAGTGATCACATCTCCCCCCCCTCCTGCTAAACAGAATTAGGATATCATATTGTTACTAATACTAAAAAGAAAATGGCCATTTGTTTTGTTTTGTAAACATAGCAATCGTTCCTCTCATCGCTAAATATTTTTAAGCGTAATTTTTTTTTTCCTTATCATTTTTCTCTGTCATTTTTCGTTATACTCTTGTATTTTACTATTTTTAAACCAATAATCACGTTGGTAACATTTTCATAATGTGTAAGTTAATATTTTAATTTGTACAATACTGACAGTTAATCCTTTATTTGTATGATACTGACTCATAAATAGTCTCTTATTTAAAGTATACAAACATCGCCATTAAAGCGTGCTGACATCACATCACGTGACATGACTAAGTGTTTTTTCAAATATGTATGAATAACATTAGAATCTATTTTAAATTATAAGAATTACGTAGTATTTAACGACCGTTAAAATGTCACTTTTTTGCCCCACCCCCCCTGCAGAAAACCAACCAGCTGACTAACTTAGAATTGACCATTGGGGCCAAAATTTCGATATTTTTCGTCTGAAGGTTGGACCTTTATGATAGGATACCAAATTTGTCAATTTTGGTTGTGTCTGTCGAAAATTTTTGGCGGACACACAAACACACACACACATTTTTACTTTTATATATTAGATATATATTCAGATGATAGTTTGGAAGTCGTTTGGGTATAGGAATTTTTTGTTACAGCTAGTATCATTTTTTAATAAGATTTTAGTTTTTACGATAAAGAGGAAAATAACTTCGTTATTTAAAATAATTGTAGCTCTTTAATTTTTCTACGTAAATTAAAGCTGAAATAATGTTTTCGCTTTTTAAATGCCTGAGAGTGAATATCACCAAGACAAGTGTGTTGATCTGTGGTTATAATGTTGAAAAGAGGAAAATTTACATGCTCAGTTTGGTAAGGAAGTTGAGTGCAACTCAATTTTCTATGGTACTATGCATTGGATACACAGGAAGTGCCGTGAAATTACAAGTAGGTTGAAAGAGAACAACCAGTTTGTGAATAAGAAGTGTAAGACAATTGGAATAAATGTGAACTCGGACATGGAGAAAATATGTGTGGATGGAATTGTACAGAAATTTTGTTACCTTGGTGATATGATTAGAGAACAGGATGGAATAGTTGTTAGTGGGATAGTAAGAAGTAAATGAAGAAAGTTCAGGGAACTTTTGCCATTACTATTTAACAGCTCTATTGATAAAGGGAAGAAATCAGTTTTTAATATTTTTAATTCATAATTATATAAAATGGAGATCATTGCCTAAATTGTTCGATACTTACATTTTAATGTCTAACTTATTCCATATAATATTTAGTTTTATAATTTTTTACAGTTGTAAATTCTTAGCAGCGTAAAGAGGAAGCACTCAATAGAGGTAATTACAAAGGTTTATGGCTCATGTCCTGAAAGTGATTGAAGGAATAATTTAATGGTAAATAATGTCATATTATTCTCATATCATTCTCTCCGTGCAATGTATATCTTCAACCCTTGCTGACCAGGTTTTACTTCCATATATTATCAAACTACATAAATGTGCTTGATTGCAAATTCTCTTCTGGAGCCTGGGTGGAACTCCTTGGACAATGTTTTTATGACAGATGAAAAACAATGACTCTGTACTTCAACTTTAACATAAAAGCTTTCTCTAAATTCATTCTAACACGACTTTGAGCATTTCTGTACATTGCTTGAACAGCCTTCTGGTGGGCACTGTGAAAACTAGGATAAACAAGTGGTTACACTTGTTTATCCTAGTTTTCACAGTGCCCACCAGATAACATCTTTTGGCACTCTCAAAAAAATTCTTTAGATTCACAAAAGCAAGCTATTCGTTCTTCTTAAGGAATTTTTCTTGCATTTATCTAAGAATAAATATTGCATCTAGCATTATGACCAGGCATAAAAACAAATCACATTTTATTTATGCTTATCTGACTTTTTGTTTGCTGCTTAATTATTTATTCAGTCACTTCCGGTACCTGGTTTATTAACTTGAAACCTCTGTAATTACCTCTATTTGGAGCTTCCTCATTACCTTTGTGGCAGTTGGCAATTTTGCTAAGTTCCCTGTCTTTCGTACTTCATTTATAATTGAGAAAAGTACTTTAATAAGTAGCTGTATTTTGCTTGTGTGGATCTAGAGAAAGCTTTTGATAGAATACCAAGAGAGATTATTATTATTATTATTATTATTTTTTTTTTTTTGTAGAGCAAATAAGTGATTAGTGAAGGTTATTCAAGCAATGTACAGAAAAGCTCAATCTTGTTAGAATTAGCAGCACATTTAATAACAGCTTTAATGCTAAAGTAGAAGTACCTCAGTGTTCTGTACTAAGTCTGTTGCTTATCATTTTTGTCTTAGAAGCATTGTCCAGAGAGTTTCATAAAGCTTGTTTGGAAGAGTTGCTCTATTTAGTACTTGTCTGTGAAACAATAGAAGACCTACTTGTTAAGTTAAAGATTTGGAGGAATGGTATAGAAAGTAAAAATCTGAGAGAGAATCTTTTCAGAACCAAAGTGATGATCAGTGATTGTTATGTTGGAAAGCTGTTGAAAAGAGTTAACTTCCCTTCCTCAGAAGTGCAATGAAATTACTTGTAGATTGAGAAAGGATAACCATTTTATATGCAAGAAATGTAAGACAATAGAGATAGATGAGAAATCAGATTTGGATAGAGTATTTTGAGGGTGAAGCTATTGAAGTTGTTGAGAAATTTTGCTACCTTGATGATAACATTGGAGCACATCGTCAAGCAGATGCTGATGTGATCAAAGAACTTCTGCCTTTATTAACCAGTGGAGTATTATCATTGTGGAACATGTGTACACAGTATGATGATGTGTAGAAGTGAAATCTGCCCAGTTAGGGTTGAGAACATACATTGCATGGGAAGAAATGATATTGAGAATGATATAATGGATGAGTAATGGTGAGTCTTAAAGATAAGCTTCTCATTACCCCAGATGAATATTAAATTTGGACAATATGTGTGCAGAGGAATGGACTTCAATGGTGTGGCTACATTGAATTCTTGAGTCAATAGATGTAGAATAGTTGAGGTAGCAGGTCCAGTTTACAGACAAAGGCCTAGGAAAACATGAGAGAAAGTGATGAAAATAGACTGGAAAGAAAGAAAACTAAAGACCTGGCCAGAGATAGGTGAGTATGAAAGTCAATTTCTTAAAGCCACCTAACACATGCCAGTATATAAAATGGACATGAAATCAAATATGATGATGACAATGAATTCTTCAAGAAAGTACATTTAACGGCAAAATTATAAAAAAGCATCACTGTAAATGAGAAACTCGACCTACTTCATAACAAAATCTCCAACTGACACAAATAAGATGGGGGAGATTGAACCACTTAATAAAAAATTTATTAGCTGTTGCAAATCAAACAGGAATCAGGTGAAACTCAAATCACATTGTAATGAAATCATTAACTGTCATAAATCAAATATAACTTCAGCAAGTTGTTGAATGCATGAGTGATTGCAGTTAAATTGATTTTGTTTTTATTCTTACATATTGCTACTTTAAAAAATTTTTCATTATACCATTTGTCATGATTTTCCCTTCACTTAATTTTAGCACTCTATCAGCAAGGCCATGAATTCGTTGACTGCAACCCCATGCAGAGAGGTAAAATCCATCTTGAAAATGAAGCCACCGGTAGGCCATGAATGGCGATCTGTAATGTTTTAGGCTGGGATCCTGGTGACTTAGAAGTCTGTGTTCTGGTTGCATACATGATCATGTGACAGTTCACATTTATTCCAATTGTCTTACACTCTATTTTAGCACTTACTTTGGTTAGAAAAGAGATTCAAGAGGTCCAATCTGATCATTTGACTGATCAATAGTACCCTAGTATCTAGAAGTTTATCCTCAATCATTTTATTCAATCTGATTCTTCTAAAAATCACAACCTTACTTCTCCTCTTTATTTTTCTCCTCAGTTAGATACTAGAAGGGTCAATTGTGTTGAGAACAAGTATGATTACAACTTTTGAATTTCTATACTTTCAGTTTATGCATTCTGGAAAATAAATAACAGAGTCTAATTCATTCCTACTCGATGCGAGTATAATGGTCAAAGTATCCCTGTTTCAAGCAGGACATTTGGGTTATGCCACTGATAAATTCCCAACTGTAGCTTAACTCTATTGTGGCAGCTCAGGACCATTGAAGAAAAAAAAAAAATTCAAAACAGTAACCTCCAGTTACTGAAAATTCACAGGCAACAATTTCAGTAACTTTGTCTGCAAGGTTATAGTTTATAGACCCTTAGGTTTTTTAATTAGAAAATGCGACAGTTTAGTGTAAGATGTATTCTCCAGAGATCCAATTACAATAAATCTTGGAAATTAATCGTTTGCTTCATTAGCAGATAATTAGATAAATGTTGCTTTGATTTTTTTTATTTGTAGTTGTCATTTGGTTTGGTTTGTTAAATGACTATGCAACCAGAACACAAATTTCAGCACAAAGAGTGGGGGAAATTGTTGACACTGATTGTAGTTAGGCAAGTGTTTGTTGTAAATGTTTTCCAGGGGACTATATATTGAAGCTCAGTCGAGTACTTGCCATGAAAATAATGACAGAGCAGAGATAGACTAGCAATGTCTCTTTTGTGAGAAAAAGGTTACAAGGGAGAGAAAAGGACATTGCTTACTATGGCTTTGAAATTGATTTAAAACCCTGTCAAGGCAGGAAACGGTGCTCTGACTGAACAGCTTCCTGCCCCTCAGATGTAACAAGTGTTCAGATTTGGCTTTTATAAATGTAGAGAATTGCATCTAGAGTGAGGTATATTCTGGAGCGGTAGAATGATGCAACTATGTGATTAATGTGATGAAAGGGATCCCTTCTACATTGAGAATGAGTGTGTACAAGGAAAAACATACTTAAACTGTCATAGGAAAACCCTGATTTTACAAGATCATGTACTTTTTTTAGAAAAAGATTATGACAGTAAAACATACAAGAAATATAACATTCCCCGAGGTTAGATGGATTATGAAGGTTTATATGAGGCCTCAATCATATGCACTTTGATTGGAACTACCATTGTAAAAAAAAAAAATAGATCTAGAATAAACTGATTTGATTTTGTGGCATTCTCATAGATGTTTCATGTCTAAATAGGCAGAGTCCTGCATATGATGAGCACGGGTGTATTTCACTATGGGGGCCTCATTTGTGTATGTCCGCCATAATTTCTTCAGCGGATAAAACAAATATGTTTAAATTAATTGCAGAAATTTGAAATATAATAATATATATTTTAAACAAGTCTTTTTTGTGTCTCCTTTTGAAATAATTTGGTCTTTGGCCTAAAATTGTCATTTGTTTTAGATTAAAAAATAAACAAACGTTAATTTTCAATAGCCATAAACATTTCGGCATATTCCTTGAGACAAGATTGGCAAAATGATATCGAACTTTATATCACAAAAAAGGAGCCAAATTTCCCAAATCACTAGTTCTGTTTATATTGCTTATGTTCTGCTTATTTACTACTGTTTACATAGTAACAAACCATGTAAACAGTTTTAAATAAGCAGAACATAAGCAATATAAACAGAACTTTTTTTAAAATAATAAACATTTTTTGTATTATTATTCATCGGACTACTGTTCTCATCTTGAGTGTTATTTTCACAACGTTTAGGTGTATCTTGTTGAACTCAGGATATTGGACGGAATTTCAAGCGGAACCCTTTATTTACTTCATGGGGGGTAGCGTGCTCTTGTTCCATCAGCCATGACTGGATAGAGGTCCTAAGTAATTCATAAATGTATATTTCGGTCGCCCACATTGAGGATTGAACCTTCAACCTTCAGGAGAATGTCACTTTTACAATTGATTTTTTCCTAGTACTCTAACAACTGCGCCACGACTCCTTGCGGACAATTCTAGTACGAATTTTAGGAATCTTAAACCTACTTTTTATTTCTAGTTGTAAATATCACCATTTTATTACTAATTATTACTATATATTAATGTATATTTATTTCTATACTTATTGTTTTTACTTATTACTTGTATATATTATCTATTGTTTATAATTACGGGTTCCCATACCGTATTGAATTCTATACTAGGTCTACTTAGCAGTTGGTTATTCCCCAGCATATTTGCTGCTTCTTTCAGTTGTCTTACTCTCCACCATTCCTCTCTGCCCAAAATTTTTACTTCGTCCCATAATGGTAGATGGTTTCTCTTTTCTTTCCAGATATGGTCAGCTATACCTGATTTTTCAGTCTCTCCATGTACTATGGATTTTCGATGTTCTTCTAACCATACTTTCAACGGACGACATGTTTCACCTCTGTATAGTTTTCCACAGTTACATGGGATTTCATATACACAGTTCTTAGTCATGATTTTTTCTGTAGGGGGCTTGACTCTCACAAGCTGTTTCCGGAGAGTTGAATCACTCCTGAATACTGTCCTGATGTCATATGAATTACATATTTGTTGAAGTTTTTCAGACAAGCCCTTCATATATGGTATAAAAACTGTGGTGAGTTTCTGAGTGGTGTTCTTTTGCGTTTGGTCCAGATTTCTTGGAGCTGATGTCATGCTCTCTGGATAGTTGTTTTGGTGGAGGTTTTCTCTTAAACTGCCCATCTCCTCTTGATATGCACTGATGTTACTACGTATTGCTTTTGCTCGGTGTTGTAAGCAACGGACGATTCCTTTCTTTACATTATATGGATGGTGGGAGTTGTAGTTTAGATACTGTTCAGTGAAAGTTGGCTTTCGGTATACAGATGACATAAACCCCTGACGTGTGCGAGTTATCAGCACATCTAGGAATGGTAATTTATTGTTCTTTTCTTTTTCCATTGTGAACTGTATAGTTGGATGGATCGAGTTCACGTGGTCTAGTAACGTTTGAACATCTTCCTCATGGGGCCAGAGTATGAATGTGTCATCTACATATCACAATCACATTGTTGGCTTTAGTGGTGTTGGTCTTAATGCCATTTCCTCAAAGTATTCCATGTATGCATTGGCCAGTACCGGGGACAATGGTGATCCCATAGCCAAACCTTCTTCCTGCTGATATATATCAGATCCTATCACGAAGTATGTAGTTTTTACACAGAATGTCAACATCTCCATTATATTGTCAATTGGGATGCAAGTGCGATCTTTCAGTGAGGCATCCAATGTCAGCTTATCCCGTACCACTGTCTCATCAGTGGGTACTTTCGTGAACAAGCTCACTACATCTAGACTCACCATCTGGTTGGAATGAATGGGAGCATTTTTTATTATTTCTACGAAGTGAGTTGAGTTCTTGATGTATGATGGAGATTTGCCGATGATTGGGTAATCCACCAGAAATTGGCTCAACGGATGGCATGCTGAACCTTGAGCACTGACAATGGGTCTTAATGGAATACCGTCCTTGTGAATCTTAGGCCGTATAGGTGTGGTAGCTTGCTGCAATGTTGTACTAGCTGTCTGTATTTCGCAGATGGTATAAGGTCCTTGTTCTTACTGAGGATCTGTGACAGCTTCCTTTCCGTTTTCAGGGTCGGGTTCTTTTTCACTTTACAGTAGCCACCAGATTCTATTAAATCTGCTAATTTCTTGGAATATTCTGCTCTGTCCATTACCACTGTTGCATTGCCTTTGTCTGCTGGTAGTATTATGATATCATTGTCACTGCGTAGGGACTTGATAGCCAATACTTCTTTTGAGAGGTTCGGTTTTGGAGGTTTTGAATTCTCAAGTGTTTGTCTTACTTTCCACCTTAGTTCATCTCCTTGTGCTTTGGGTTTATTCAAGGCTGCTTCCTCTATTGGAGCTATCATATCTAAGTATGGAATTCGCTTTATGGTTGTGGCGAAGTCGAGACCTTTGTTTAGCACTGATTCCTCAGAGGGAGTTAGCTGACGTTTACTTTGGTTGACAATGGCTCTTGTTGGTGAATGGTGGACATAGAATCTTACATCCTTACCTTTTAAATTTTCCAATTTCTTTATTTGGCGAGACTTAACCTCCTTAAATTCTTTCTTACAGGATATGTCCAGGTGTTCTTGGATGCGGGTTTTGTCATCAATCTGAGATATACTTTCCAGGAATGGGGTAAGGTTGTTTGAAATTTAGGTCCGTAATTGATGTTTCTTCAACCGACTGTTGTAGATTCTGTCTCGAACAAGTTCATGCCCTACTCGTTTTGCGATCTTTTGTGTTCGTCTGGAGCTGACTAGTAGTTTCAATGTTAAGCCTGGTGGTACTACCTTAAGATCATGGCATAGGGATGTGAGGTGGTTAGTCATTCTTGCCAGTTTTTGGTAGAGTTTTTCGATTTGTTTTAATTTTTGTATTATTTCTGGTCCGTACTGAATTGATATGACGTTTCTGAATTTTTGAGATGAGGATTGATTATTTGTTTTATTATTCATTGAACTACTGTTCTCATCTTGAGTGTGATTTTCACAACGTTTCGGTTGATATAACCTCCGACCTTCTTCAGGTGTATCTTGTCAAACTCGGGAATGTTTCTGTCGAACTCATGAATTTGGACGGAATTTTGAGCGGAACCCTTTATTTACTTCACAGGGAAGTTTGACAGAAACATTCCCGAGTTCGACAAGATACATCTGAAGAAGGTCAGAGGTTATATTGTCCAAAACGTTGTGAAAATCACACTCAAGATGAGAAAAGTAGTCCGATGAATAATAATACAAATAACCAAACCTGATCTATGTCTGTCTTATCTGTCACCAATCGGAATCCAAGAATCGGAATCGGGAATTGTATCGGATCAGAAATTCAAAATGAATTTGTGAGCATTTTGGCAAAGCAGGTGAGAAAGAAAATCATTGATCAGATCAAAGAAAGCAAATATTTTTACATAATATTTGATAACACTCCTGATGTATCTCACAAGGACCAGATGAGTGAGGTGTTGTGCTACGTAAAAATTGACAAAAACAAGTGACAGTGGAGGAGTCGTTTCTCCGCTCCATCAAGACAAAAGGTAAAAGTGGGGAGGACATTTCTAAACTGATTTTGAGAGAACTGGAGAACGATGGTACTTAGATTGGTGACTGCATTGGCCAGGTATTTGACAATGTTGCTATTATGGCAGACCACCGATCTGGTGTGCAGAAACGAATCTCCGAAATCAACCCAAAAGCTTTATTTGTACCATGCACTAACAATTCATTAAATCTGGCTTGTGTACATGCCACTTCTGTAGCAGTTGACTCTGTTACATTTTTTGGCATATTGGACTGGTTATTCTCATTCTTTTCTGCATATACACATCACTGGGACGACTTGATTCAGTTGACTGGTCTAAGTATCAAGCGGACTGTGGAAACTAGATGACGTAGTCGAGCAGATGCTGTAAATGATGTGGTAAAAAAATTATTGGAAGTCAATGACAACTTCCAATAATTATTTTACCACATCATTTACAATGACGCCCTGGAACAGCTCACAGAAGAAGGAGAAAATGCAGCCACAAGATCAGATGCATCTTTAATTCTCAACTTGGTATTGTCATTTCCGTTTCTTTTATTTCTGAGCTTTTGGAAAACTATTCTTCCAGAAATCAATGATGCCCAGAAGTATCTTCAAGAAAAGGAGCTGGATCTGCAACAAAGTTCTGTCAGGCTGACGGCATTGAGAGATTGCCTTCTTCAGAATAGAGAAAAGATGGTGGACACTACAATAAATGAGTCAAAAAACTCTGCTCTGAAAAAGAAACGAATGGGTGGTGAATGATTGACTGATGCAGCACTGGGGTTTGATACTGAGTTTAGATGGGAAATGCTGTCTGTCATAGACAGGTTGACGGAAGAAATATCTTGCAGATTTCAACAAGTTCACAATCTTACAAGTAAATACGCTTTTCTTACACCGTCAAATCTGCTTGATGATAATTATGATTGTCAGCTTGGTGAAGTTGACGAAGATATAGAAAAAGATAAATTCTTTGCTGAAAGGAAGAGATTACAGTATTTTGTGAAAACTTCAGGAAAAGACAAAATCAATGGACCTCTTGAACTTTTGAACTTTATACAGAGATACTACCTTGGGGATTCCATCCCTAATATTGTGATCTTGCTGCACATTTTCCTTACCCAAGCTATTAGCGTTGACAGCTGTGAGCACTCTTTCTCGAAACTGAAATTCATAAAAACATACTTTTGATCAAAAATGAGCCAAACAAGGCTTACAGACTTGGCAATCCTCGCCATAGAGAAGGAAGTTGTCGATAGTGAATTTTCATAGTTATGGATAACTTTGCTGAAAAAAAGCGCAAAAAGTATGTTTGTAAATTTTCAACCGACTTGCGATAGTTCTCTCACAAAAAATAAATTTATAGCCTTATTTTCTAATTCATAAATAAATACATTCATTAAAAAAATTTTTTAAACTATTTTTATAAAGGATTGAAACATTATTAACAACAAATTTCTTAAATTTTGCGCTTAAACCAAGCGATTATACACATGGATTTCAAAAAGCATGGATACAAGACGTTTTTTCTCTTTGGGAGCCTCAACCTCTTAATAATAACATTATGAAGAAAAAGAAAAGAAAACTACATCAGACTATCGTCTCCTTGATACAGCCATGTTTTTTGTGAAAATTCGGAAATAACAACAATAAAAAAGTAAATAAAAATGATTTTATCATTTCTTAACCTTCTCAAATTTCCAATATTCTTATTTAAATTTATAAAAAAATATTTTCTAAAATGTGTGATTTTCTATTTCTTAAATTTTGCGCTTAAACCAAGCGATTAGACACAAGGACATCAAAAAGCGCCAATACAAGATTTTTTTTTCTCTTCGAGAGGCTCGACCTCTTAATAATAACATTATGAAGAAAAAGAAAGGAAAACTACATAGAACTATTCTCTGTTTGATACAGCCATGTTTTTGCGAAAATTCGGACTTTAACAACAACAAAACAGTAAATAAAAATGATAACATTTTCAGGTGTCCAAATGTTCTCATTTAAAGTTATTATTATATTTGTTTGTGTAGCCAAATAATTTAATTTAACATTTTTTATAATTTGTAATTATACGTTTTTGTTTTGAAAAAAAAAAAAAATTGGTTTCTTTTGTTTCATATTAACGTTTACATAATTTCTTTCAGATTAATGTTTACATACTTATTATTATTCAAATTTTTGAATAGAAATTGTTAAATTAAACTAAAATTTAAAAAAAGGTGAATTGTGTAAACATTAATCTGAAGGGAATTGTGTAAACATTAGTTCAATGAAAATAAATATTTTGAGGGCTTTTTGGAATTTTGAAGGTCTTAACAGGTTGTCATATGCCAGCAGTAGGCGGGGGGAGGGAACAGTTAATCATATGCTGGCGGGGGGGGGGGAAACAGGTAATTATATGCCAGCGGGTGGGGTGGAGGGTAAAAGAGGTAATTTTATGCCAGTGGGGGGAGTGGGACAATTTTCCGACCGCCCCATCGGAAAAAAACTGATGCTACACCACTGCTTGTACCATTTTTCCGTGCATTCGAAATGCAGTTCTTTGCACAATTCCCAATGTACTGCCCGTCTCACTTAGTCGTGTCTCTTCTTGTATACCTTTTGGGCTAGTTTGCTACATTTGCTTACTATGGTTTATCATTTCGTCTAGTGTTAAAAGGGTGAATGTGATCGACGTAAACAAAAACATTAAAAGGTGTCAAAATCAGCATCAAAACGAAGTTAAATATAAAAATTTATATTATGGGTTTATTTAACATAGCAAGAAATAATAAATTTTATTTTTATTAACATACTTTTTTATGTGTGTGCTGATTCAACGCACGAGCAAAAAATAATAAATGAATAAATCGTCTGATGTTTGTGAGAATGTGAAAATATTCTTCAAAGAAATGTTCTGTCATAAATGCTATATATGTAACTTCATGTATAGTCGTTAGGACTTTATATATATTTTTTAAACAGTCTGATAGGATTTGAATTAAAACATGTAGTGAAAAACAGGAGAGAGAAATCTTTCTCTGACTGAGGCAGAACGTCATTTTTGTAGATAAATGTTTCTATTTTTTTAATGAAAAATAAAATAAAATTGGTTGTTTGAATCAGTTTCATGAATATATCTAATACAACACAGTTATATATTTTTTTTGATAATTAATCTGATACAACACAGTTATATATTTTTTTTGATAATTAATCTGATACAACAGTTATATTTTTTTTTTGATAATTAATCTGATACAACACAGTTATATATTTTTTTGATAATTAATCTGATACAACACAGTTATATTTTTTTTTATAATTAATCTGATACAGCACAGTTATATATTTTTTTTGATAATTAATCTGATACAACACACAGTTTTTTTTTTTTTTTGATAATTAATCTGATACAACACAGTTATATATATATTTTTTTGATAATTAATCTGATACAGCACACAGTTATATATTTTTTTTGATAATTAATCTGATACAACACACAGTTATTTTTTTTTTTATAATTAATCTGATACAACACAGTTATATATTTTTTTGATAATTAATCTGATACAACACACAGTTATTTTTATTTTGATAATTAATCTGATACAACACAGTTATATATATTTTTTTTTGATAATTAATCTAATACAACACAGTTATATATATTTTTTCGATAATTAATCTGATACAACACAGTTATATATATTTTTTCGATAATTAATCTGATACAACACAGTTATATATATATATTTTTTTGATAATTAATCTGATACAACACAGTTATATATATTTTTTCGATAATTAATCTGATACAACACAGTTATATATTTTTTTTGATAATTAATCTGATACAACACAGTTATATATATTTTTTGATAATTAATCTGATACAACACAGTTATATATTTTTTTTGATAATTAATCTGATACAACACAGTTATATTTTTTTTTGATAATTAATCTGATACAACACAGTTATATTTTTTCTTTGATAATTAATCTGATACAACACAGTTATATTTTTTTTTATAATTAATCTGATACAACACAGTTATATATTTTTTTGATAATTAATCTGATACAACACACAGTTATTTTTTTTTTGATAATTAATCTGATACAACACAGTTATATATATATTTTTTTGATAATTAATCTGATACAACACACAGTTATTTTTTTTTGATAATTAATCTGATACAACACAGTTATATATTTTTTTCGATAATTAATCTGATACAACACACAGTTATTTTTATTTTTGATAATTAATCTGATACAACACAGTTATATATATATTTTTTTGATAATTAATCTAATACAACACAGTTATATATATTTTTTCGATAATTAATCTGATACAACACAGTTATATATATTTTTTCGATAATTAATCTGATACAACACAGTTATATATATATATTTTTTTGATAATTAATCTGATACAACACAGTTATATATATTTTTTCGATAATTAATCTGATACAACACAGTTATATATATATATTTTTTTGATAATTAATCTGATACAACACAGTTATATATATATTTTTTTGATAATTAATCTGATACAACACAGTTATATATATTTTTTTGATAATTAATCTGATACAACACAGTTATATTTTTTTGATAATTAATCTAGGGAGATTTATAAGCTTTAGGTGCATGGTGCACAAAATCATATTAATGGTTTGTCACAAGCTGGAGCGAACAGTTGTGGTGCTGGTTGGGTTTCGCGCACAGTGCCTTTTTATGCGTTTTGATCGGCTCCAGGAGACAGAAGATTATTTACAAAAATGCGTTTATTTCTGTTGAGGAAACGTCAACACCTTCTTGTCATGTAGGGTGCTTTTAACACTGTCTGCGACAATTACCAAGTTTTGCTATTTATGATGGAATATTTGCGCGTGTGTCTATAACAGATGTACGCGCAACTAGAACGCTCCTTGTCCAGTCACTCTAATGTCTCTGGCATGTCGCTACACAAATATTTTATTTAGACAAATTAATATAACACTTTTTGTGTTCACAAAACAACACATGACACTTCTGCAATATGCGGACGGCGGCCATTTGTTCTTTGTGCGTTTCACTAAACTGTCCCCAGGTGGTGCTTCTTGGTCAAAAAACATTTAAATTTAATAATTTTTTGTTGTTGTCCCTTCAAAGGTGCTTTAATTAAAAAAATGTTTCATTTAAATTATTCATTTGTTCGAAAAGAAAAAAGCTATTTTACTTTATAAAAATCCAATGTTGCTTTCATTACAAAATTGTTTTATTAAAATTATATTTTCTTACGCAGACTTTTAAATAAATACTTTTACAATGATATATTGATAAATTTTCATACAATAAATGTTTTGGTTTTCAAATATTTTTCTGTTCGGAGAAGATAAACATTTGAGTAATTTGATTTGAGAAATCTTGCATTGATGAGTACTTCAGCTAGTTTTACTATAATGCATATATTTATAATGCAATGATTATTTCATACAGCATTTAAAAATAGAACATTTTTAACATTTCGGCACTAATGCATTTTATGAACCATATATCTGTATAAGTACGCTTGGGTATGCCTGGCAGTGTCCGGAAAATGTGTCCATTTTTTTGCCAGGTAGGAAAACTAGTCCATTATTGAATGAATATCGATTGAAAACACATTTTATGACTGCTCTTGAAAGAGATATTGTTTTTAAAGGCGACTACGCACCCCCATAATATTTTAAAGAATTATTTTTACTTGTTTGCTTTTGTTTAAAAAAAATAAACTTGATCACGGAATTACTGGGTCAAGACACGAAAAACGAAACCATATATTTATTAAAAAAATATTTCAGTTTTAACAATTTTTGTGTTATTACAAAACAAAAAAAGAAAACATGGTACTTATGTATTTTTGGCACTGCGCTGAAATAATAACATTATTATTTTAAAAGCCATTCTTAACATGGAGAGGGGAGGGTATTGTTTAAAAGTCATTTTGAGGGCACTTCTGCAGTATGCAGACGGCGGCTATTGTTAGGGGGTGATAACTCTAATTCTTCTTGGTCAAATAACGCGGCAAATAAGTAACAAACAATATTTTTTTCCGAACAGAAAAATATTTGAAAACTAAAACATTTATTGTATGATTTTAATTTGGAATATAGCCTATCTTAATATAGCCTAGCATTCTTCTTAACATTGTTTCACAGGCGAATACGAAATCATTGGCATAAAGCATCTCTTTCAGAAACTGATTTGAAACTTTCTAGACAATGTTTCTAAGACATAAATAGCAAACAACAAGCTCCTTAATGTACTCTCATTTTAACATTAAAGCTGTCACTAAATTTGCTGTTAGTTCCAATGATATTAAGCATGAACAACCTTTACCAACTATTAGTTTGTATGTAATTTACACAAAGCACATCAGACAACATCTCTTGGCATAGTTTCAAATCCACAAAAGTAAAATACAGGTTCTTCTTCTAAGATACATCTCCTGTATTTGTCTCAGGATACATATAGGCATAAAACTAAATTGAATTTATATTTATCTCACATTTCATTTGTTGCTCAATTATTCTCAATCAATAATCTATCAACTTTAAGCTTCTGTAATTACCTCTGTCCATTACCTATGTACTAGTTCACAATTGTAATAAATCTCATTCTTTTAGAAACAACCTTTTTATGATCTGAATACCTTGAAGTCTGTTTCACCTGCTGTCTTCAACATTTCTGAAAGTGAACGTCCTGCAACTCTTCTTCATCTCACTCACTTTTCATAGTATATTTTTCAAAATTGTTAAAATATTACTTCTGGAACTTCTTTTATATGAAAATTCAGTATTCAACAATCTCTCATAATAGCATTTCCAATCATCTTGTCCTGTTCATTTGTTGTTAGCATCCCATTATCGGTTCTCTCCAGTAAACATTGGAAAGGATTAATTAAATCTCATTTTAGTTTATTCCTGTATTAAATAAAATTACTTACAATGAAATTATTAAATAACAAAACAACATTTAAAAATTAATATTGTGAAATGTTTGAAAAATATTGAATATACTTTAAACATTTTTTTCAGACTTTGCTTATTTACTTCAAGCAATCATGTTTGAGCGAGCGTTCGTATATATCATCAATTCCTTTTTTGGGAAGTACATACAGAACTTGGACTCTAGCAAACTTAGTGTTGGAATATTCCAAGGTAAGTACATTTATCTGACAGATTCTTTCACATTTTTTTTTTCATTGTTAATTTTTTAAAGTAAATATTCGGATCTTTGAGTAAAAAATAACAAAAATTAATGACAAAAGAAAAAAAAAAGAGAAAACCTTTAAACAATATCTTTGTTTTATATATTATTTAAACAAAAGTTAATCTAGTTTCTTTTCCTTGCAAGTAAATCCTGTCCACTATTACAGTACATCTCTTTATTGTTTTTCTTTCTGTCTTTGTCAATATCGTTCTTTTTAATCTGAAAATAAGAAATCATCATGCAAAATATTAATTATGTTTAAATTAATAAAATATAAGAAAAACACAGTAAATGAAAGTAAATTTTAATTGCAATTGTACAAATTTCTGATAAAAGTTTTAAAGAGTGATGAATAGGGCATTTGTTCGGACTTTTGTTGTGAACCTGCACTGATGTGGCACACAAAGAAAACACATTATCGACAAATGTAAGCAATAATTTTCCAGATTTAAATAAAAGATAACTTTAAAAATTCAAAAGTGGTTTTCTGTTTTCGGGCTTCAGAGAATATACCAGTGAATACAACATGCTGAATAAACAACAATGACACAGAATATTATATAAGATCTATAATTACTTAACAGGAATATTAATAAAACAAATTCATTAAGAGCAAGAGAATATAAGCAAAATATTGATGTTGGAAAGTAAATAATATACTAGCTTGGGTTAAACACATCTTTGAGAATGAAATAGATTACAAAGGTACTCACCTTTTGACAAAATGTGTACATGCCACTGAAAAATCAATATTTTTGCAGCCAGAAAAACTGAATTATTCAATTAATTGATTTAATGAGATCTCAGCCCGGCATTGCCCGGGTGTTTGTTGAGCAAAAATAAAAAGGGGTCAATTTTTTAACTTTGACCCCTATTATGACCCCTAAACATTTATTGTTTTGGGCTCAAATCAAGTTATTAAGTTAGATCCATGTCCAAGGAACCTATATCTAAAATGTCAATTGTTTATACCCAAAATTGGCAGAGGAGTGTGGTAGAGTTCTCAAAGGTCAACTTGTTGAATTTTGACCCCATAACAGCTAAATTTCTGGCCGAAAAATGGATTACAAGGATTTTTCCAAATCTCAGTACCCTGTATATCAAATTTCGAGTGTGTAGACTTAAAATTGACAGAGTTATTGTGTAGGGAAATGTACACAGACACACACACACACACACACGTTTACTTTTATAGATATATAGATATATATTGTTTATATGTCACATCATTTAAATACCTGATTTCCTACCTTGCTACAGACATATTTTTTTTTACCAGCAATGCTTCAAGCAAACTACCTTTCCCTTATATATAAATCTATATACTTATAAAGTTGAGTTTTTTCTCATTCATTGATCGATCATTGAAATTAAAGCTACCTTTTCTATTTAAAAATTATTGAAACAAACTTCTTAATATATTCAATCATGGATACGCAAGCGACTACATGAAGGTTAACTAATTTGCATATTCCTTTAAAAAGCGAGTGTTAATTAATTACTTATTCATTTATTATAGTTTCCTGTTAGATGATTGGTTTCATTTCACTATTACACTGATTTCTATTCACGCAAAGTTTGTACATTCTGCATATATATATATATATATATATATATATATATATATATTTTGTGTACAGAAAGTTGTTAGTTGAGACAGGTCATTGGTACCGTCGGTTTCAAGCCCGATAATAAGGCCCGTTTAAGGTATCCTTATCAAGCTCTCTTCAGCCAATATTCGTAGACGAATATTGGCTGAAGCTCTCTTCAGCCAATATTCGTAGACGAATATTGGCTGAAGAGAGCTTGATAAGGATACCTTAAACGGGCCTTATTATCGGGCTTGAAACCGACGGTACCAATGACCTGTCTCAACTAACAACTTTCTGTACACAAAATATAAGTACGCTCTTAAAATTTGGATTTTCCTTTTAATTGAGCACTCTGCTGGAATTCTTTTTCCAAAAAAAAAAACTAATCATATATATATATTTTTTTTTTTTTTTTTTTACAAAGGCATCACCACATTATCAAGGCCCAGAGGCCACTCAAGGATAAGGGTTAAAGAGTGTACAGTAGAAGTTGGTCAATATAGTAATCATTAGTAATGAAAATTTGGTAAATTTAATAACTTATATGGAACGGCTCATCAAGAACTTATTTACTTTAGACTTGAACAAAACCATATTGTAGTCAGCCGGAAAGCAGGAAAACGGAAGACAATTCCACAGGCGTGCAGTTCTAAGAAAGAAGCTTTGTTCATGGAATCTACGTTTAGGTTTAGGGACAGATAAAGAGTGGGGGAAATTATTGATAGTGTTTACAGCTAGACGAGTGTTTCTTGTGAAAGTTTGGCGAGGGGGGACCATAGATTGAAGCTCAGTTGAACACTTTCCATGAAAATAACGATACATCAGAGACAAACTCGCAACATCTCTTCTGTGAGATAGAGGTTGCAAGGAGGAGAAAAGGACATCTCCTACGAGGCTACGAAGTCTATTTTGAACTCTATCAAGGCAGGCCAAGTCCTTTCTAGCAGCTCCTACCCAGATGTGGCAACAGTATTATATATATATAAAGTGTTCTTGTCAGTGTGTGTGTGAAAAGTCTCTACCAAACTCGTCTCTAAATATTTAGTCTAGAGAGTTGAAATTTGGTCATATATATATATATATATATATATATATATATATATATATATATGAGAGAGAGAGTATTTGAACTTGTAGCACACTTTCAATTTAGGTTTTAGCTGCCAATAATTGCTGATAAAGGGTCAAAATTGAAAACTAAACAGTTCACCTTAGCAGGGTAAGTTGAATAAAATATTACTCCCGCTGTTACTTTTGCGCATGAGCAAAATTAAACATTCATAGCTAAACATCACTTAATTTTTGACCTTTCATATCCATCTATCAGTAGCTCAGATGGTAACAATGCTAGATAGATAAATAACAACTAAGGCTGGTGTACTAAATGTTCTAGCTTCAATTCTAGCAGATGATACCCAAGGCATATTTTAATTATAACCTTAGAAATCATTACTATATATTGGATAATAATTAATTGAGAATTGACTCTATAATAATAAGAAATCTGCATGAATTAAAATATAATATTTATGCATATTTTACAACTGGGCATAGCCAAGTGGCCTGCTAGCATATATATATAATATATATATATATATGAATTGAAAATGGACAGGAAAAAACAAAATGCTTGGTGATTGGTCTTTTCTGTGGGTTTTATTCAAGAGATTGTAGGCTTGAATATAATCTTTTTAGCTGTTTTCTAATGTGAAGTATTCCTTTTGGCTTCCAGTTAGTGTTGGGTAATCATCTTCTTTTTGTAGTTATTTCATATTTCATTCATGAATTAGTTTGTAGGCTGTTTGATTGTGGGGTATCATACTTCAGTTTCCAGATAATGTCCGGTTATTAGGAGAAATTATGCAGTTTCAGAGCCAACCTCTTGACAGCTTTTTATGCATATCAGCCACCCTCACTGATGTGAGGCCCTATTATCTGAATTGAAAGTAAATAAAACAGTATGCATTTTCTCTTGATGACCTGACATTATCTGGAAACCAAAAGAAAAAATCAGCTTAAAATCATAATTTTTATATAAAAAATTTTTTTAATTATAATTTATGCCTATATTTTATTCATGACTGTTTTCATGTGTTTTGCTATTATGATGGGAAATCCTATACAGCTCACTAGAAACGAATAGATATTAATAAAAAAATGCAGACTTCAAAGGAAGGAATAAAATAAAAGATATTTAAGAAAGATAGTAGTAATTCAAAAACCTTAAACACTCAAATAAAAAGGTGATATTCAAGCTGTTATAAAGCTAGGAACATATATCCACGATTTCAAGGTTTAGAAACAGACAGAATTCTATTAAATTCTGAAAGTGCCCATTTATAAAATATTTATAAGAAATTCTTAGCTCAAAAAAAAAAAAAATCTTACAGAACGTCTATAAAATGTCAGAAATTATTGGATGGTTAAATGCAGATTGAGACATTGAGAAAGTACATGAACTACAAGCCTCAGAATTACTGTATCTTCATAATTTGAGTTTGATTATGGAATCATAAATAGATCGCAGAAGAAACCATATGGTTAGAGATTGTATAAACATTCCATGTAATCTGATTTAATTTCATGTTGTCTAGGTGTTACTCTCCTGAGTGTTACTCAGCTATAGCCATTCACTTCACCTCATCTAAAGTCCTTATTTACATGGTCACCATATTCCTTTTATATCTTGAAACTTCTTTTGAGTAGAAGATGTGTTGAATTTGTTAGACTAACTCGACTGGTTTGGATTATTTCTATTATGTTCTTTGTTCTGAGACTGCTTCTTTTACAGCTTCTATGACAGACTACTGTAATTTTATGTAAATAGTTAAAAAGAATCAATTATTTTGTGACCCTTCGAAATTTAAAAGGAATTTGGAATCATTTAAGTTATTGAATAAAAAGTCATTTCTGACTTTAAGATCAAATCTTTTTTTTAATTTTTTTTACATGGTAGTCACCACTTATCAAGACCCGCCCAGAAGCCACTCGGGGATAAGGGTTATTGCATGTACAGTAATCAATGGGATAATATCGTAGTAATCATTAGTAATATAGATTTGATAAAGTATTTTACTTAAGGGGACGGTTTATCAGGAATTTGTTTATGTTGGACTTGAAGACATCCAAGTTGTAGTCAGGTGGGAAACAAGCAAATGGAAGAGAGTTCCACAGGTGTGCACTTCTGAGAAAGAAGCTTTGTTCATGGAATCTACGTTTTGATTTAGGCACAGATAAGGAGTGGGGAAAATTATTGACGGTGGTTTCAGCTAGACAGGTGTTTTTCATGAAAGATTGGCAAGGAGGGACCAGAGATTGGAGCTCAGACGAGTACTTACCATGGAAATAATGATAAAACAAAGACAGGCTCGCAACGTCTCTTCTGTGGGAGAGAGGTTGCAGGGAAGAGAAAAAGGCATCCCCCACTAAGCCACAAAGTCTATTTTGTACTCTGTCAAGACAGGATAGGCTGTTTTTAGCAGCTCTTGCCCAGATGTGGCAGCAGTACTTGATCCTTGGATGTACTTGGCTTTTATATAGATAGAGAATTGCATCAGCAGTGAGATATCTTCTGGAGCAGTAGAAGAACCCTACCATTTTTCCAGTGATCTTGACAACAGACTTGATGTATGTGTTCCATTTCAGATCAAGAGTAAAGGTCAATCCCAGGAGCTTGTCAAAACATGGAGCCTCCTCAAGACGAGAGCCATCCATTTCAATTGACGCCAGATGGGGATCAGAGCGTTGATGATGTAAAGATAGGAGCTTGGTTTTAGATACATTAAAAGTAACCAGCCACTTCCTCCACTGTACCACGCGCTCAAAATCAGAGGAGAGAGAATCAAAGAGAACTTTGTCATTTACAGCTTTCATGTGTTGCCATAGATGGTTGTATCATCGGCATAGATGTCAACGAATGATTTAAGTATGTGTTTTGGGAGATCATTGATGTAGATCAGGAAGAGAGTTGGGCACAGGATGGACCCCTGAGGGACTCCAGCATTAATACTGTGGGCCTCTGATTTCTGCCATCAACCACTACTCTTATGAGCCTATCAGAGTGAAATGATTTAATAATTGAGAAAACATTTCCAGTTATACCATAGCTGGAAATCTTGTAAAGTAGGTCCTTATGCCATATCTTATCGAAGGCCTTTGGTATGTCAAGAGCAATTGCTCTAGAAAGGAAGAGAGATTCACTAATCCTATAACCGTTAACACATCTGCTGTAGATCTGGCAGAACAGAAACCATATTGCATGTCACTAAGAAGGTTATTTCTGCTGAGGTGGTTGACTACTTTATTTAATATGGATTCCAACAACTTACTCATGACACACAGGAGACTTATTGGTCTGTATTGAGAGGGGGATGACTTATTACCTGCATTCTTAAATACAGGGCATACTGATGAGGTTTTCCAGGGAGTTGGGAAGCACTTCTCCTTAAAGAGTTTAGTAAGTATGGGGGCAAGTTCTGGTTGAAGCTTTTTCAACACTATAATTGGAATGCCATCAGGCCAGTTGCTTTACTGGAATCGAGGTTCTTGATTAGCTTGGCGACCTCACGCACAGATATTTGTATGTTGCATAGCATGTTGTCTGTTATAGGAGGAAATACGGGGAGTTGATGACCTTCGTCGCATAGGGTAGAATTAGCTGCAAAGTTCTTGGCAAATAGTTTGGCCTTGTCTGAAGCTGACGAGATGACCTCAGGTTCATTGATGATGGTTGGGATTGAACGCATGCTTCTGTTCAGGATCCTGTTTGCTATTTGCCAAAACTGGTGGGAACCAAGCCGCTGCTCAACTACTTTGGATTTAACGGACTGAGCATATAGCTCTCTTGCATTTTTTCCTTCTGAAAGTTTGAGAAGTTCATCAAATAATTTTATAAATAGTTTAAAATATCAAAATTAGTTATAATTTAGAACAATTCAATTAATAATCTAATGTTCAAAGGATACCTTTATAATTAAAGTTAACTTTTAACATTCTATTTAAAAGTATTTGTTAAAAGTAAAAAGACTTATTTACTTAATTATGAAGAGGTTTAAAATTTCAGAACTCTGGATGATACTTTATTGATTACTATTCTGAAATGAATTAAAAAAGGCATTGTCTTATTAACCGCATAATATTCGGTCATTATTATTATTTTCTAGGTGATGTTGAATTAACAGATCTTCAATTGAAACCAGAAGCGCTGGTAAGTAAATATATATATACATATATTTTTTTAATTATTAGATTCTGATTAGCAAACAATATATTTCCTGTTATTTGTAGTGCTGATAATGTAAATAATATAAATATTTATTAAAAAGTCACCATTTATTAAAGTCAAAATTCACTTGAGAAAAAGCTTCATGAAATGGATGGATTATTAGTTGAATTAGTTCCCTCTTAATTTGTAACTGGTGAAAAAAAATATGAACCACAATAACTACCAACACCAGGAAAATACTGTTAATTTGGTGAAATTATAGTTGTATTCAAATATACTTTTGGTATATGTATTACAGATGGAAAATTTATCAAAAATGTTGCTGTGTAAAAATTCATGTATCTTTATGCATACATATCCTGTGAACATTATTAAAAGTTGAGTCAATGTGTTCTTACCAGTCAGGGATACTTTCTTGACAATCAGTTTGACACTTTGTTTCTATTAGGCTGAAGTATGGTCCTGTTCAGTTTGAGGTACTTCGCCTTACCAGGCTTTATCTTTGCTTTGAGAAGGAGTTTATTGCTAACTGCCAGAGACAGATCATAGAGAAATACAGTAGAACCTCGGATATGGCATTAAAAATTAGTAACAAAATACAGTACAGTATATAATACACATGTATATAATCAAATAACATTATAAATAACACCATAAGGCGGGGCAAATACCATAATCAGGGCCGGAAAAATATTGTATTCCACATCATAACCTAAAAAAAAGTATCCTAGAGCTACCATATCTGGGATTCTACTGTATGAGACCCAAGTGTGTTGTGACAGTAAGAATGAAGTTCATTTTGGTGAAACAAGACATTGATGAACCAATCATAAAACACTGATGTAAAATGTAAGTAAGATGCAAATATTGTGAGTTTGAAAAACTCCTACAAGAAGAACAGATGATTTACAATCACAATCATGTTGCCACTCCGGTTCCTACCAGATCATTGATGTTAAGCAATGATGAGCCTGGCCAGTATCAGATGGGTGACCATTTGGGAAGGCTAGGTGCTGTATGTACTGCACCGAGTCATAAGAAATCTGGAGTATCTGGAGGCGTATTAATTCACTGGGAGAGATGGACCCTTAGTCTTATTTAAGGCATGCGTCTAGGAGAAGGTAACTCTGATTACATCGGCAGCAGGACAACATTGGATGGTCATGGCGGAGGATAAATCTTTAGCAAATCAATGGTTCTGTGGTATTAAGAATTACTTTATTTGACTGCAGCTATGTGGATGATCTAAGGACAATGGATACGTGCAAACAGGCATCAGATGTTACTGTGCTGGGGAAGATAATGACAACGGACCCTGTGTATTCTGCCAAGTTCCAAATCATGTGATGTCGTCAGAGGAATCAGACCAACAATGGACCAGAGCATATGTAGAACACTAACCATGATTTCATCTATGGCATGAACATGTCACGATACAAGAAGAAGAATTAAATTTAGATTAATTGCAATGCACCGTGTTGATATAAAATAATGGAACAACTACAAATATAGATTGTCTTTAAGTACCTTTAAGGACAAGAAAAACTAATATAAAAATACAAACAAGTATAATAAGTATGCAGTGAACAAATATTTGCTGACACATGTCAAAAAAGTTTTTCAAAAATTTTGGTATTGTGGAAGTAAACATGAAATAGGAAAGGAAGGACTTGTACAAATTGCTTAAAAAGAATCATTTTCAAGTAGTTAACAAAAAATCATGAAAGAGTTGAAAAAACAAAGCCACTATGAAAGTCCTAAAACAAACAAAATAAAAATGCGGAGAAAATTGAATAAAAGGAAAAAGACATCAAATTAAGAGTTAAAATTTACAACGTCGATTGTGAATATGCAAATATATATCGGCAAGGAGGTTTTCTAGTATATTCCCAAAAGCTTCTGGTAACATATTAGAAAACCAACTTTACAAAAGAGTAATCTACAATTCTGCCAAGTTGATGGTTTGATTATAAAAGCTTTAGGTGATTTTTAAGGTTTCTTGGAGTTAGAAGATAGAGTAATAACTATAATTGTAAAAAGAACCAAGAAATCTTGGAAATTATGTACTTAACATAATTCCACCAAATTAATTAAAAATGGATAAAACTGGAAAGCTAAAAAATTATGAACCAAGTTTAAAATGAATTTTATTACAAAAATAGGTGTGAGAATGACATATCACCTGAATACCAGTAGACAACTAACAAGAAGTAACAATGATAAATATACCAATAGCATTAATAAACTGAAAAAAGGTTGCCATATGGAAAAAAAGCAAGTGTTACAATTTAAAAGGCAATTAAATATGGTTTATGAGCAAAATAAGAAAAATATAGTTGCACAATATGAGATGAATGAAATTAATAAGAAAAAGAAAGCCTAACATCATCTTGAATAAATTAAAAAGTGCTGGAATGACAGTAAATGGGGAGAAATGTGTAAACAATAGTAGTCAAGTATCATTTTTAGAGCATTCCATTTTAAAAAAAAGGTATATCACCAGAATAAGCTGTGAAGAGTGTTCAATAAGTAATGCACCTGTCCCATTCCTGATAGCAATAGAGCAACAAACTTTTAATAATGACATAGTTATTAGTTTTTCTCTATATAAGAACCACTCAGAGTTATGCATTTCTCCTGCTGACAGAAATTTATAGAATCAAGCAAACATTGTAGCTAAAAGAATGCATACTGAGTTGACTAGAAAATGCATTGACTCACAGAAATAAGGAACTCACGATTTCTGAAAAAATCTATAAAAGTATGGTGAATAATGAGCAATCAAAACTATCCAACCACAATGATGGTGTTTTCACTGCAATTGATAAGGTTGAACTTAGTTCAAATCAAATAATGGTTTGATTTGAACTCTGCTTTGGATTCCACAAGCCACTCCCTCCTAAATTTTCCTTTACGGACTAAAGCCACACTTAATAACCTGATCATTACTCGTTTTCATGTCCTGGATATCATATGAAAAAAACCTTGACACCTCTGAAGAATGTGAGGTTGATCCTATCCTGTTATAGCAATAAAGAAATGCTCTGCTGAGCTGGCTTCTGTTTTCTCCAAATGCCTTGCCAAATCTTGCTTCCCTGAAATTCTGATGGAGAACTGACCCTCAAAATTATTGCCCATCAGTCTACTCCTGCTCTTCACTGAATCTTTGAATGTTTACACAATACCTTGCTAGTATAAAACGTCTTTTTGACCATCAGTATTGATTTAGGCAATCCCATTCTACTGTGGATATCGTAACGGTCATCTCTGAATGCATATACCATACACTGGACAAGACTGGTGAAGTCAGAGCAGTAGCGGTTGATATATGTAAAGCCTTTGACAAGGTCTGGCATGAAGGTCTTCTCAGGAAAATGAATTTGTACGGTATTACTAGATAGATATTTATTATAATCAGATTCTTCCTAGCTAAAAGAAAAATTTAGGTGGTCCTCGATGGCCATACATCTTAATGACACGACATTAATTTAGCTGTAACTCGAGTTGATCCTTAGATCTTTATTGTTCCTGATCTTCATAAACAACCTCCCTGATAGAAATTGTGTCTAAGACAAGTATATTTGCTGATGGCACCATCCTCTGTTCTTGACATGTCTCTAAAACATGTGTTTCATGCCTATAAAACAACCATCTGCTCATGCATAGATTATTGTTGTTGGACTAGTGCACCAACCACTAGAGTAAGACACACTGTTTTACAAGTATTTTAATGGAATGTACTCTGATGAACTTGCCACTTTTCTGCCCCTTGATGTAAACACATTCAACCAACCTGGCAATCAGTTAAATCTCATCTCTTCACTATTGCGGCTCCTAGATGCCATGAAGTTTACTATTCTTCCTAATAGCTTCCTTCTCCAAACTTTTAGAATTCTCTCCCTATTCTCTGTTTCTCTATTTGTATCAATATGTAGAAATTTAAATGTAATGTGAACAAACAACTCCTCGCTTAGGATGGTCACCATAAATCTGGCCTCTGAACCACAGTAGCTCCTTATGTCTCTGTGGCAATGTGCCTTGTTTGGGATGAGTAAAAGTAAAAATTAAAAAAAATCTGAAGTGCAAGACCTACTAGGTGCATAAAACCTTTACGTTTCAAAAAGATGTAGTGAAATTACAGACAATTCAATATGCCTAATTAGCATAAGAGTAGGAAATAGCTTATGTAATTCTCTCTCTAAAAAAAGTGTGGGTAGAAGCTTGACTGGCCAATAATAAGGCTAAATGTTCACTTCCCAGCATAACCATCACACTAAAGAAGAAAACTCATAAAATCAATAATTTCATTGGCAGCATCTAAGTATCATATTTCAGGTGAAGATACAAATGTACAATGATTGTGTACTTTCTAAAATAATAGTTTGGAAAGTTTGCAATTAAGCAGAAAATGAAAAATTAGAATAGATATTTTGATGAGATGTACTCAAAATATGTAATTCAATTGGCACAACAGCATGTGATGAATAAAACAATACAGACCAGATTGCAGCAAGAAATACTAAGTAAGCGGGTGATGATGGTAAGACTGAAAATTCAGTGATTTGTCAAAAGTTTTCCTGTTTTTGGTCATTTTATAGAGGCTTGCTTGTATTGGCCTTACTTATCTGCTTATATTGTGTGTGGATGAATTAGTCTAATATTGTTGGAGAACAGCTGAGTACCGGTATTGGGTCAAATGACATTCCTCCATATATTACAGCCAATGTACTGCACTGCATCAATGATGAAATATGATACAAATAATTGCACTTGAAGGGATGATTAGAATCTTAAAAATATCTTTTGGTTGGAATTTCTGAGATAACAGGTGAATGTCTAGCATTTGGTGGGATGCCCCATCCCCAGAAAAACAAAATCATAAAAAAATGTCTTTTTCTCTTTATCACACATAACTTGATTTCCTTGTTTTAAATATTAAAAAGATAAACTATCCAACTACCACCATTTATTTATTATTATTTATTATAAAAATCTTGTTTCTGTAATGACTGAATTATATTGATATATTACCTTCTTTGCTTTTCAGTATGAATTAGGGCTGCCTGTTGAAGTGAAAGGTGGACGTGTTGGTAAGTGATGGAAATATATATTATAAATAAATTTTAGGAGATGCTACAGATAAAAATCCAGCATATTCTAAATGCAATCCTGGCCTCCCTATTTCTAGAATTCTGAGAAAAGGGACCTTATAAATATCAACTCTTAACAAACAACATGTATTTTAGATATATCGAGGATATTCTTGTTTTCTTTCTCCAATAAATTAGTATAGAAAATAGCTGACCCACTAAATACCATTGAGCTCATAATAACATTTACTTTTGAAAGAGAAATAAATAATTTTTCCTGGATAAATTGTCTTGAGAAACAATGAGACACTATACAAATATTTTGTTGTCTTTCTTATTAAATCTACCAAAAAACAAACAAATATAACTACATACATTTCTATACCATGTGCCACACAATAAAACCAGCCTCATAATAGGATTGTACCTTAAAATATGTAGCACCCTAAATTTCTCGAACGAATTCAACACAATAGAACTCTCTCAAAATTTTAAAATGCCCCAAATACTTATTTTAAATACTAGACGAAAGGTAATCTGCATTTTTCATTATACAAAAACTAAAACCCCTTCCCCTTACTTTACCTATTAATGCATGTCACACTGCCTTAACTTTTAGAACTGCATATCACACCTTCTCATTGTTAAGAGATATACAACAAACATAAAAACAGCGGCACCATTTGCTAAGTGTTGAGACATTATGTTGAACAAAGATGGCAGTTAAGAATCAATACAGTTCTGATACTGAGTGTAAAGTAATTCCTAATAACAAAGATGGCGACAAAGAATCAAATGCAGGTTCATGACGGAGATGATGGCGAACTGATTGAATCAAAAAACTTGACAATTTTTATAGTAACTTTGGAAGCTTCTGATTGGTTCGTTATTATAACTTGGGGTTATAAAAACGATTGTCAAAATCATTGGTGTCATACCCCATTAGGAGTCAAAAACATTTTAACACCATTGTTGCAACACAAACAGTTCTATATGATCACTATGAAAAATTCTACATTGGTGAATAAAAAGAATTTATTAATAGAATAGATTCATGAAATTAGGTGATACTTAAATATTTTAATTTTCCACATGTTAATTTTGTACCATAAATTTAATTTACATAGAATTTGAATTTGTACATTGTACCAATTATAAAGAACTTATAGAGGCCGGTTTCCTTTAAAACTTCAAGTCATTTTGAACAGCATCCATGTTTCTTTCAGATACACAGTCAGCACTAAAAATATCCTTGTCAGCACTAAAGATATCCATTATTGGGACGGGATTTTGTAGTCGATAAAAAACAATGGTTTCAACTTCAACCCTTTAATATAAAATATAAGCACACCCTCTGAACACACAACCTTTACATAATTTTAAATAAATTTCCAACCTTGAATAGCCTGCATCTTGGCAATGCCTAATTAACAATATATCAGCCTTAATCATATACACATAAACAACTTTGTCTAACAAACCCTACCCCCGTAAACATGTACGCTTAATACCATCTGCTAAACTGCAACCAAATCACCAATTAGCACTAGATGCAACGAGAATATAACCTAAACAATATAAAATCCAGGTCCAATGAAAATATAGCTTAGAAACCACCTCACAGGGCTAAAGACTTAAAACCTAAATTTAGAACTATCTATCCACCACCCCTAAACCCCACTGGCGAGCCCCCCCCCCAATAAGAAATTATTTAAAAATCAGCGTATTAGATTTACACTAAACCCTCCACCCAGTAGTATTACATTAATACTTTTAAATGTACCGAAAATATAACCTAAGAAAAGCACCCCCGTCATCCATACAGACATATCCCCATCCCTATCCTACCCCCTCCAACTACCAGCAAAGCGTTCCATCTAGATGCTAACCCCTACTGATAATATAACCTAGATTTGAACACAGTTGAACTACCCCAGGATTGGGCATTGTCCATCACAAGAGCCTCTGCTGAAAAAATACAGTTTTTTGCCAGCCAAATTAGGAGGAATAAAATTCACCAGACTAAAACATCCACGAAAGACCAACTCCCAAAAAATATTTGGAGAAATATGGAAATTTAAAGTACAGCTATAAACTATACTTTGGATTTCTCGGAGATTATTACTACTACATAAGCAGTTATGGCGATTCGATGGACCTGTACCTCGTGTTCATAAACGAGAAAGTATGTATTGAACTTTCTAGGCCGGGCCTGTCTATATAAACATAAATTTGATGGCCTTCTAATGGAGCTTCAAGAAATTTAAATTTTTAAGGTGGACGCTTGAATTTTACTGTTCCCAGTGAAGCAATCCTTTAATTTAAACTCACAGGTCTTTGTTCACCGAGCTCTGACGCTTTCCCGGCTTATTATACATTTATTTATTTTTTTTTTTTAATACGGACTTTTTTTTTTTAATACATATTTTTAATATGGATATGTGTATGTGTATATATGTGTGTGTGTATATATATATATATATATATATATATATATATATATTCTCTATTTTACTTTATTTTATACAAGTCCCCTCAACCCCATTTCCTGCTATTTTAACCCCCCCTCCCACCTGTCTGTATCCTTTTCTTTTACGCACCCCAATAATTTATTATTAACAGTACTTACATTATTATTATTGGTAATGGTTGTGGTGATATTTGGAGGTGGTGGTAGAAGCATTATCATTATTATTACTGCACTGTTTTTTACGCTATTACTGTTGTTATTATTATTACTATTTTTATCATCATTATTATAATTATAATCTTCATTATAATTGATATCATTATTATAACTGCCGTCATTGCTACCATAATTACTACTATTATCTCCATCTTCACTGTCATTAACAGTAATTTTGAATTTAATTTTATCACAACTACTGTTAACATTATATTTAATGTTTAAATTTAATGTTTACTTTTAATTTTGCCTTCATTTTTATTTTATTTATTTCATTTTATTTTTCTTAATATTAATTTTTTTTTTTTCATATTTAATTTTACATCTAATTTATGTCCAACTTTATTATTACTACTATTATTATAATTGTCATTGCTATTATCTTCCCTACTATTCTAATTAACCTACTATTATTTGGTATATTTTTACCACTCTCATAAGTAGCTATGGTTCCCTTACTCCCCATTTTAACATCAATATGTATACTTAACCTTTTACATCAAGTTATACACACTGATAGTCATTGCTACCCTAGTCTCCAAGTGCCCTCTTATGATCATACTCCATATATCATAACAGTAGAAACTTATAAATATATTGCCGCATATTACCTTTCAGTTTTACAACCTTGCATAACCCCCCACCAAATTAATGAAAAATTACCCGCTCCATAGAAAATAGACACCCCATAAACGGTTATAATAAATTACCACACAGCAGCAATACACCCCCTATTCAACCATAATACATATACCCCTTAATCTCAATACTATGCTAAAGACAATTTATGTTATTATATATCATACTATATATAATAATCTTCTCCTTATTTATTTAGAATTCATTAAAGCTTCCCCCAACACCCTATAATTCCTCTTAATCTTTTTCATCCCTAACGAACCTCACGCTAGATGCCGCATCTCCCCCATGCTACCTAGCACCTTCTCTACTCTTCTGATGAGAAGCGTTAGGCTTCGAAATGCCCTGGCATAAAGAGTCCCTTCTATCCCCCAAATTTTGCCTGTATTCCATTATTCAATAAATGATCCATTCTATATCTACCTATATATAGTTTTGTGTCTTCATTTCTTTCTCTTGTTGTCCTATTATTATATATAAGTGATGGAATGATTCCAAAATTTTTCCCAATTTCGATACAATTACCGATTTCGTTCCAAATTTCTGATTCTGATATGATTCAGATTCTGATTCTTTTAAAATTTATTAATATTTAATTAGAGACTTTTTTTTTCTTTTTGTAAATTTTCAAATTATTACATAAACCTCTGGGTAATTTCTGCATATATTTTTTCTCAAATGTTTTCCTTGTAATAGATCGAAAATTGTAAGACAACAAATGATTAATTTTGATTTTAAAACAAAACCAGATTGTATCAGTTCATCGTTACTGTACAACACGCTACTTGAAAGTTTTCATAAACAGTTGAAAATAGTTGACGATTGGTAGGCAAAATGAGAAAACGATGTAAGAACAAAATATTTAACAACGCCCCCCCCTCTCATTGTTAGAACGAATTTTGAAATAATAATGTTACTATATAGAAAACTATTTTTAACATGGGGAGAGAATGGACTTTGTTAACTATTCTCTATGCCATCTCTATGAATGAAGTTAAAGTTTTATTTTAATTATAAAAATTTGGTGAGTTATTAAATTTATTTGCTTTACTGTAAAAAACAAAAACGAGATGCAAATAATAATAATACTACTACTAATAATAATGAAAAATTTATAGATTAACACTCTCAGCTAAATTTTCATTCCAAAATAAAATATTACTTTTATCGGTGATTACGTGCGAAACCCTTAAAAAACTTGATGGAAAGAAAAACAATCATTTTAGTATTTAGATTTTGAATCTAAATTTAACGTAAAATAATCTGTAATTCTTTTTAGGGACACCAGCATGCTAGATTTCAACCTGCCATTTTGGTTTGCACAAAAAGTACACCAGTGCACCAAATTTCATTCCGTCATAAAAACAAATTTCTACAGAAAATACTTATTTGTACATTTTTATCTAACAAATAAACATAAAATTATGTAGGAAAAACTGTTTATAATTTTTAAAACTTTAATAACGCAACTGAAGTCAATGTTTTGGTTCTAAAACAAAATTAACCTTTTTTGATGAATTTCTGTGTGGCATACTGGAAAAATATTTTTTCTAAACAATAAATATGAATAAAATTTATTTTTACAAGAATCTAACCAATAAAGATAAAATTATGTATGAAAAACCATGTTTACAATTTAAAAAAATCCAACTTATATTCTAATACACGTAAAATAGAAAAACATGATTCTCCATTTTTAACAGGAATTTTATCGTCACGTTCAACAAATTTTATCCCGTTGCACGAGACTAAGTGTTCTAAAGAAATTTAATCACATAAAAAAAAGTCCAAGGTAAACCGGTATAAATTTTATCAGAAAGAAAAATAGGAAAGGAAGGAAATGTATAGTTCGGCTGGGCTGCCAAATCAGTCCCTCTGGCGGTTCATAAAGAACACTTATAACAAATATACTTTTTACTTGCTTTTTTTTTCCTTTTGGCATATCAAAGTTCGCAAAACCACTCTGGTGCTTTCGTTCGAAGGTCACAACACCGTTCTGATGTAAAGCAGAGGCTGCAAAACTACTCTGTCATAGTTCGAAGGTCGCAACACCGTTCTGGTGTAAAGCAGAGGCCGCAAAACTACTCTGTCGTAATTCCAAAGTCGCAACACCGCTCTGGCGTTTCCAAAAGCCTAACACCGCTCTGGCGTTTCCTTTTCTTCTGCCAGTCTGTTGTGTTTTTTTTTCTTCTTCTTTTTATTGAATATCGCGAGACACAGCTAGAAGTAGTAGCACCAGATTCACCGAGAGAGGGGGAGAAAAGAAGGGAAGAAAGAGAGAAGAAAATATACCAATTAGAGGGGGGAAAGGAAGGGGAGGTAAATAAATAAAAATAAAATTTCTACATTTTTAGGCGATTATATGTAAACAGCTTGAAAAATTTAATGGTAAATATAGGTTTCACATATAAATTTAATGCAAAATGATTACACCTTATTGATCAGACAATGTTTTAAGGATATGCAAACAACTTTATTTGTTTTAAATATGGGGAATGTTAATGTTCCAAATCAAATTTTAGTATAAAATATGTGATTGTTAAAAGTCATAAAAGCCACACTCCTTTCCTACTACTAACCCTAAGTTTGGGTGGTAATACGAAAAATAAAGCAATAACATGTGATTTTATGATTTTGCTGATCGGACTTAGTAAAATTTACTTAACTGCTTAAAAAGTTAGAATGTATCAGAAATTGGATCATTTTATATTATGTTTATATGCACAACTGAATCCCATTCTAAATTCTAAATTAACGTTTTAATGTGTTCACTCATAATCACCTAAAAAAATAGAATCCTATATATTTGGGGTATGAAATAAAAGTTCTTTTTAAGTTAACAAATTCTAAATGTTTGCTCTTTATATATTCTATCCAAGGTTTTGATAACCTTGAGATTTTCATCTATATTTTTCACTTGTGCCAAAACCAAATAAAACATAAAGAAACTGTTATATCTTTACTTTAAATAAGAATACAGCAAGAGGCATGGGGTTATGGGTGAAAGACAAAGGGGTTTATTTACAAGGGAATATATGTGACATAAGAGTTACTTGACATCTTTTCTTATTCTCTTCCGGTCTTTTTTCCTTCTGTCTCAGTCATGTGAGAGGGTCAATATATCCATAGTTCATTTCATCTATGAAGGGATGTTAGGTTATTCCATTACATCACCTTCCTCCCAAGCTAAATTCTTCCATACAATTTTGCTTCTACCATTTTTTCCTTTTTAGACTTAGTCCAAAAAATTCGGTCCTTTACCTTTTACTTCTCCTCACCATTTGTGTTTGCCGATTTTTTACTTTTGGATAGTGACTGTATTTCTGAGTTACTGGTACTTCTTTGTTTGGAGGTTGTATATGGAAAGTGTCATATGGCACTTCCATTGGTAACTCTTGGTTTCTGACTGTTTCTGTGTATCGGGATCTCAGTTGGTTAATTTTGTGAAAAAAGTCTGCCCTTTTATAATGTAAACCATTCTCCCAATTCTTCTTGAGATTATGCCTTCTTCCCCAAAACTCTTCCTTGCCCGATAATTTTTGAAGAAAACTTTATCCCCGTCATTATAAGTCTTGTACCTTACATTATCCTTGATACTTTTTTTTTTTTACTTTTTCTCCTGGGATTAACCAGTTGAACACCGAACGTACCTTCCTGGCAAACATAATTTCAGCTGAGAATAATTTAGCATTTGGATTTGGTGTTATCCTATATATTGCTAAGAATTTTTGAATGTTTTTTTTCTTCCGTGTCGATGTTATTCTTTTTTTTTAAAGCTTGTTTAAAAGTATCAACAAATCTTTTTGCTTGTTCGTTTGATCGAGGGTTGACAGTTGGTGTTGTAATGTGTTCAATGGCCAATGCCTCACAGTAGTGCTTGAATTCCTGACCTGTGAACATAGTGCCATTATCACTAACAATTGTTTTCGGAACTCCGAACCGACTAAATACCTCGTCCAACGCTTTTATTGTGTTTGCCGCTGTAGAGTGTTTGTATTTAAAATTTTCTGGCCATTTTGACATACTATCTACGATTACTAGGTAATAATATCCCTTCAGAGATCCTGCGTAATCGATATGGATGCGTGTCCAGGGTACATCTGTTTTAGGCCAAGGTTGCGTCCGTATGGGGGGAGATCTTGCGGCTAGTTGGCAACCTTTACATAATTTCACCATTTTCTCAATGTCCTGATCCATTTCAGGCCAGTATGTGAATCCTCTCATTAGGGCCTTCATTCTGGAGATTCCAGGAAGTCCCATGTGGAATTCTTTTAGGATTTTCTTTTGTAATACTTGTGGTATTACCACTCTGTCTGGGTACATCCATTTCATCACACATAGATTCTTCTCGTCTTGCCTCACTTGTTTTTTTTTTATCTTGTTAATATATTTATCTGTTTTTGCTGCTTTCTTTATTTCCTCAAGTGTAACAGGAAATTCCCTAACAGTATTTATTAATATATCTGTTAGTTCATTTTCTTCTTTTAGTGCTGCTATAACAGTTTCTTAAAATTCAGTTTTACTGGGGATCTCGACAAACCATCTGCATGTGCAATTTTACTAGATGCTAGGTGTTTCATTTTGAAATCATAATTGAGCAAAATAATACTCCATCTCTGTAATCTATTTGCCGTATGAGTAGGAATATCTTTTTTTGAACCAAAAATCGATAGTAATGGTTTATGGTCCGTTTCCAAGATGAAAGATCTTCCATGAATGAATCTATGAAATTTTCTCATGGCATACACAATCGCCAGACGCTCTTTTTCGGTCTGACTGTACTTTCTTTCAGCGGGTAATAAAACCCTCGAGGCGTGAGAAATTGGTTTAGTAGATCCATCTTCCATTCTGTGTAGAAGCATCGCTCCTAAACCGTATTAGCTAGCATCTGCCGCTACAATTAAATCCTTTTTCGGATCGTAATGTGCTAACGCTATATCCGATAACAAACATCTTTTAATTTTTTTGGAATGCTTCCCTGCATTCTTTTTCCAGCACCAATTTTTATTCTTCTTCAATAATTCATTAAATGGTGCTCTTAGTTTGTGCATATTTGGGATATAAGAATTATAGTAGTTTGCTAGACCCAAGAATGATTGTAACTTCACTACATTGTCTGGTCTAGGCATGTCTAATTGCTTCTGTCCTATTTGGGTTAGGTCTTCTACCTTTCCAATCAATTATTTGTCCAAATATTTAATCTTGTCCATACCAAAATTACATTTTTCGAGAGTCACTTTAAATCCGTAGTCTTTTATTTTCTCAAATACCTTACGAATATGGTTTTTATGTTCTTCAACATTTTTGCTTCTTATCAAAATGTTGTCTAAATAAGCCATTGCAAAATCCAAGTCTGCTAGCATGCCATCCATAATTTACTGGAATAAATTTGGTGCTACTTTCAACCAAAACGGCAATCGTTTTAGAGAAAATAATCCTTTATGAGTATTCATTGTCAGGTATTTAGAACAATCTTGGTGGACTTTGACCTGCAAATATGCTTCTGATAAGTCAATTTTTGTGAAAATTTTTCCTCCATCTTACTTAGAAAATATTTCCTCGGGGCTAGGGAGTGGATAGTTATGATCTTTTAAGCAATCATTCAGTCCCGTCGAAAAATCACCACATACCCTGATTTTTTTTATTTTTCTTTTTCACATAAACTGTGGGTGATACCCATTCAGAGTTTTCCACTTTTTATTACTCCGATTTCTTTGAGTCTATTTAATTCTTTCTCGATTGTTTCTAATGCTGAATACAGAACCTTCCTTTTGGGTTTAAACACCGGTTTCGCTTCATATTTCAGTTCAAATTTCACTTCTGTTTTAGTGCAGAAACCCAGACCTTCAGAAAATACATTTTTAAAATCCTTCTTCAAATCCCCAACAAATCTTCCTGGCAGTTTGGGACTTTCAGATCCTATCAAATTTTCTCTTTTGCAAAATGAGTTTATTGGTTTCTCCCATAAATTGAAAAGTATCATCAAATCTATACCGAATAGATTAGAATTTTTTCCAGGTATCACATACATTTTAGTTTTTACCGTATTTTCATACAGGGTCACATTAGTATAAAATCCACCCTTAAATTTTAATCTATGTATCCGGTATTGCCCGAGTGTTTGGAGGTGTGTGTGGTTGTTAATGAAAACCTAAGAATAAGCGAAGTAAAAAAAGAAAACAGAAAAACGAACGTTAAAACTAAAAGGGGGGGGGTAATCAAAACAAAAAACACAAAAAAAAATAACGTAAGGCAAAAAAAAAGCATGTGAAAAATGGCTTAAATAAGCGTGTTTTGATATTAAAATTTAAAAAATCGGCGGATATCTGTTTTTTTTGGGGTGTGTGTGTCGGTCGGGGTTAATGAAAACCTAAGAATAAGCGAAGTAAAAAAAAACCCAGAAAAACGAACGTTACGTGAAAAATGGCTTAAATTACCCTGCTTCAATATTTAAATTTAAAAAATCGAAAAAAAAAGAAGACATCTCACACCACGATTCGAACCCAAAACGTTTAGATAATGACCCAATGCTCTAACCAACTGAGCTAACATGACGTACATGAAATTTAGTCATTTCTTCAACTATTTAAAGTAAATCAGGTCATGACGTCATCTGACGCATGCGTAGAACCGATCTCGTCATGAGAGGACGGTTAAGTTGACGTTTATAAACCGAAATCAGCAGGTGCGACGACGTCAAGTTGCGTGATGTTTGACCTAGTTTTGCGCTGGAAGCCAGTTTCTGTTTTCCCCGCTATACAGCAATCAAAAAATATCTCGAAAATAGCTTGTAAAAGTCGGGTAAATTAAAGCGAAGTAAAAAAAAAACACAAAAAAAAATAACCTAAGGCAAACGAACGATGTTAAATGTAAAAATCTGAAAAACAAAAACAAAAAAGAAAACAGAAAAACAAACGTTAAAACTTCTGAAAAATAAAAACTAAAAAAAAAAGAATAAGCGAGGTAAGAAAAGAAAACAGAAAAACGAACGTTAGAACTGATCTGAAAAATAAGTGGGGGGGGGGGGGTACCCGGCGTTGCCCGAGTGTTTGGAGGGGGTAGGGGTGTTAATGAAAACCTAAGAATAAGCGAAGTAAAAAAAGAAAACAGAAAGTGGGGGGTACCCGGGGGGAGGGGGAATAATCAAAACATCGAAAAAAAAACACAAAGAAAACTAATGTAAGGCAAACGAACGATGTTAAATGTAAAAATCGAAAAAAGAAAACAGAAAAACGAATGTTAAAACCAAAAAAAAAACATGTCAAAAATGGCTTAAATAAGCTTGCTTCGATATTAAAATTAAAAAAATCGGTGGTACCTGGGTGTTTTTGGGTGTGTGGTTGGTCGGGAGTGTTTATGAAACCCTAAGAATAAGCGAAGTAAAAAAAAAAAAAAAACAGAAAAACGAACGTTACATGGAAAATGGCTTAAATAACCCTGCTTCAATATTTAAATTAAAAAAATCGAAAAAAAAAAAGAAGACATCTCACACCACTATTCGAACCCAAAACGTTTAGTTAAATGACCCAACGCCCTAATCAACTGAGCTAACACGATGTATATGAAATTTAGTCATTTCTTCAACTATTTAAACTAAATCAAAGCATTCTTTTGTGAAGTGATTCTTTCCTCCACACGTCTTACAGTATTTTTTTACATAGTGGTCACCTTGCTTTACCCTTTGTATTTTGTCAACATTTTTCTCTTGAATACTAGTATTATCCTGTTTTAAATTTAACAGTGTCTGGCATTCCTCAGTAACTTTCTGTCAGGTTATTTCTATGTCTTGGTTCATAATGGATAATATCCTAGAACGAATCTCTTTATCTGTCGAGGATGTTAACCCTTGCACAAATATCAAGCATTTAAACATGTCCTCTTTTAGGTCTTTCAACTTAAATAACTCACATTGGGCATTTACTCTTCTAGCATAGGTGATAAAGTCTTCATCATCTTGTTCCAAAATATTTAAACACCTATAACAAGTATAAAATAAGCTATCCTGCTTCCCGAAAATGTTCGATAAAATTTCTATAGTCTCTTTAAAAAAAATATCTTTGGGTTTCCTTGGGAGTATAAAATTTGTATACTTAGTATTTTCATGGGAACCAAGTTTTGCAACAGTAAAATAATTTTTTCTTCATTCGACCAGGCCTGATATCGTTTGGAAAAAATATTTTCGTATCTACGATAATATGCTAGAAATGTTAAGCCATTAGTTGGTTCATATAAAAATTCTGTCAGCGAATTTGCAATTCTTTCCGAAGTGAACTGGCAATCTTTTTTTTCTTCTTGTTTCATTAATATTGTTTTTAATACTTCATTTTTTTTTAACTGTTATTTTTGTAAAAATTCTATCTGGCTTTCTTGGGCTGCCAGTGCTAATTGTATAGTTTTTATAAACTCGGATAATTGTTCCATGTTGAATGGATAACTTTCTTAAGTTCCAAGAAAAATTGTTCTTTTCAATGCTTTGTGAAATATCAATTTCTCTTTTCTTTTTTTTCCCCAGTAGGACCATAACAGACTGAATTAAAAAACCCCAAATAACTTACTTTTTGTGTGTTTCTTAGCTTTTTTGCTTTTTTTCAGTCATTGTCCAATATCTTTTTGGCTTAAAGTTTCCTTTTTGTGAATTCGAATCCTGTCACCATTTGTTATATCCTTACTTTAAATAAGGCTACAGCAAGAAACACGGGGTTATGGGTGAAAGACAAAGGGGTTTATTTACAAGGGAATATATGTGACATAAGAGTTACTTGACATATTTTCTTATTCTCTTCCGGTCTTTTTTCCTCCTGCCTCAGTCACATGAAAGGGTCAATATATCCATAGTTCATTTCATCTATGAAGGGATGTTAGGTTATTCCATTACATCAGAAACATGAACTATTTCAGAAGATGTGGTGATCAGACAACACCAATGTCAAGGTAGAGCCAGAAAAAAATTCCAAGTATTTGAATCTTTTTATATTAAAGTGTGAAATCTCTAATAGGCACCATATGGGCATTTATCAAATAGGTGTAAAAATCTTTTTAAAATCTGTGATATTGAAAAGGCAAATGAAATCTAAAATATTTCCTTTGCTTATCATAAAACTAATAAAAATAAATTAAATTAGGCTTAGAGAGTCTATGCAACATCTGGAAATGGGATACATATTATTTGAGGTTTTCTTCATCAAATATGCTTGGAAAAATTTCCAGTTGTGAAGAATTTCCAACCATTACCTTTGCAGTCCTCATGTCTATCCTCTTTTCAACTTGGCACATTTTGACTCATTTCTTATTAATTAATAATTAATTAATAATAATTAATTAATTTTGTCCAATTTTTGTTTGGTGATTTATTTTATTCTTAGCACTAAATTTTTCAAGCTGTTTACATGTAATCGCCTAAAAATGGAGAATCGTGTTTTTCTTTTTTAGGTGTATTAGAATATAAGTTGGATTTTTAAAAATAATAAACATGGTTTTTCATACATAATTTTATGTTTTTTTTGGCTAGATAAATGTATAAAGATTATTGCAAAAATAAATTTTAATGACCTTTATTCATTAGAAAAAATATTTTCTAGGTATGCCACACAGAAATTTATCAAAAAAAATAATTTTGCCTTAGAAACAAAACATCGACTTCAGTTCCATTGTTGGCCTTCTCCAAAAGAATTACCCGACGATTCGTATACAAAACAAGAAAACAGTGTACAGAATAGTTAAGAAAGTCCGTCCCATATCAAAAATGAGTTTCTACATAATAACATACTATTTAGAAAAGCATTCTTACCATTAGGAGGGATTTCTGTTAACTATTCTGTACCTTCCCTCTTTAAGAAAATTTTCATATTTTTTTCATAATTATACGCATTTGGTCAATTATTGGATTGATTTGTGCTACTGTAAAAGAAAAACAAATTATAGATACTACTACTACTACTAATAATAATGATAATAATAATAGTAATAATAATAATAGCAGCAGCAAATATATTAATCCCTTCAGCTAAATCACTTCCCCAAAATAGAATTTTACATTTTTAAATGATTATGTGGTGAAAAGAAAAACAAAAAGCTATTATTTTAGAATTTCGCATAGGAAACCGGTTTCACATATAAAATTAATGTAAAATGATACTCATTTATGGCCTATTTTTGCTTAATCGTTCAAAAATCGAAAATTAAACAAAATACTCATACAGCATAACATTTTCGATCGATTGTTAACATTTATTTATGTGTTTCTACCAGCGTTTGTTTAATTTTCAATTATGAGTGGTTATCAATGGTCCTTCTGCCGGGGTTATTGGGCAGCCATTTTTAAAATTCTAACTCAAAGAAGAGACACTAAGTTTGTTTTGAACTAAAAACATACTTTAAAAGAAGTTTAAACACAAATAAATCTATTCAGGTATGTAGAAGAGTCTTGCCTTTGGTAAGATTAATTTATTGCATATTTGTTTATCATTTCTTTTTCTATTAATTGCAGTAAAAATGTCCTAATGTTACATGATAAAAGGTTGGCCCCTTTTCATGTAAGTAAAAAAATAGGGAATTAGTTAAATGTAAATATGAAATAGGATAGTCAAGGATTCGAACTTGCGAAGCTAGACTTGGAATTGAAAATTCCAATCATAAGTTAAAATAAATACAGAATGTTATTGAAATAGCTTTTGTTTAGCTTACATATCTGTATAGGGAAAAGGAATGTAATAATGAAATTTGTTTCTGTGAAAATTTAAATAAGGAATTTAATCGTCAATTGAAATTGTAAACATATTTTGTAAAAATGTTATTTGGAAAATAGGTTACTGAACTCGGGGTCATGTCAAGTTTGGCAACGTGATGCATGTCATGCAACGTGCTTTATGAGCACATGTTTAATCATGTGATGACATGACGAGTTCTCAATATAGGAAAGAGTTCGAAGTTAGAGATAGTGAGATCAGTCAGATCAGAGGAACAGAGAAGTTCAGACCGATTCTCCATTAGAATCAAGACACCCTCTAGAAGTGAGAGGGTTTTAGAAATGACCATGTAAAGAAACTTTGAATTCCTCATGCGAAATCATAGACTGGTCATGAATAAAGGACGTCAGCATCTTTGTGTATCTGCGTCTTCTGTGTTCATCATTACAATGAGAAAGATAATGTGTTTATATTATATGCACACCTGTCAAACCATAAATGTCAAACGCACTATCTCTCGGTCTATCTATCAAGATATTCATAAATCTCCTCTCATTGAATTGGTTCTCTTGTAGTAACATGTACCTGTCTATTATATATATACAAAACTCTCTCTCTCTTTATATGTACTCTGTCTCTATATCTCACCAATGTCTCCATCTCTTACAACATGAACATCTTATGACACATGAACACTTTTAAGACTCTCACAAATATGAACAACAAATAACATCAGTCCTCTTCTAATAAGAACAACAAAACATAGTCTCAGATTTGATACATCAATAATAACATCCTATGTAACACTAATTGCATTCTCCTTTTTGAATCGTGTATAAGTGTAAATGTTGATATACTTTCCTTTATGATTAAGAAAATCGTCAGAATGTTTTCACTTTCTGTATCTTAAACCAAGAATTTGATAAACTCATCTGTTTTCATCTATATTTTTTCACTTGCATTCAAAAGGCCATAAAATTCTAATTATTTCAGAAAAAACTGATGACAGACTCTGCCAATGTTCAGCCAATGAAATTTAAAAACCCCTTCCAGAGCATTTAAAACCTTTTAGTAATAAAGTGAACTTGCTTGGATGGTGGCATATAAGATATTTAGTGAATAGATGCAAAAAGTTTACAAAGGGAATAGGCAAGTTTTCTCTCGATAAATGGCCAATAAATAAAATAAATGAAACTCCATGAATCAAATCTGTAAATAAGATTTATAATCCATTCTGTAGCCCTTCTCAGTCTTTTGTTGTAAATGAACAACTTCTAATAAAAAACAATTTGTGCTTGTTTTAATTTTTATTGTCAAAAAAGAAAAAAAAAAATGAAAAGAATCAAAGAGCAAAAGATGAAGATTTCAGGAACAGCATCAGAAAATGAAAGAAAGATTTCAAAGCCTGCTTCTGGAACAGCAAAAGAAAACAAATTTATAACCTACTATTGGAAATGGAAACGAGCATGTGGTCTCTAATTAATGCTATTAAACAACTGTTACTGTATCACAGGTAACAAATTGTTTGACAAAAGTGTACCATCACTTGTGTTATTGACTGAGTTTATAATTAAGGTATGGATATGTAATTAAAATCTGAATATACAGAAGATAAAAAGTGAAAAAGAACAGTGTGCATCCAAAAAGGTGGATGCAGCAATGTTTTAGTTTTAAACAGCAATGTAGTGTGTGTGACCGAAGATTTTCATTGATGATTCAAATAAACAGTTAAATAATAAAAAGCTTTGTTATTGGCAAAAATGACATTTAGTTCAAGTATTTAGTCTGTTGTTTGTTTCTTAAAATACATTTTACAATTCTTTAAAATAGAGTTAAAAACAATAATCTACTTACGATTATATTGAAACCAAATTTATTTTGTTTTTCAGTTTTTAGTCTTTTAGTAGAAATTCTTCTAATGCATTCACCTCTAAAAGACAGTCTGTTCTGTCTGCTGTCAATACATAGGAGTTGAGAGACAAAGAAGAAGAAGCAGGAGGCATGGTTGGTTTTATTGGGTAAAAGGCAAAACTAACTGCAAGAATTCCTGAGACTTCAGAGGGATAAAAGACCAAATTTGGATGGATAACGGCTGTGCTTTTGCTCAAAGCAAAAAAACTGGTGATAGAGGAGAAAAGTTCCTTTCAAACAAGAGTTTCGGAGTGTGAGGCTGAAGGACCCAGTAGTTTTCAAGCTATTTCAGCTTACAAATGGCAGGCAAAGCATTCGATATTCATTTGATTTCTGAATTTCATGGCATCTCACCTGATCACCCAGTGTGTGAAGGTTGGAACAGGTGGAGCTGGTATATGGGAGGTGACAACGTTGGGCATGTTCTATCACTCAGGCTGAGAGGTGACATGCTGTCCGTATACTGGAGATTAACCCATTACCAGAGGGCGGATATGAAGCAAGTAAAACGAGCCCTTTTCATGGCTTTCGTGCTGAAACCCTTTGTGGCATATGACAAGTTCGTCTCCCATCATTTGCGCCCTGGGGAAACTGTTAACGAATACCTGGGTGACCTGCAGGATCTTGCATGGTTAATAGAAGAGAACCCCTCTGATCGATGGCTCGGTTGCACTTTCGTGTCAGGAATCCCCAGTTCCATAAGCAACAGTTGCTGCTGATCCTCTAAAATGAAACGAATGACCCGGAAGCAAATTCTTGCAAGTGCCCAAGCTCTCATGACGAAGGGGGCAGAAGTGAAGGAACTTGTTGCTGCAGCAGTCAGGAGACACAGAATTCTTCCTCCTGTGTTTGTGGACCAACCTTCAACCTCTGACCAGCAGGATGCAGTCGTAGTGTGGTGCGACAAGTCTGGAGGTCCCAATCACTTTGCTAGAAACTGCCGGCAGCAAAGGGGCAAAACAGGCAGGGTGCTTCCAGAGATACACTGTTATCAATGCAAGAAGCAAGGATATGTGGCATCAAGGTGTCCAGGAAATGAAGCAGAGGGTGAGAGACCAGCATCACTCTCTCCTCACATAAACTAGAAGAGGTGCTCCTTGTGATAAAGGTAAAGATTGATGGGCTAGATCAAATAGCGTTGGTGGAATCTAACTGCTCATCATCTATTGTAAGTGGGTTGTTATGTCAACCCAAAGTACGGAAAAATACTGCAGTTCTGACGGCAGGACGGAAATGTCTGTTAAGCCGTGATGTTGGCAGCATAACATTAACATTAGCTAACAGGAATCCCCTGAAGACTGACATACTGGTGGTGAACAGCAAACCATTGGGGTTTGACCTCCTTTTGAGGATGGACATTGTTAGTTGTTAAACACAAGACTGTTAATACATATAAAGAAATATATAAGCATATAAATGACGGACTTCGACAACGGATGCGGAGAGAATATTTTATTCGACTCTTCACTAACTACCGAGTATATACAAAATGGCCGCTTCTTCACTCCCAACCGGAAACCGCCTCACTAGCCGGGAGAGTTTTTTAGGGGAAATCACTCACACAGATTAACAGTTCTTCCCCTCTTTTCTCTTCTTTTCAGTTGGGCATCATGTAATCTGCAAAAGAAAAAAGGGGTCAGGGTATTTACATTATACAGAGGATTCCTTTGGTTCGGATATGAACCCAAGGATCTTGAATGATGGCACTCCTTTCATTGTCAAGGAGTCCGCAATTTGTCAGTTGATATCCAAGAGATCTCTTCAATTTCTTTTCTGTCAATCATTTCTCTTAAAATAGCCATCTCTATGCGAAGTCTCTTATCCAAAATTTGTGTTGAGGAATGTACAGAATCATAGAGGCAGGAATTGTCTTTTACAGAAGATCTTAATGTTGTTGGTATTATCTTTCAGTTGCAGTACTTCTAACAAAAGTTTTCGATAAAAAATACAGGCTTCTGCCATGTCAACCATGGCTAAAGTTTCAGCAGCTAAAGTACTTTTGACAACTTTTCTAATACGTTTAGACTGCCAGGCAATGGGCATATACTTGTCATTGCTTCCAACTAAAAAAGTATATAGCCTCCCTGTGAACCTCCATCTGTTAAATTGCCAAAAGAAGCATCACTGTATGCAACAATTTTTAGGTGTTCAAGGTTCCCTAAGTCTGGAATATCTATATGACATTTCTCTTTTTTTGCTTTTTTTTTACCACCTTGTTAACCTGTTTTAAGCATTCTACATCTTCTTGTTTTAGCATTGAACTTAACTCACTAACATCAAAACTAAGATCAGGTCTGGTTTGGGTGGCTAACAATTAAGTTGACTGATCAATTGCCTGGTTTCAGTAACCTCTGTTGATGATATTACATCTTCCAAATTTCTGCCTGCTTCTAGTGGGATACACTTTAGCTTTTTGACATATTCGTCCTGTTCAAGTTTAACAGCATTCCCATTTTTCTTTATGCTTAATCCTATATACTGGAACTCAGCAACTTCCTGAGATTTGATCTTAAACAAGTGACCAATCCAGTCTATAACTCTGCTCTGAAATTTCTGAGCCTGCGAAGCAAAAATCATGAATAGCCATAATACCATGCAGCTTGTTTCCAAAGTTCCATGTGAATATGGCTTGATCATATTTTGAAACCACTGCTGCTGATTTCAATAATTCTTCTTTGAGTGTCAGGTACCAGGACCTTGATGCATCAGTCAATCCATATACACATTTGGAGAGTTTCCAAATATATCTTGGAGGTACACTGGCTTCTTTGGGAGGATGCAAATAGATCAGTCAGTCTAACTCTTTACTCTGTAAAAAGGCTGTTTTTATGTCCACTGACTTACACACCCAAAGGTTAGATGACATTATAGCCAAAGCTATGCGTAAACTTTCTTTAGAGCAGGTTGGAACATCATTTCTTATGTTGCTTGCATCCCTTTCCTGAAAGCCTCTCGTCACAAGCCTAGCTTTATAGACCTGTTTGCCATTGACATTTTTATTTGTGTAAACCCATCGTGGATATTTTGGGTTTGCCCTGGTCAAGCACTTGGGTGTACACTTTATTTTCAACCCAGCTTTGGAGCTCGTTTTCTCTTGCCATTTCCAGGTCGTGATTAGAAGAGGAAATCATTATATTTTCCTCATCACCAGAGGTAGCTTCATCCTTATTTATTGGTTCGACTTCATTTTCTTTCCAATCCAATACTTCATGATTAAAGTCGAGCCAAAAGGGTTCACCTTGTTCCATAGCCACAGTTTCATTAAAATAAGATCCTAATGGGAATCCAACAATAGATCTAGGTTCATTTTTTTATAGCGAATACACACTTCACAAGAATTTGGAAGTGTTTGTAAAATTTTAATAAATTCGGGATCTCTGATTCCTGCGTTACTAACTAAATCACATAATTTCTTACTGCTGGGATGACTAAATTGTCTGTGTAATTTAGTTGCAATTTAAAATTTTTCTGCTTTGTTTTTAGAAGAGATTTCTTTAACAAGGAGAATGCGTTTTAGCTTACCTCTATCTGATAGGGGTCTGGTGATAGGGATGTGATAATGACCAGATGATGTACATTTCAACGGAATTTTCTTTTTCAACATTGTCACGCTGTCATTTTCAAAATTGAGACAAGTCCCGGCCCTTTTCATGGCTTCTTTGCTTAGGAGAAGTGGAATGTCAGAATCCACAACATCGGTAATGATACTGACATCAATGTCAGCGATGACACATGGTAGAGTCACATTGTAGAGTTCAGTTTGTTTCCATCGCCGAACTTAAAGGTTCTCACTCCTCCTCTCAAAATGAGCACTATGAAGCGTGTTCTTTGCACTTATAGCCCATGATAGTGCTATCTCAAAACTGCAATTTATGTCCTCTAAAGTCTTTTTTACCATCTCTCCCAATATTCCATTGTGTCGTTCATTTAAGTCATTACTCCATGGGCTTTCAGCAGCGGTGATACGCACAACGATATTCAAATTCTGTGCCATTTCACGAAATGATTCATTATCAAATTCCCTACCATTATCGGTTAGGATAGATCCAGGAGTCCCAAAATATGCTATCCAGTGTTTAAATATAGCACTTCTCTCTGTATCCGTTGTCGAAGTCTGTCATTTATATGTTTATATATTTCTTTATATGTATTAACATTCCTGTGTTTGACTACTAACACTGGTAGCAGAGAAAAATGTAACTATGGCTTCAAAACACATTTCACCGCCCGTCTTAATTAAAGACAAATACAGCACGTGGAAAAAAGAAATGCGTATCTGGGAAATGGCCAGGTCGCTTGACAAGACAAAACGCGCTCCCATAGTATTTCTTTCTCTGGAAGGAAAACACAGAGAAGCTGTATTGGAATTAGATGTTGTGACTCTTAATTCTGTGAATGGAATGGCCAAATTATATGAAAAATTGGACACTCTTTTTTTGGAAGATATAAACCAGTCGGCTTTTCTGGCCTACGAGACTTTCAAAGGATACTGGAGACAACCCGATACATCAGTGGAAGACTTCCTTATTAACTTCAGCCGCCACGTTGCCAAATTGAAAGATTTCAATATTATCCTGCCTGAACCGGTACTTGCATTCAGGGCATTAAAGAGTGCCTCCCTCACCCCTGAAAATAAAAGACTAATCAAGGCGACAGTCGACGAACTGACACTCTCTTCCATGTCGGCCCAGTTAAAAAAGATTATGCACAGACAGCCATTTGACGCTTCATCTATGAATTCAACACCCGTTGTGGTTAAGAAGGAAGATGTTATTGCCTACACTGAAAATAAAAACGAACCTAGCGAGGTGTACTATGGTTGCTCTACGCACCGCGGTGATTCGCATTTTAGTAGTCGGCGAGGAAAAACACATCGCGGCATAACAACAACAACTACGCTCTGCTACCAGTGTTAGTTGTTAAACACAAGACTATTAATACATATAAAGAAATATATAAAGAAATATATAAACAAGAAATATATAAAATATATAAAAAGAAATATATAAAGAAATATATAAACAACACTATTAATACATATAAAGAAATATATAAACATATAAATGACGGACTTCGACAACAGGTACGGAGAGAATATTTTATTCGACTCTTCACTAACTACCGAGTATATGCAACAATGGCCGCTTCTCCACTCCCGACCGGAAACCGCCTCACTATCCGGGAGAGTTTTTCAGGGGAGATCACTCACACAGATTAACAGACATCATCTAGAAATTTGTCGGCGTGCATATTGATAAGGGAGGCAAAGTACATTTTGTTGGGATGGCTTTTGCTCTGGGTGTGACAATAGAACTGGAACAGCCTGACTTTCATGAAGAATTCAACCAATGCACCAGAACCTGGACCGTGTTGTGGAAGTGGTTCAGTGATCAGCCACCACAAAAATTATGCAACAGAGTACCATAGTATAACATCCCTGCAAAAGCCCGTGCAGACTATGATACTAAGCTACAAGCCTGAATTAATAATAGGTAGTTAATTCCGTACCCAGAGAAGGAATTGGGGCCCCCAAGGGGCCTGATCCCACTGATGGCAGTCATTCAGCAGAATTAACAAAACGTGAGGCTGGTGCTTGGGAATTAAATAAGCATACATATGCACCGAAAAATTAAGAGAATGGCAGCAAGATCGAATGTATCAGTGTTAGACCTTTGCAAGGCATATGTTCAAGTAATTGTCCACAAACCGCTGTGGCCCTATTAAACTGTACTAATCAAGGGATAGAGGTATTACCTGACCTGCATGGGGTTTGAACTCAATGTAGTACCGTCCCTCATACAAACAATTATTTATGCTATCTGGACAAAGGACAAGCGGATACAGTGGGCAACATCCACTTAGATTGATTATGTGTATGTGGACAAGAATGTTGTGCCTGCAGCATATGTGAAGGAGCATCTCTACAATTTCAGACTTCTCAACAAAGAACCAAAGAGACTGCACGATAGTGTGCGAGTGTTTGGATTGCAGGTCTGGGAAGAATTTAATGCTCTGCATTGGAGAAGAGGTAACATACCTCATGTCATACCGTGACAAAATATATTTTCACTCTATAGCAAGTTGGATACCTTCCCATGGGTGGTTGGCTTCCTGTTACCATGGCATTCATCAAGAGGAGAGCATCTGACATCACTACAGTGTGGGACGACAAAGTAAATGACGCCCCTTTCACACCATGATCAAGGAGGTCCTTACCAGAGTTCACAAAGAAGATCTGGCGCAAGGCAAATGGTGTGTCAAGGTTGACATAAGCTCTCTCATTACCGGTGTCATTGATATATAATGGGACTATGATAGAGGATGCATGCTGGTTATGTCCAGAAAAGGATTCCCAACATATCAACCTAACAGAACTCGATATTAAAGGAATGAACTTGGCAATTCTCTGGAAGATGACCACTTTGCACTTATTCACAGATTCCGTCTGTGTCCATAAATGAGTCTCAAATACCCTCACTGGCAGGACCAGGGTATGGACCAAAGCTATGAGTGAGATGCTTATCCGATGGAGTCTTGAAACAATAATGAAATTGGTGAAGGAATATGCACTGTCAATAAAAGTATTCTTGGTTAAATCTAGCAAAACAAGGCAGATCAATTGACAAGAGTACCTCAGCAGTGGTTTGATGCAATTACGAGGAACTCTGAGCCTGTGCGACCTGCTTGCATTGCATTTGTGAACTCTGTCGAGTTGGACCAGATCAAAATTATTCACCAACAAAAAGTGGTCATCCTGGTGTGAACACACTCTACTTTGCAAAACGAATTAACCCTAGAGTTTCCAAAGCTGCCGTGACAACCATCATCAAAGAACATGAAGAGTGATCCATCATCCATACACTGATCAAAGAGAACTTTAAATGTTAAACAAACACGGAATAGAATAGCAATGAATATCACGCATTATGATGGGGGCCGATTTTTTGACATCGATTAATTGCAGCCCCACTCAGTTTGCAGTATGGTGGCGCCTTGCTTGACAAGATGTGAAAAGTATAATCAACCAGCTAAAGACTTTTTTCTATGAACAAAGTTCACCATCAGAAATTCTAACAGATAATTACACTGCCTTTTGGAGCAGCTTGTTTAAAGCCTTCATGGATGAATGGAGAATCAGACTTCAATTTCATTGTGCATATCTTCCTTCTGGTAATGGTATCATTGAGTGATGCCATAGAATTGTAAAAAGGGTCACAGAAAATTGTGTACTATACTGGAGGCAGTATACTGGTACAACATTATGCTGAAGGATGACTTGTCCTCTGCTACAGCACCTGCCAATATGATCTATCGGTACTGCATACGGCTTAAAGGAATTGATGCAACAGCAGCACCGATAGACAATCAACAACTGTCTACAAAACTGATGATCAAGTGTGGGCAAAGGCTCAACACGGATGATGTACCACAAAGTATGGAGTGGGATGTGTGACCGGGAGTACCAGTACGCAGAATATATCAGTTGATGGAATGCCACGCCATGTGAGATACCTGTGACCATAGTGGCCTCCTCTGACATGCCTTCGGAGAGTGGAAGTGAGAGATTCATAATCATTAATGGGACACTGGGTGAGCTGACACCCAGTTTGGATGAAGATGCTGGCTCATCCGATGACATTCTGGATGAAGACACAGTAAATTTGGGTACTATTCCTGATGAAGGCACTATGATTGTGCCATTGCAAAGAAGCACACGGCACAAAAGGCCATTCCCGGAGTGTTCCATGTGTGATCGTAGGATCAGTGGGGAGTGTAGTAGTAATTCTTCTAACGCACTCACCTCTAAAAGGCAGAAAGTCTGCTCTCAATGCACAGGGCCTGGGAAAGGAAGAAGAAGCAGTAGGCGTGGTTGATTTCATTGGATAAAAGGCAAGATTAACGGCGAAAATTCCTGAGACCTCAGAGGGATAAAAGACCACTCCGATGGATAGGTGGCTATGCTTTTGCTCAAACCAAATGAGAGTTTTGGGGTGTAAGGCTGAAGGACTCAGCAGTTTTCAAGTCTGAAAGCAGTTGACTTTACCAGAATAAAAATGTAATTGTTTCAATAATAACCCAAAATTCTCTTTTAAGTAGTTTGATTTTGTAGCATTTTATCTACACAGTTTTATATCTTTTTAACATTTTTTTCACAAAATAGTTAATAAGCATGTAAAATAAAACAAAATGTATTGACATAGATGTGAAAAACTTCGAAATCAAGTTGATACTCACAAAAACTAAGGAGAGAGGTTAACTTGTGATATACTTAATGACCGTTCTAAATTGATCAATGCCAGACAAAGCTTTTGTGTATGCTTGTATGTGTCTGTGTAAAGTTTTACTGACAAAAACGTTATTTCAATCATTTAATCAAAAGTGTGACACATGTAGGTAGGTAGGTACTACAGTATTAATATATATTGCCCGCTCACTGCAAGTTTTTTATATCAGCATTACTATAAATCCCAAAATCTCAAGTTGCCTGGCACAAACGTTGATATTTCTTGCTTATAACTATGCAGGCAGTGCTAAATTTACTTAAATGTTTTAAGGCATCCTGAAAGTTTGGATATACATGTTATGTTAACGTATATTCAAACTTTCAGAATGTCTTCAAATGTATGTGAAACAGATCTACACATAATGCATTTCTTTGTCAAGTTCATTGTTTTACAAATGATTTCTGGCTTCTTTTGGACCTGGAAGGCTTCTATCAAAGATTATATATGTACTTGCTGTACTCTGCCACGCGTTGCTGTGACTCAATTTGGTGTAATGGAAAAATCTAATAAAAAAAGAAAATGTATGTTTGTTATATTCTTAGTACAGCAATCCACCCCAAAAAGTGAAAAAAAAAAAAAAAAAAAAAAAGGCGAAAATGTAAAAAAAAATGGTACTCTTGCAGAATTGGATCCGGATCCTCGGGAGTTTCCGTCAATCATGGCTTGAACTCGACTAACAATCAGTGGATTAAGTTGAACGTTGCTAAAATTTTGAAACACTAAATCGAGTTTTTTTTCTTTTGTATTAGTAAATGCGAGTTTTTAATTAGTATTTGGGTGAGGGGGCTGGTAGCTTTGATTTGAAAAAGTTGTCCAAAAACAAATAAATGAAAGCAAAGGTAAGGTTAGTTACGTTTCTACCTAATTGAATGATTTTTTTAGGGTTTTTATTTAATGTTTAATCAGCTCGAAAAACACAGTGTTTATTGATGTATTTGGAAAAGATCAAATGGTCGCGGACTTTGTTGAATATGTTAAGTTTGGGAAAATAAGTTAAAAACTATAAAAACAGTGTCAGAAACCCACTGAATATATGTTACCGTGACATAGGCTGACATATTCGGTGGGTTCCTGACAGTATTTTGTATAGTTTTTAGTTTTAACTCATTTTCCCAAACTTAACGTAATCAATAGTGTCCGCCACCATTTGTATTTTTCAAATATGCCGATAAACACTGTTTTTCGAACCGACTAAACGTTACATTAAATAAAAAGGGTTTGTATTACTAAACACAGATACAAAAAAGTTGTCGAAAAATAAATATATAACAAATAAATGTTATCAAAGGCAAGATAAGTTACTTTTCTACCTAACTGGATAAGATTTTAGTGGTTTTATTTAATGTAAAATGTTTAATCGATTCGAAAATATGCAGTGTTTATCGGTATATTTGAAAAATACAAATGGCGGCAGACTGTGTTAAACACATTAAGTTTGGGAAAATGAGTTAAAACTAAAAAACTATACAAAATACTGTTAGGAACTCACTCAATATATATTACCGTGACATAGGCTGACATATTCTGTGGTTATTTAACAGTAATTTGTACAGTTGTTTAGTTTTAACTCATTTTCCGAAACTTAACATTTTTAACACAGAGTCTGCCGCCATTTGTACTTTTTAAATATAGCAGTAAATGCTGTGTTTTTCGAGCCGAATAAACATGTTACATTAAATAAAAACACTAAAAAATTATCCAGTTAGGTAGAAAAGTAACTTATCTTGCCTTTGAAAACATTTACTTGTTATATATTTGTTTTTGTTGACAACTTGTTCAAATCTTTGTGCAAGTACAAACCTGAAGGGGGTATTTTTCTGTCTATTTTTATTTTTGGTACCATGCTATTTTAAAATAGTTTTTCCAAGTTAAATTTAAATTTCACACTATCTTTTTTTTGGGGGGGGAGGCGTATTTTTTTTTTACAATAGGTCCACCTCCACAATTTTCTTTAAAATGACTACTTGTGAAGGTTTTTGACTATGCTGAATAAGAAAATCTCATTTAAAATTTGCAGAGGCAAGTAGTTTTCGAGATATTAAGACCTGTACTATGCACTATGATTCACTGGCTGCCATGAATACCCCCCCCCAACCTCCCCCATATTAAGAACGGCTTTTGGAATAAACACCCCTAACCTCCCCGTGTAAAAAACGGCTTTTGGAATAAATACCACCATTCTCCCCATGTTAAGAATGGCTTTCGGAATGAACCCCCCCCCAACCTACCCATGTTAAAAATTGTGGTGGTTGACCAATTGTGAAAATTTACCTTTTGTTTTTTTTAATAAATTGTTAGTTGAAAGCTCAGAAGGTAGATTTGCCATTTAGTTGTACAAATATCCTCAAACCAGGTAATCACTAAAAGGGATTCTTAAAGGTCGACACTGGTATCGAGCAAAAGTTTGTTTACATGTTTTACAAACTTTAAATGGGTAAAATATAAGCACATAACCATGTTTAACAAATCAAAAAAAATATTATGCAAGATGAAGTTTTAAAATGATTAAATGTTTTATTTTATCTAAAATTAAAAACATTGCCCAATAAAAATGAAATTTTGGGTACTTATGTATTTTTGGTGCCGTGCTGAAATAATAACGTTATTATTTTGAAAACCATTCTTAATGAGGAGATGAGGGTGTTTTATAACTATTCTGTGCTTCCACCTTACAACTGAAAAAAAAAGAAAAGATATCATGGAACTTGAATTTAAACTGAAAAACCAAAAACTATAAAAATAGCACTGTAGTATCTGCCATGATATACGCCCGAGAACAATATCTACTGTAAAATTAAACCAAAATTTGTTGCTTATGCGTTTTTGATACCACGCTATTTTGAAATAGTTTTCAGGTTAAATTAAAGTTTCCCTATATCTTCTTTTTTTTTTTTAAACTGTAAGGTGTAAGCACAGAATAGTTACAAAACATCCTCCCCATGTTAAGAATGGCTTTCAAAATAATATTATTATTTCAGCACAGTAAAAAAAAATACATAAGTACCCAAAATTTTATTTTTATTGTTCAATGTTTTTAATGTTAAATTATAAAATAAAACATATTTAATCATTGTAATCTTGCATGTTGCATTATTTTTTAAATTTGTTACACAATGTGGTTAATTTAAATTAAATTTTAATCACATGATCACATTTTCAATAATTATGTGATTATATTTTAGCCATTTAAAATTTGTGAAACATGTAAAAAAACCTTCTGCTGGATACCAATGTTGGCTTTTAAGAGTCCCTTTTAGTGATTTCCTGGTTGGAGGATATTTGTACAACTAAACAGCAAATCTGCCAAAACTTTTCTGTATTTCACCTTACAATTTCTTTAATAAAAAAAGCATTCATATTTTCTCATATAAAAACTTCTGTAAAAAAAAAGTGTACTTTCAATTTTGTTAAAAAAGTTTTCTTGAAAAAAAACCCCAAGAAACTTTAACCTAACAATTTATGGTAAAAAAAAAGCAAAAACAAAACAATCGAATCTAATCGAACCTTAATCGCGTTGTTTTTTTTTTTCAAGTTAAATTCAACTTTCACAATATCTTTTTTATAATTTCACAATATCTTTTTTTTTAATAATAATAAATTGTTTTTTTTTTTTAATAAATTGTTGAAAGCACAAGATAGTTACAAAACACCTTTCCCTCTCCATGGTAAGAATGTCTGAAAAAAAATACAAATAAAAAAAGATATTATTTCAGCACATTACCAAAATGCGTTTGTACCGTGAATTTTCTTTAAAAAAAAAACAAATGTACTTTCACCTAACAATTTATAGTTTTAATAATAAAAAAGTTCATATTTTCTTATACAGAAACAACTGTTTATTTAAAAAAAACCAAAAAAAAACTGTGTGCTGCTAATTTTGTTAAAAAATGATTTTTACGACAAAGATTGTTTTGTTAATGTTCTTTAATTTTTATGTTTCAACTCAAAACGCAACTTCTGGAGATCAATTTGTTTTAAATTAAAAAATTGGGAAGATAAACAAATGAATTTAAATTTAAAAAATAGAGGATGTTTTTTTGTTCACTTATCGATTAGAGTCGTCAAATCATGGTGCATGAAGTAAAAACTGAATAGTCACGCAGAATCGGCTTATGAAAAATATTTTTATTTTATTTAATTTATAATTTGCAATATTAATTTATTTCAATAACATAAAAACATTCCTAGACTCTAAGGATAGACTGTCTGAAAATTCCAATTAAATTGGTAATGTAGAAATATCGTTTTATTGATAACAAACGAACCAAGAATTAGAGATTTTTATATATATATATATATATATATTAGCATTACAAGTTGATTTTTTTCTTTTTAGATAATTGTTATTTTATCAACTTGCATGAAAAGAGCTATGTAAAATATGCTTAAAATGATTTGAAATATGCAAATACCATAAGTAGTTCAAAAGTTATGAGAATTTTAAGTATCAAAATTTAGGCTTTTCCGTGGACATTTTTCTTTAGAAAAAGTGTGTTAAATTACGGACCTCAACATTTCAAGAAATTTGGTAATTTCGCCACCATTTATTCATTTTTTTTCAAGCTATTCTCATAAAACTTGGCAGTCTTATATAAAATTGTGTGCTCTTTCTGATTATGCAGTCAAATCTGATGTATCTCTTTACCATAAGCCATGAATTATAAATTCAGATATACAAATTTCAATTTTTTTTTAAACTGGCGCATGGTATCATTATCTATTTATGAACAAAACTAAGTATTATAGTAGTATTTGAATATAGCTTTACTGAGAGCAGACATTTTCCTGCCTCCTCACCAAAGGAGAGTTTAATCTTGGGTGTAGCCATTGAATGCCTAAAGAGCATTCATGGGCAGTATTTACTACTCCCCTCAAAGAAAAAAAAAATTGAGTAGACATGAATTAATCTCAGAAATAAATCAAAGAAAATTTTTCATATAGATTTTGGATTTCTGTAAAAGATGGAAATTCCCATAGTCGACCAGAATGTATGCATTTTGGGACCAGTCCAATTTTCAATTTTGTAAGTCCTCTCTATCTGGCTGAAGATATACCCCTATTTTCTGAGATGCAAGCATAAATCATAGTCTACATGAATCCTCAATGTAACTTTCACAGCACCAGGAATCCTGATAGGCAACAACTATATATTCACCAGTTGATAGTAAGTTTTGTCATTTCTATTCTGTTGTTTTACTGAAAATTCAATTATGTAAACAAAGAAATAAAATGCTAGGTTTTTACCTTGTTTCCACCTTAACATTTAAAATGATTACTTTTATAGGTTTTAGGGTATGCTGAAAACGAATATCGCATTTAAATTTTCTGCAAATAAGTAGTTTACTGGATATTAAGCAATGTCATTTCTTATGCTATCGCTGGTGACAATCTTGGTACGTGCAAGCGCGCAAACGCAACCCCGATAAATTATGCACAAACGCTCATACCAAGATGGCCACCAGCAATAACATAAGAAATGACATTGCTTAATATCCAGAAAGCTACTTATTTGCAGAAAATTTAAATGCGATATTCGTTTTCAACGTACCCAAAAACCTTTAAAGGTCTTAATTTTTAAAGAAAAATGTTAAGGTAAAAACAAGGTAAAAATTTACAAAATGCATCACAATGAAATTCTTTATCGAACCACCTAATTATTATTATTATTATTATTATTATTATTATTACTATTTAGATATCCTCAGTTAAAAAAAAACGGGTTTGTTTTACAGATTCGAAAAAATGGTCTTGACAATGAGTTAAAAATAAATTCAAGTTTCACAATATCTTTTTTATTTAATCGTTAGGTAAAAGTACAGAATAGTTAACAAAAAACACCTTTCCTTCCCCATGTTAAGAATGGGTTTCTAAATAATAATGATATTATTTCAGCATGGTAGCATAAGTGCACACATACCTTTTATTTGTTATATATATATATATATATATATATATTTTTTTTTTTTTTTTGACGACTAAAGAACACAATTCTACCTTAAGTACAAATAAGAAGTTAAACACATGTACTTAGTACATTTTGTTTTTTAACACTTTTAGTGCATGTTTTTAACGTAAAAGCGTTAAAAACAACAAAATAGTATTGTTTGGAAATCAAATTTTAAAAACTTGAAAATAATTTTTTTAAATTGACTCAGAATAAAAAATGATTAGTCTAGTAAGACAGTTTTCTATTTTTAAGAGAATACTTTTGTCAGCTCAGCACATGACGTGCTTAGTGACCGTTTTTCTGTAAGCGGATTTGATTTCTTTAAAAGACTAGCAGAGGTGGGGGTACCCGGCATTGCCCGAGTGTTTGGAGGTTTGTGTGCTTGGGCGGGGATGGGGGTCTTAATCAAAATATAAGAATAAGCGAAGTAAAAAAAACAAAAAAACAAAACAGAGAAACGAACGTTAAAACTTCTTTAAAAAATCTGAAAAATAAAGCGGGGGGGGGGGGGGTACCCGGGCGGTGGGGGTAATCAAAACATAAGAATAAGCGGAGTAAATATTTTTAAATATTAAATAAAGATTAAAAAATCGAAAAAAAAGCACAAAAAAACTAACGTAAGGCAAACGAATGATGGTAAAGGTAAAAATCGGAAAAACAAAAACAAAAAAGAAAACAGAAAAACGAACGTTAAAACTTCTTTAAAAAATCTGAAAAATAAAAACCAAAAAAAAAAAAAACATGTGAAAAATGGCTTAAGCCTGTTTCAATATTAAAATTTAAAAAATCGATGGGTACCCGGTGTTGCCCGGGTGTTTTTGGGTGTGTGTGGTCGGTCGGGGTGGGGGGGGTGTTAATGAAAACCTAAGAATTAGCGAAATAAAAAAAAAACAGAAAAACGAACGTTACATGAAAAATGGCTTAAATAACCCTGCTTCAATATTAAAATTAAAAAAATCGAAAAATAAAAAGAAGACATCTTACACCACGATTTGAACCCAAAACCTTTAGATAATGACCCAGCACTCTAACCAACTGACCTAACACGACGTACACAAAATTAGCTCATTTTTTAAAATCTTTAAACTAAATCAGGTTACGACATCATATGACGCATGCGTAGAAGCGACTTCGTTATGAGAGGACGTTTTTTGCTGACCCCCCGCCCCCTGTAGAAAAGTGCTGATTTCAGGGTGAAAATATTAACGTTTTTGGCCAATTTTTTGATATTTGTCGGGCGAATGTGAATTTTTGTTCTGTCTGTCAAAAGTTTTTAGCAGACACACAAACATACACACATACATACATTTTCGCTTTTATATATATAGATAGATAACATTTTAAAGAAAATTCTGCGCAATTATTAATTATCAAATATTTACATATTATACATGAAAATAATTCTGAAACTATTATCTATATGAAAATGGATGATATATGCCGATTTATCTTATCAATTTTGAAATATTCTTTGTCAACTTTGCTCGGTCATAATTTTGCTTCCTGTGGTCATAAAAATCAAAATCAAACACCAGTAGAGATGTTTATATATTCTGTAAAATTTCAGCCATATCCAATCAAATTTAACCCTGCGCATATGTATCCAAACATAATGTATAAAATGTAAACATTGAAAAAAATGTTTCCCTTTTTGTTGTTGTCATTTTTTACTGTTTTTTTTTTCATTTTTAACTTGAGCATAAAAACATTGAACGCATAAAAGAAAAATAAATTAACAACATTAGAATGCTTATTTTATTCTCTTTTCATCAATGTAATTCTTTTAAAAACTGACTAACAAATAAAAAAGATATGACATTAGGTATGTAATATTGCCGATGTCCACGAAAATACAGCATACGCTTGTAATGCTATATATATATATATATATAGAAAGAGAGAGAGGGAGAGATGGGGTGATAGATACATATTTCAACATATAAGTATTTTCCAGTAAATCTTAATAAAAATTTGGTCAATTTTTTTCATTACAATAGATCTGTAAAGTTAAGGAGCCTTACCGCTTTCTAGGGCCCTGTGGACCCTATAGAACTTTCACCCCTCCGCCATTGTGGGATCTGTGGAGGTTTTAAGCATGGTTTTGTTGGTGATAGTGAGGTGGGGAATCTGCAGCATCAGTCCTATCCCCATGATTTATACATGATCTGAGGCCTTGTTGGGTTAATGTCATGGCTTTTTGGGTATACACACGGTTAAAGGCATTCAGAATTTGTTACAAGTATACTTCCAAGATGGATACCAAGATGGATACCATACAATTGTCATTAACATACTGGAATTCCATCAGGGATGTGACTGAGGTTTTGTTTTTCAACCTCAGGCGAGAGAAATTGAAAGCTGATCTGTTTGTCCTATAGATGATGTTGAGTCCAGAGTGAAGGTTGTTTTTGACTATGTTACAAACATGATAAAGAATGTTGTTGAGATACGATTAAGTCTGGGGCCCTTCAAGGATTTGACTGCCTCCTTGACTTTGTTGTTGGGTCTCCCTTGCTTTGTTCTTCCATCAATTGTTTTTAAGAGTGCATGTGGCTTCTTGGATGGCAGACTTGCATTCTCCGTACTATTGTTTTTTTTTTTTTTTTTTTTTTTTTTTTTTTTTTTTTTTACACAGTGATCACCACTTATCAAGGCCCGGAAGCCACTCAGGGATAAGGGTTATTGCAAGTACATTAATTTAGTGAGGAGATTTGCTGAAGTGTTTACTTAAGGGGGCGGTTCATTAGGAATTTGTTAACATTGGATTTGAAGACATCCAAGTTGTAGTCCGGAGGGAAGCAGGCAGACGGAACAGAGTTTCACAGACGTGCAGTTCTAGGAAAGAAGCTTTGTTCATGGAATCCGCGTTTTGATTTAGGCACAGATAAAGAGTGGGGGAAATTTTTCACAGTGGATTCAGCTAGACGGGTGTTTTTCGTGAAAGATTGGCGAGGGGGGACCAGAGACTGGAGTTCAGACGAGCATCTGCCATGGAAATAACGATAAAACAAGGACAGGCTCGCAACGTCTCTTCTGTGGGAGAGAGGTTGCAGGGTAGAGAAAAGGGCATCCCCCACTAAGCCACGAAGTCTATTTTGTACTCTGTCAAGGCAGGATAGGCTGTTTTTAGCAGCTCCTGCCCAGATATGGCAACAGTATTCCATCCTTGGACGTACTTGGCTTTTATATAGATAGAGAATTGCATCAGTAGTGAGATATCTTCTGGAGCGGTAGAAGGATCCCACCATCTTTCCAGAAACCTTGGCAACAGACTTGATGTACGTGTTCCATTTCAGATCAGGAGTAAAGGTCAAACCCAGAAGCTTGTCAAAACACGGAGCCTCACCCAGACGTTTCTTTTTAATTGACCGTGAATCATTCAGATGAGTGTGGAAGCTTTTTGTTTTATCATTAACGAGTGCTCTTCATTGTTGCCATCAAACCAGTCCTGATGTTTCTTGGTTTGAAAGTCAGGATTTCATCGCATGATGATGGCTGGTTGGGAAAGTATGTCGTGCAGATTTTGATGAAAGTTTTGAAGGTACGAGTGTTGGGGCATACACAGAGATAACAGTAGCATGTTGGTTGTGGATGAGTTCAATTCTTAGAGTCATGAGTCACTTGTTGATTCTGACTGGTTATTCTTTCAGTTTGGGGAGAAGACTATTTCGAATGGTAAAAGCAATTACATTGATTCGCGGTTGTTCCAGGTCCTTTCAGAAGAAAGTAAACTGTCCCTGTTCTTCTCTCATTTGCTCACACCTATTTTCACAAATTCATGTGCTATTTCCAATGGCATGAGGATCCAAGATGACTAGAGTATATATAGGTATGTTGCAGCCCTCAACCGCCATCCTAACTGTTGGGTTTTGAGAGCTTCTTCCACCCAGGAGCACTGTTGGGGACTTGTCATCAGAGTGTCATAGCTTAGCCTACCAATCAAGGTAGTGTATCATAGTGTGGCTGGGATTTTGCTACCTCCCTTCTGCATCAGCAAGAAGTAGGCAGGCACCTAAGTGCCTATCTTAGGCATATGTGTGGTCTAGCTATTACACTACTCTACAATCATGTTAGGATACGACTGTGCAACACAAAAAAGTACTTCCACTAGATATACCTTACTCAACAATATATTTATTGTGGTATGAGTAAGAATTTCTAAAACATATTTCACACAACTTGCACATCCGGCTTTTAAATGAAATTAAATTAAATAAAAACTTCATTCTCAATGCAATTCATATAAATCAGCAGGTTTTGTTGCCACCAGTTTCTCCAAATAGAATAAAGTACTACTAGAAGTGATGATGTAAAGGTTGCTAACATTTCTAGTGAAAGTAGCATTATGGATATAGCATAATGAAGGTATCATACATTGACTTGGATAGGATTTTTTTTCCAAAATATTTGGCATAAAATGTGATGTCATTAATAAATATAGCCATCTCAGTATCATCAGAGTGATCGTTTGTAAGGTTAGAAATAATAAAGGTCTAAGAATCGACCCCCTGAGTTACAGCCACATTAATTTCATGTTGTTTGGTTATCAAGAACAACCTAGATGTTTTTTTTCTCCAAGAAGGATCTGATTATCTCTAGAATAATTAATAAAACAAAGTCAATTTTTCCCATCTCTAACAAGACATTATAGGAAAAGAAACATTGGTGCCACACATTAATCCAAAATCGACACGCTACCTGCCACTACTTAATGTGTTTTTTGAGGTTATTATCAATTGGTTTGATTCATTTTACTAAATTCTTACAATAATTCTGAGCAGAATTGATCCCTTAAACAAGTCATACCTAGAGGTGGTAGTAAGATACTTCCCCCCTATTGTTATGTTCTCCTCCTATCCCAGTTTACATCGCTACCAAATATTTCAAGGGGTTCAATTATTACACACATTTGTGATTATTTAATTTTATAAACATTATTAACATAAAGATGAAACTAAATTTCAGTATGGCTTCCCTGCTTACTTTGACAAAAAACATAGAAACTCTGCTTACAACATAGACTTTCAACCTGCTTACCATGAATAGATCTATTAGTTTCTTTTAAAGAGACACTATAAAACTGTTCATTTTCATTGAATAAATCACTTTCCAACAGTGATCGACAATGATCGAGTGTTTTAGAGGTGTAAACCTGCACTGGACTGCATTTGTTGAATCCCAGCTCACGGGACCATAGATGCAACCCAGCAGGGCTAGGGTGTACACACGGGCAAGAAAATGTGCACTAACCTTAAATCCTTGTGATTACATTCTTGGCTCTGTCTAGTGGTGGATCCCCTCAAAATGTAACCAGATGCTTACTGGTTATTGGAAACTACCGTTCAGCTGCTCAGAGCACGCAAAACGTGCATGATCCTAAGTCCATGTGGCAACACTTTTAATTTTAGGTGGCCGTTCGTTGTCAGATGCTGCAGTTTGGAGTTCCTCCTGCAGATGCCCTGATGAATGGCTGGTCTATTCCCTCCTTCGGTGCAGTCCAAGCTGGTTGTGGTACCGGTACTGTAATAAACCATATTTCAAATCAACAATCCAAAAATAACTCATTTTTTATGAATAAAAATAATTATTGCCTAAAATAATTTTCGATACAACTTGTACACAAAGAAGCATTGGTTAATTTTAGCGCTTCTCCTGGATTTAAGAAAAAGAAAATGTTTCTGAATGCAGAATCTTTCAACTGAACTTAAACTCTTCAATTAGTTTTCTTGGTCAGAGGAGGAAAGTCATTCTTTTCACTTTACTCTTTTGAGGGCTGCCAGCCTTCAGTGCCAGCAAACGAAGTCGTCCCTATTTCTAAAAACACAATAGTTTTTATTAAACTCTAATTCTAACCACCCATCTCTTTGAGATCATTCTGTTTCCCTCTCTTTCATTTGAAGATTACCCGTTCTCTTTTTCTCTGCATCTCCTTTTCCTTCTGTATCTTAACCATATCCCTCTTCAATTCCCTTTTCCCCTTTTCTCCCTTTCTAACTCATTTTCCAAAGAAACTGGCTTATCAGTTATGCCCCCCCCACCCATCTTTCTCTCTCTATGCCCCGCTGCCTCACTCCTTTCCCCTCTCTCCCTCTTCTTGTCTCTCCTTTCCAACCAAATATGTGCTTAAGACAATAATTTATTCATTTGTTTGTCTATTTACTCTTTATATATTCTAACGGTTGTTTGCAACGACCAATCCTTATTTTTCTCTGACTGATAGTTTATCATTGTCTTATGACTGCCTGGTGACTGCCTGGGTGGTCAGTCATTTAGACATCTAAAATATGGAAGACTGAATAGATTTCTCCTCTGATTCATAGTTTTTAAAAAGTTCTTGGCGACACAGTCTAGTTTTTAAATCTAAATTCTGTATAACTGTCTGGCTTCATTAGTTATTTAAAATCGAATTTTACCAAACCCAACTAGAAAAACAATCTCCTTCACTAGTTCTCTTGTTCTAAAGAAATCTCATTATCAGGTTTATATTTTCCTTTCATTGAAACATATTATTTTTTCGATGGACAGAATTTTATGAACATTTGTTTTTCTTAACCAAGTGTCAGCTTTACCCCCCCCCTTAACCATACCTCATCCTCATCTATCTGAGGAAGGTTCCTGGCGTCACCCAGGACCTTGCTAGAGAGGCAGCCTGTGCCCACCAAACACCTCAAAATGCCTGAAAACACCACTATACACCAGTGATTATCAGTGCTCACCAATTTCGTTTTGCAATTAAATTTAGGCTGATATTTATCATGGCCACCACTGACTAATAGTGACCATCATAAACTGACTGTAACAGTTGTAGAGGCAAGAAACTACTCTAAAACAACACTAATCGCCAGTAACCACTGGCACTAACAATGACAGCTAGTGGATTCCACTAGTTACCACTGCCAGACAATTCACAACAGTGGAAGCCAGATGATTTTATTTTGGCCACTGCCCACAATTTTCCAGAGCCGACAGTGGCTTCCACTAACAACCATCATCATCTCTCTGTGCTAATATTTTTTTTTAACTGTTTATCCATAGTCAGTAAATTACATAACTTTCATATGATAATGCACTAGATAATCATAGGTTAATTTGTTTTTGGGTGGGGGATCAGTTCTGGCTTTGGGTCATATTTCCACTGGACAATGCTGATACATGAGTCCTGCTAGTATTAAATATTTTCCTATTAATATTGTACAATTTGATTTTCATGAAAAGTCCTTCATGCCAAATCTTATCAAAGACCTTGGATATATCGAAGTTGACTATCTCTAGCTTCTCCTACCTTGTCCAGTGGTATGGTATATGTGTTCATGAATGATTATAAGGATATATTCAGTAAAACAGGCTTGCCTATATCCATACTTACTATCAGAAAGAAGTTTAACATTTACAAAGTGGTGCTCTATCGCTAGATTGATTAACAAGTCAAAGATTTTAGTGAAGAGAGGCAGAAGACTCATGAGGCGATAATTGAGTAAACAAGTTCTTTTACCAGAATTCTTGATTACTAGTACCATAGATAATTTTTCAGCTATCAAGGAAGCAGAATTCGGCTTGACATTTGTTGCAGTATTTGAAGAGAACAGAGGCTAGTTAACAAGCCATTTCTTTATTAGTATAGTAGCGATAAAATCAGGTTCAGACATCTTTGAGATGTCTAGGTTTTCATGATATCACAGATACGGAAAGGGTGATCAGATCAATGAGTGAAGCTTCTGTCTGCAAAGGGAAATTTTGGAGGGAGTTGTTTGTGGGGTCTAAAGTGGAGTTTGAGATGAATCAGTTCAGTTTTCTCAGTTGCTGTGCAGGCGACATCATGGTTATTAGTGAGGGAATTGTTGATTGCTCATTATTCACCACACTATTATAAATTTTCCAAAAATCACAAGGTCCTAATTTCTGCAACTCAATGCGTTTTTTATTTATTTTGGTATATACATTTTGGTACAAATAATAATAGCAATGATTTCTAGTTTCTATAAATTTGTAGTGTGATATTCATTAATTTGCATATCAATAAATTAGCTGTCCTAAAAAGATGTTATAAAATCATTGTAAGACAGAAGGTAGGGTAATGGTTGGCAGCAAATAAAAGAAGACAAAAAAATGTTATGAGCGTATTGTTAATTATTTTTGTTTTAATTTTGAGGTGACAAGCTATTTCGGCAGAAATATAAAGTTGATGCAACCAATACAAGAGTCGAATTTTGTGAAAATTTGTTATGAAATGGAGAGATTAAAATATGATTCAGGTTTGACTTTACAAAAAACGTTGTTGTCATGCAATTGAATGATTCGAAAAATTATTCGGGTCAGACTTTATGAAAAATGTCATCGTTGTGAAATGGAGAGATTAAAATACAATTTGAGCTGGACTTTTTTTTTTTTTTAGAATTGGTGTTGTGTCAGAAAGTTATATCTAGCCATGTTTGAAGAACTAGTTGTGTCTAGCCATGTAGTGAGTGCTAGCTGTGTCTGTGCAGTGAGTGTTAGCTGTGTTTAGCTATGTAGTGAGTGCTAGCTGTGTTTAGTGTGTTTGAAACCCTGGGAATGTGAGTACTGATCTGAGCATGGGTTTATATCAAATGATCTTTAAGGATCATGAGGGAGTGTAGTTTGATATCCATTGATTTGTGTATCAATGAATTAGCTACTCTATAAAGACTTCATAAAACGACTGTAGGAGAGAGGACAGGAGAGTGGTTGGCAGCAAATGGAACAAGACAAATATAAAATGTCATGAGAATGCTGTCAATTATTTTTTTTTTCTAATGAAATTACAGAATTTTTGCCTATTTGTATCTGACATATGGCAGCTGAATCAGTGGAACACTTTACTGCTTTTGCACAATGGCAGCTGCACAGATTGGGGTGAGCCATTGGAGAGAGTGGGGCTTGTTATACTATTTCCATGTGGGAACAATTACTTCAATGCCTACTTTGCTTCATTCATGCACTCAGAGAGAGAAAATATTTTACTCCATGAATTTGAGCTAGTGTGTGCACTGGTCATAGGTTACATCACAGCAAACAGTCCAAGACTATTATGTTTGTTGTATTGGTATTTGTACACTGACTTACAAGGCCACTAGGACTGCATTTTACATACTTTCATCTATCCTTCAGTTGAGAATATCCTCCATATGTAGACCTCTAGAAATGCAATATATGTTAAAAATGACTTCTTACTGCCAAAGTTTAAGAGTCATTCATTATTTTAGTCTGCCAATGCTATCATTGTTTTTTTTTCTTTTTCTAGGCAAGATCAAGCTGAGCATTTCATGGACAAAATTGTTTTCTTCCAGTTGGATAGTGACTATTGAAGATTTATATGTACTGGCAGGACCAGTCATTGACAGACCTTATGACTTAATTAAAGAAAAATTGCATGAAAATGCTGCAAAACAAAAAATCTTGGAAGCATTTGAACTATCCACCGTGAAAAAAGTTGGTAGGTTACTCTTTTAATTTTTATGCATTCATACATTTTATTATTATAATTCATACATTTTAATTGTTATCTGATTTATAAACTTATTTTTATTATTGTATCTTCAATGATTGTTCTACATATTGTTTTCTTAGTTGGTGCTGTTGAACAAGCTCCTGGGTTTTTGGAAAAACTTACTCCATATGTTGTCAACAACATTCAGGTAAATTATTTCATCTTAAATTAAACCTGATTTTATTTGAGTTGGATGTTCCTTATTTACTATATTTTTAATTATTGACATATGATATGAGAAATGCAAGTCTTGTCTTAAAATTTACTCTATACACCTATTCTCACCTACCAATTTACACCTGAAAATGGGAAAAATTATAATTTCATATAGAAACTAAAGCAAGAAGGAAATAAACAGTGGATGCCTAAATCTTTTTCTGATCAAAGATTTCACCAGAAAATGACTGCTATTGGCGATATGCCTTACCACAAAACTGGTATCAGACTAATTTCTTTGATCAATTGTTTAAGCAAAACTATTGAGAGGGTGAAAAAGTATAGATTGATTGATTTGGTATTTGGAATACCAATTGACAATGTGTCTTCTATAATTAAATAACCACAACCAATTATTGTTCTGCCAAGAAACAGCTGTAAGGGAGGGATTTATTAAGAAGGAACATCTATATCTTACAGATACGATGTGGAAATATGGCATTATGGTAGAAAATATTGCGACCTTACACAAGACTACAGACTGTCTAACTAAACATCGGAACTATTGTCAACCTTTCTTTGTATTTACTTTTTTTGTACAATATATTCTTTCTACTTAAAACCCTGATATTTACGTCTTAATGACCCTTTCCAGAGACATAAAAGTAAGATATAAAAATTTAATTTAAATTGAATCTTAAATTTATTTTTTGTTATGTACACTTAAAAAAATTCTATCTATTATTTAGCAATTAATGGTATAGATATATAATTTTCAACTATTTTTTTTTAAAGTGCAACAAATATACACAACATAAAATAAATTCATGATAATTTTTAGATTCAATTTAAATTAAATTTTCATACCTTACTTTTTAAAGTTTATAAAAGTGCACTTTGAAAATTGGTAAATGTTAAATTAAATCTTAATTTTTAAAGTTTATAAAAAATATTTCATTCAACCATTTTCATGCCTTGCAAGAAATGCTTTTCTGATTTTTATCTCATTTTTAAGACTATATTTCAATTAATTTTTGATTTAAATAACAAAATGCTTTTGCATGCCTGTAACAAGTTGAAATTATTTTTTGTTTCATTATTCTATTTTGATGATTTAAAACAAAAAAGTGAAATAGAACAGAATATACAATTAAATCTACTCTTTTGTCGTTCCCCTTCTTCTTCTATTTCCCCTTTGTATCTCTATCTTCCTATTCTCTATCTCAGCTTCTTTCTCTCTACTGGTGCTACCAGATCAGGCTGTCTACTGACTTCCTGAGATGAAACGCACCTACATAGATGTCTTTGTTTTTTTATTCCCTTTTGCAAAACTTAGTCATGTTCTGCGAAAACAAAAACAAAAACAACATTCTCCTCCCCTTCCCCTCCCTCGTTTTCTTTTTCCTTCACCTCCTCACCCCCCTTTTTTTTTTTTTTTTTTTTTTTTTTTTGCCTAGTTGGTAGGGCGATAGAACATACCAACTGCCCCCCTGCAGAGGGTAAAAATCCTTCAATGGGACCACCAGTTGACCGTTGGTGGCAACCCGTAATGCATTAAGAACGGGATCCTGGTGGTTGAGTGGAACATGCCTAGGAAATAATAACATGATACTACAACACACCACTTTGGCCCTTACTAGGCTAGACGGGAGGTTGGATAGGCCCGATCCAATCAATCGGTTGGTCATGACAAGCACTAATTCAGACAATCCAAACAAAAACACACTAACACTCAACATAAACAATAAACTGAGTTAATAAGCGATGGCTGAAGGGTCAATCAAGCTGGGAAAAAGGTAACCATCAGGAATAATAAAAATACAGGGAAATCCCATACTTGGGTGGGCATAACCATATATTGTGAATGCTTGGAAACCTCCCCATGTTTGAGTATACCAGCTATGTAGCCCTGGAGAACCGAGGCGAATGGGATTTACCCCCTCATAGTTCTTCCCCATAAGGGGCTCCGAGGAGGGTGGGGAGCATGGCTGATGAATTTTTCAAAAATTATTATGAATGCCAAAAAATCCAAGAGACCACACACAGAAATAGACTCTGACAGCGACAATGAAGATACAAACTTTCCAAGATTCATCGTGCTAGAAGCAACGTCTAATATACCGTTAACTAAAATGTCACCCTTCATTATCCAAAAGGTAATATCAAGCAAAATAACACCTAAAAATGTCAAAAAATTAAGGAATGGTACCATATTGGTAGAAGTACAAAATAAAAAACAGGCCAAAACTCTACTTCAACTACAAAAATTGCATGAAACAAACATCAAAGCTTATCCACACCAAACACTAAACTACTCCAAAGGAGTCATAAAAAACCAGGAAATCTCCGTCTGCACAACAGAAGAAATCAAAACAGAACTAAAAAACCAAGGGGTCACAGATGTAAAAAGAATCACATTTAAAAAAAAAGGAGAGGTAATATATACAAACACTTATATATTAACATTCAATTATCCTCAAATACCAGAGACCATCAATATAGGTTATGAAAGAACGAAAATAGAACAATACATTCCAAAACCTTTACAATGCTACAACTGCCAAAAGTTTGGACATAATAAAGACCAATGTCTAAGATTCTTCACATGTGGAAACTGCAGTGAAAAAAACCCAGACCACGATGAAGAAGACTGTCCAAATAAAACCAAATGCACAAACTGTCAAGAAGAGCACCACTCTCACTCAAAACAGTGCAAAATATATAAGCAAGAGAAGGAAATAATAACAATCAAATATCAAAAAAATATAACCTTCCAAGAAGCCCGCAAAGAAGTCACAAATCGCACCAAAAACTCATATGCCACAATAACCCAACAAGCAAACAAAATGTACAACTACAATGAACTAAACCTTGCTCCAGAAATTGCAAACCTAGCAAAAGAACTAAAGAACATACTTGAAGAATTAAAATCTTTTTTATCAGAACTGAAAATAAATTCTAACAGCCAAATAAAAGTCAGAAACGAACAACCCAGTATAAAAGAAAACGAAACAAAGGAAATCAGAAAAACTTCCATCAATATTGAGGAATCAATCTCTAAAGAAATGAAACCTCCTCAATTATCAAAACGTGAAAGATCCAAGTCACTAACAAGGACAAAAACAGATGTTAAAAATAAACACACAACAACAGAAAAAATGGAAATAGAACAGAACAACAAAAAAACTACCCCCCAAAAACAAAATGACAAACAAAAAACAGAATTAGTATTAATTGAAAATGAAAATAAATTTGAACTAGTTGAAACTGGTAGCCAAAAAAGACAGTCAAGACAAAGTAAATCTAAAAGTCCCAGACCAAAACCCAAAAAAAGCCTCTCACCAGAAACAAGAAACAGACCATCCACTTCCAAAAGAAACACCCAAACTAACATCGAAACTATGGACGTAGACATAAACACCAACAGTCCAAAACCAAAAGAAAATATAAACCATGACTAACAAAATCCTACAGTGGAACATAAGAGGATTAAAAATTAATATCGAAGAAATGCAAATACTTATCAAATCCTTATGTCCTGCAATAATTTGCCTACAGGAAACACACTTAAAAGAAAATGACAAAATTAACATAAAACACTACTCAATATACAACCACATAAACAAATTATCATGCAAAGCCACCGGTGGATCATCAATACTGATAAACGAAAACATTCCACACAGCAAAGTGAACTTAAAAACAAATATGCAAGCTGTTGCAATAACTGCAACACTACACAAAACAGTAACCCTATGCTCACTCTATATACCACCAAATGAAACAATAAACGAAACAGAATTAAACAATATAATCAAACAACTACCTAAACCTTTTCTACTGTTGGGAGACTTCAATAGTCACAATATATGGTGGGGCAGTAAAAAAAACAACAAAAGAGGCCAAACCATAGAAAAAATAATTAACCAAAATGATCTATGCCTACTCAACAACAAAGAGAATACATATATGCACCCACCAACGGGAACCCTATCAGCAATCGATATAACACTATGTGACCCAACTATATACATGGATTATAGCTGGAGAACACATAAGGATACATGCGGAAGTGACCACTTCCCAATCATAATAGAAAACGAGAATCCCAAGCCAGAAGACAAAACACCCCGCTGGAATTTACAAAAGGCAAATTGGGAAAATTTCCAAAATACATGTCAATACAGATTAATACCTGAAGCGAATCCTGACTTAGAACACATCACATATTTCAGCAACACCCTACTCACAATAGCCGAGGAGAACATACCAAAAAGTTCCACTACTACAAAATATAACAAACCCTGGTACAATAAAGAATGCAAAGAAGCTATAAGAGCCAGACGTGCAAACCTAAGGAAATTCAAAAACAGTCCAACGAAAGAAAATTTGGACACCTATAAAAACAGCAAAGCCAAAGCACGGAAAACTATCAAAGAATCAAAACGGAACTCGTGGAAAGACTATGTAACAAAAATTAATCAAAACACAAAACCCAAAAAAGTATGGGAGATGGTCAGAAAAATAGCAGGAAAAAATACAAAGAACCCTATTAAACACCTTATATGCGACAACACAAAGATTACCGACAAACAAAATATCGCAAATAAATTAGCAGAACAATTCTCAATGAACTCATCATCAAAAAACCAAAATAAAAAATTCCAAGCTATAAAGAAAAATGAAGAAAAAATAAAAATAAACTTCAAATCAAAAAATGAAGAAAACTACAATCAATTATTCAACAGTGCAGAACTAGAGGAGGCAATAAACAAATCTCCCGATACAGCAGTCGGCCCCGACGAGATCCATTATCAATTCCTCAAAAAACTACCAAAACCATCACTGGACTACTTATTACAAATTTACAATGAGATATGGATAACTAACAACATTCCAAAAAACTGGAAGCAGGCAACAGTAATCCCAATACCCAAACCAAAAAAAGACCATACAAACCCAACAAACTACCGACCCATTGCACTAACTAGTTGTTTGTGCAAAACTTTTGAGAGAATGATTAACGAAAGGTTAAATTGGTACTTGGAAAGCAAAAATCTAATTACAGAAAGCCAGTCGGGTTTCAGGAAAAATAGAAGCCCCACCGATCACTTAATAAAACTGGAAACACGCATAAGAGAAGCATTTGCAAAAAAAGAACATCTAATAGCAATTTTTTTTGACATGCAAAAGGCGTATGACACCGCTTGGAAATACGGAATCCAAAAAGACCTGTATGAACTAGAACTTAGGGGTAGAATGCCAGAAATTATCAGAAATTTCTTAACAAATAGAAACTTCCAAGTACGGATGGACAACACTTATTCAGTCCAAAAAGATCAAGAAATGGGGGTCCCCCAAGGCAGTATCCTGTCTGTCACCCTCTTCAACATTAAAATAAACAATATCATAAAAAACATAGACCCAGGAATTGAAAACGCCCTATACGTGGACGACCTACTTATATACTACCAATCTAAATATATACAAACAGCCGAACGCAAACTACAACTCTGTCTGAATAAAATAAACAAATGGGCCATAGAAAATGGATTTACATTCTCAGAGGAAAAAACTAAATGCATCCACTTTTGCAAATTACGAAAATTCCACCACGACCCCAACCTGAAACTGGATAACAAGAACATCCCACTCACCGACCAACATAAATATTTAGGTATTATATTCGATAAAAAATTGAACTTTATACCGCATATAAAATATTTAAAAGCAAAATGCCAAAAGACAATGCAATTGATCAAAGTCCTAGCACACACCGATTGGGGTGCAGACAAAGTCACATTATTGAAATTATACCAAACTCTAATCAGATCTAAAATGGACTATGGATGCTTCATCTATGGAGCAGCAAGGAAGTCCTACATAAAAGAACTAAATACAATCCATCATCAAGGATTAAGATTAGCCTTGGGAGCATTTAGAACCTCTCCAGTAGAAAGCCTCTATATAGAGGCCCATGAGCCTCCACTGATTCTAAGACGACAGAAGTTAGCGCTACAATATTACCTAAAGCTGGTATCGTGTCCAACAAATCCTGCATACCAATGTACCCTCCACCCACAATACACACATCTCTTCAACAAGAAAGAAAATATCATCAAGCCCTACAGCCTCCGGATAAAAAACCTTCTCACAGAAGCCCAAATGGACATTACAAAAATACATAAATATAACAAATCAAAAACTCCACCCTGGATGATCAAACAACCACACATAATATTAAAATTAAATAAATATCCCAAAACGAAAACCCACCCATCAACCTTCCATGAAGAACTACTTATCATCCAGAATACATACAAAGAATATACACAAATTTACACTGACGGATCAAAAGATGGAGATAAAGTAGGATGCGCAGCCATCCACAAAAAAATAAAACTAAAGAAAAGGCTCCCAAACGAATCTTCTATTTTCAGCGCAGAAGCAACAGCCATAGATTCGGCACTGAATATAATAACCAATGATGACCATCAAAAATATATCATATTTACTGACTCACTTTCAATACTCATATCTCTAAAAGAAAAAAAAATGACAAACCCACTTATTACAAAATTGCTAAACAAAATAGATGCCATAACCATGAAAAAAAACATTATCTTTTGCTGGATACCAAGCCATATCGGCATATACATGAATGAACAAGCAGATAAGGCAGCAAAGGAAACTCTGCAACAAAACCACATAAGTGGAAAAATCCCCTATACAGACCTAAAGACTAAAATAAACACATTTTTGAAGAGAAAATGGCAAGAAAACTGGAGCTCATGCACCAAAAACAAACTATTCCAAATAACACCAAATATTGGAACGAGAAACACCAAAAAGTTAACAAGAAAGGAAGAGGTAGTAATGACCAGACTGCGAATAGGTCACACTCACATCACCCACTCACATCTACTAAAAGGGGAGGAGACACCAAACTGTATAACGTGTCAAGAACCCTACACAATACACCATATACTGACAAACTGCATTGACCTTGAACAAATCCGAACAAAGTATTACCAAGAAAAAAATCTGAAAACAATATTAAACAAGATTGATCCCCAAAAAATTATCAATTTTCTGAAAGAAACTAAAATATACTCAAAAATATAAGGAAAGACCCCCCCCCCCAAAAAAAAGAAAAACCTTAAGAAGAACAAACCAATATTTAACACAACATAACGAACCTTTCGGCATTAAATGACCCCAAAGTGGTTGATATGCCGTAAAACAGAACAAACAAACAAACAAACAAACTTTCTCTCTATGTCCAACTCCACTCTTTTTCTCTTCCCCAATTCTCTTCTTATTTTTACCCATAATAATTGTTAATACCTGTAATTCTTTTTCTTCATTTACAAAAATTTATAATGCCTTTATTCATATGCAAAATTTTGGAATACTTCAAAAGAAAAGGTTTTTATATTTTGTATAAAGATATTGAACAAGCAATAAGAAAAATTGAAATTAAAAACAAAAATCAAAACTAGACATTTTTCCAATTTTGATCAATTTGATATTTACAAAACCACTTGAAATTAAACATTTGTCTGGAGATATTAATTAATGCATTCATTTAATTCCTGATCAATTGTCACTCATTTTATTTGTAAAATAAACTACTTTATGGTAGTTTTTGGTAGCCTAAGTGTCATGAATCTGAGTCAGATTGTTTTGTAACTTTTTACATTTGTTAGGTTAAACTTGTACCCTATAACTTCTTATTCTCATTAGATTAAATTGTTATTTAAAAAAAATGCAATTTATTTTAAAAATGAACATCATTGTTATATTTATGTTTCGCTCTCACCTTTATAATTTGTGTTGATGGTTAGTGTTTAATTTGTTATAATTTTATTTAATTCTCAAATATTAGTAAAAAAATTCAAATTTTGTCATAAAATAGTGCATTAATGTTACCGATTTTAGAAAAGAATTTGACATAAGAATCACTAATATTCCATTTTCCTTCATTTTTTCACAATGCAAGTGAAAAATTATCCAATGTATGCATTATGGTAGAATTTAATTTGAAATTTGTGCCAAAAATATTTTACTTTTTTTGTATTAAAATACATTTATTCTTCTATAAACATCATTGGCAATTGAGAATCGATTAAGAGCAGCACACAAATATTTCATTTTTTTAAGACACGTATAAATTTTTCCAAGTGTTCAGTTGACATTCATTGCAATATTTGATGTCAGTTTTAAGCAAACTTTTAAATTGATGGTGGCCATCAACGAGATGTAGTGTAAGAGTTATTTGATTGAATATATTGCCAATTAGAACAGTCTATAAATGACAACCAATTTACAGTTGCACTGAGCATTTTCCAGTCTCTGACAATAACTCATGTTTTATGGTACATTTTCTGGTTCAATTCTCCTCAAAAACTAATAATTCTTGAGCACTGTTAAGACATACAAATGTTCAATAAATGTTCTCAAAATTTAATAACATCTTGTTGTCCTTCATCATTAAACATTCCACCCATCATTTCTCTTAAATCAGCAAAACTTTGAATGCTAGAAACTTAAATCCTTATCAATTCTTGAATTGTCAATTATATGGTTGGATGCTAGTGAAATAAGGAAGCTGTTGATAAATAATCTGAATAATACAATTAACAAACAATTTCTTGTATTAATTAATTTAAAATCTAATTGAACACTATCATTATTGCCATTTCTTTTAAGATGGTTTTTGTGTATTTACATTTACAATATCAATTTCGTTGTGTTTTCTTTAATTATTTTTTTTTATAAAATGACAAACTAGGTGGCATTATACAGCATGGATCAAGTGATGACAAATCTGGTCTATCTCTTTTGGCTCTTAATTTCTTCATTCTATGCACTTTTGATGCACAGTCAATATATCTATAAAAGTAAAAATGTCTGTGTGTGTGTGTGTGTGTGTCTGTGTCAATTTTCAGTCTAGAGACTCGAGATTTGACATAAGGAGTATTGAGATTTGGGAAAATCTTTTTAATTGGTTTTTGGCCATAAATTTGGCTGTCAAGGGATCAAAGTTGAACGATTTGACCTTTGAAAACTCTACCAAACTCCTGCACCAATTTTGTGTCTAAGCACTTGAAAATTTACATATAGGTTACTTAGACATGGATCAAACTTTTTAATTTGATTTGAGCCTCAAAAAATAAATGTTAAGGGGTCAAAATTGGGGTCAAAGTTAAAAAAAAATTGACCTCTGTGGTCTCTACCAAATTACTCAGCCAATTTCTGGTCTTAACATTTGAAATTTTACGTAATGGGTATTCAGAAATAGGGAAATTTTTTTAATTTGGCAAAACTGGAAAATTTGGCTGCCAAGGGGTCAAAGTTCAAAAGATTTGACCTTTGCGGTGTGTAGCAAACTACTCAGCCAATTTTGAGTCTAAACATTTGAAATTTATACATAATGGATATTCAGACATGCGGCAAGCATTTTAATCAGTTTTCTGGCAAAAATTTTGCTGCTAAAAGGTCAAAGTTGAAAGAGTTGACCATTGCAGATTCTACCAAATTTCTCCGCCAATTTTGGGTCTAAAAACTTGAAATGTTAGATGTAGGAAACTTGGACATAGGAAAAACTTTGTATTTTGATTTGAGACCAAAATAATAAATTTTAAGGGTTAAAATTGGGGTCAAAGTTAAAAAAAATTGACCTCTGTGGTCTCTACGAAATTACTCAGACAAATTTTGGTCTAAACATTTGAAATCTTACATAAAGTGTATTCGCACGTAGGGCAAGTTATGAACAGTACATAGGGTCCGAGCAAAGCCGGGCTGAACTGCTACTAATTTATAAAGATTTAAATCAAATAAAAATTACAAAATTTTCTTGCATTGTAACATGCAAGAAAATTTTGTAATTTTTATTTGATTTAAATCTTTATAACACATATGCTACATAAGTCATTTCAACTGAAAACACATTATTTCCTAAGTCAACTATGATACCATCAATGAAACTTCTTTGAGTCTTATGCTCAGTAAAACCATAATGCAATGACAAAGATATCTGACTTCTAGTGACAAAAAAGTCCAGATGAAAATTCATAATCAGCTTGTACATGTTCAATATCAACAACTTCATCCATATTGTCAAATTTGACTGTTGCAGAAAAAAACACTGGCATTTGTAAAATTGACATCAGTAATTATTCCCATAATATCATTGCACAGTCCTTTATTTACATGAATATTTTGTCTCAAAATTCTGCAGGTCCCACTAGTAATCATTAATATACTGTTCTTCAGGCCTTCTATTTAAGTTGTATAATTTTAGTACTTTTTACCACGTTTATGTGATTTGAACACTTTTCTTCACACCGTTAAATTTGAATTGCTGAACATCTGATAATGAATCTTTATTAAAAACTGGGGCATTTTCACAATATAATTTCATGTGTACCTTATTGTTGGCACTCTAAATGCCAAAAATAATGATTAACTTTGTTCAGTCGACCATTGTCATTAAGTATAACTAATTTCATAAATTCCAGAAAACTGTGATTAAAATGTTCACTGACTGCAACAATATCATTATTATTTATTTGTCCAATTTTTTTTATTTTTGCCATTTAATGTTTCTAAAAATTGATTAAAATCTGTCAGAAAATATTCATTGCAACAAAGTGTCAAGAAAAATGTCGACACACCATGACATTCATCAAATGTTTGCAAATATTTTTTGAGAAATGCTTTAGATCCACATATATTAAACATCATCCTTGACAAATTTCCTTCGAATTCTTTCTTTCCTTTTGTAATTTGCTTTTAAATTCACTAACAGTAATTTTTGACATTTTGGTGATTTTCATGGCTGCATAAATGAACTATCGATGTCAGCACAAAACATGAAATATCTTTCCAAAATCTTGGATCACAATGATTTAATAGATTACCTATGAACATATATGGCTTTACTTTGCCATATGGGCATTCATTTGGAAACATTTGAAATTTATCTTTGGTATACAAATTAGGAAAACAGAGTAATTATAATTGTCGATCATTATCAGTAAGCAATTTTCTCTCAATTGAAGTCATTAATTGATGGCAAATTAGGAACTCCTTTATTTTTTATATTATTTTTGATATTATACCGACAGGATTTACAAATAAGGAAAACTATAGTTCAATTAGATAATCACTAATGTTTCCTGCAGCACAAGTTTTAATATTTAATAGTATTCATCATGTGAATATTTAATTGAACAGCATAATGCTAATATTTAATAGAATAGCATCATATTAATATTTAATAGAATAGCATCATATTAATATTTAATAGAATTCATCATATTAATATTTAATAGAATAGCATCATGTTAATATTTAATAGAATAGCATCATGTTAATATTTAATAGAATAGCATCATGTTAATATTTAACAGAATTCATCATGTGAATATTTAATAGAATTCATCATGTGAATATTTGATAGAATAGCATCATGTTAATATTTAATAGAATAGCATCATATTAATATTTAATAGAATAGCATCATGTTAATATTTAATAGAATAGCATCCTGTTAATATTTAACAGAATTCATCATGTGAATATTTAATAGAATTCATCATGTGAATATTTGATAGAATAGCATCATGTTAATATTAAATAGAATTCATCATTTTATTATTTAATAGAATAGCATCATGTAAATATTTAATAGAATAGCATCCTGTTAATATTTAATAGAATAGCATCATGTTATTATTTAATAGAATAGCATCATGTTAATATTTAATAGAATTAATCATATTAATATTTAATAGAATAGCATGATGTTAATATTTAATAGAATAGCATGATGTTAATATTTAATAGAATAGCATCATGTTAATATTTAATAGAATAGCGTCATGTTAATATTTAATAGAATCCATCATGTGAATATTTAATAGAATAGCATCATGTGAATATTTAATAGAATTCATCATATTAATATTTAATAGAATAGCATCATGTTGATATTTAATAGAATAGCATCCTGTTAATATTTAATAGAATAGCATCATGTTAATATTTAATAGAATAGCATCATGTTAATATTTAATAGAATTCATCATGTTTATATTTAATAGAATAGCATCATGTTAATATTTAATAGAATTCATCATGTTTATATTTAATAGAATAGCATCATGTTAATATTTAATAGAATAGCATCCTGTTAATATTTAATAGAATAGCATCATGTTAATATTTAATAGAATAGCATCATGTTAATATTTAATAGAATAGCATCATGTTAATATTTAATAGAATTCATCATGTTTATATTTAATAGAATAGCATCATGTTAATATTTAATAGAATAGACTCATGTTAATATTTAATAGAATAGCATCATGTTTATATTTAATAGAATAGCACTATGTTTATATTTAATAGAATAGCATCATGTTAATATTTAATAGAATAGCATCATGTTAATATTTAATAGAATAGACTCATGTTAATATTTAATAGAATAGCATCATGTTAATATTTAATAGAATAGACTCATGTTAATATTTAATAGAATTGACTCATGTTAATATTTAATAGAATTCATCATGTTAATATTTAATAGAATTCATCATGTTAATATTTAATAGATCTTATCATGTAAATATTAAATAGAATAGCATCATGTTAATATTAAATAGAATAGCATCATGTTAATATTTAATGGAATAGCATCATGTTAATATTTAATAGTATTCATTATGTTAATATTTAATAGAATAGCATCATGTTAATATTTAATAGTATTCATTATGTTAATATTTAATAGAATAGCATCATGTTAATATTTAATAGAATAGCATCATGTTAATATTTAATAGAATTCATAATGTTTATATTTAATAGAATGGCATCATGTTAATATTTTATACAATTCTTAATGTTAATATTTAATAGAATTCATCACATTAATACTTACTAGAATAGCATCATGTTTATATTTACTAGAATAGCATCATGTTAATATTAAATAGAATAGAATCATGTTAATATTTAATAGAATAGCATCATGTTAATATTTAATAGAATAGCATCATGTTAATGGTTAATAGAATTCCTCATGTTAATATTTAATAGAATTCCTCATGTTAATATTTAATAGAATTCTCCATGTTAATATTTAATAGCATTCATCATGTTAATATTTAATAGAATTCATCATGTTAATATTTAATAGTATAGCATAATGTTAATATTTAATAGAATTCCTCATGTTAATATTTAATAGAATTTATCATGTATATATTTAATAGAATAACATCATTTCATCTATTTAATAGAATTCATCATGTTTATATTTAATAGAATTCATCATTATGTTAATATTTAATAGAATTCATTCATTATTATAATATTTATTAGAATAGCACCATGTTAATATTTATTAGAATAGCATCATTTTAATATTTAATAGAATTTATCATGTATATATTTAATAGAATAACATCATTTCATCTATTTAATAGAATTCCTCATGTTAATATTTAATAGAATTCCTCATGTTAATATTTAATAGAATTCCTCATGTTAATATTTAATAGAATTCATCATATTAATATTTAATAGAATTCCTCATGTTAATATTTAATAGAATTCATCCTGTTAATATTTAATACAATTCATCATGTTAATATTTAATAGAATAGCACCATGTTAATATTTATTAGAATAGCATAATTTTAATATTTAATAGAATTCATCATGTATATAGTTAGTAGAATTCATCATGTTAATATGTAATAGAATAGCATCATGTTAATATTAATAGTATTCATTATGTTAATATTTAATAGAATAGCATCATGTTAATATTTAATAGAATTCATCACATTAATATTTACTAGAATAGCATCATGTTAATGTTTAATAGAATTCATCACATTAATATTTACTAGAATAGCATCATGTTAATATTTAATAGAATTCATCACATTAATATTTACTAGAATAGCATCATGTTAATATTTAATAGAATAGCATCATGTTAATATTTAATAGAATAGCATCATGGTAATATTTAATAGAATTCATCATATTAATATTTAATAGAATTCATCACGTTAATATTTAATAGAATTCACCATGTGAATATTTAACAGAATTCATCACGTTAATATTTAATAGAATTCACCATGTGAATATTTAACAGAATTCATCATGTTAATATTTAATAGAATTCCTCATGTTAATATTTAATAGAATTCCTCATGTTAATATTTAATAGAATTCATCATGTTAATATTTAATAGAATAGCATCATGTTAATATTTATTAGAATAGCATCATTTTAATATTTAATAGAATTCATCATGTATATAGTTAGTAGAATTCATCATGTTAATATGTAATAGAATTCATCATGTTAATACGTAATAGAATAGCATCATGTTAATATTAATAGTATTCATTATGTTAATATTTAATAGAATAGCATCATGTTAATATTTAATAGAATTCATCATGGTAATATTTAATAGAATTCATCATATTAATATTTAATAGAATTCACCATGTGAATATTTAACAGAATTCATCACGTTAATATTTAATAGATCTCATCATGTTAATATTTAATAGAATAGCATCATGTTAATATTTAATAGAATAGCATCATGTTAATATTTAATAGAATAGCATTATGTTAATATTTAATAGAATAGCCTCATATTAATGGTTAATAGAATTCCTCATGTTAATATTTAATAGAATTCCTCATGTTAATATTTAATAGAATTCCTCATGTTTATATTTAATAGAATTCATTATGTTAATATTTAATAGAATAGCATCATGTTAATATTTAATAGAATAGCATCATGTTAATATTTAATAGAATTCATCATGTATATATTTAATAGAATAACATGATTTTATATATTTTATAGAGTAGCATCATGTTAATATTTAATAGTATTCATCATGTTAATATTTAATAGAATAGCATCATGTTAATATTTTATAGAATAGTATCATGTTAATATTTAATGGAATAGCATCATGTTAATATTTAATAGCATAGCATTATGTTAATATTTAATAGAATTCGTCATGTTAATATTTAATAGAATTCATCACATTAATATTTAATAGAACAGCATCATGTTAATATTTAATAGAATAGCATCATGTTAATATTTACTAGAATAGCATCATGTTAATATTTAATAGAATAGCATCATGTTAATATTTAATAGAATAGCATCATGTTAATATTTAATAGAATTCATCATGTTTATATTTAATAGAATAGCATCATGTAAATATTTTATAGAATTCGTCATGTTAATATTTAATAGAATAGCATCACGTTAATATTTACTAGAATAGCATCATGTTAATATTTAATAGAATTCATCATGTTGATATTTAATAGAATAGCATTATGTTAATATTTAATAGAATAGCATCATGTGATTATTTAATAGAATAGCATGATGTTAATATTTAATAGAATAGCATGATGTTAATATTTAATAGAATTCATCATGTGAATATTTAATAGAATAGCAATATGTTAATATTTAATAGAACAGCATCATGTTAATATTTAATAGAATAGCATCATGTTAATATTTACTAGAATAGCATCATGTTAATGGTTAATAGAATTCCTCATGTTAATATTTAATAGAATTCACTATGTTAATATTTAATAGAATCCATCATGTTAATACTTAATAGAATTCATCATGTTAATATTTAATAGAATTCATCATGTATATATTTTATAGAATAACATCATGTTAATACTTAATAGAATTCATCATGTTTATATCTAATAGAATTCATCATGTTAATATTTAATAGAATAGCATCATGTTTATATTATTAGAATTCATCATGTTAATATTTATTAGAATAGCATCATGTTAATATTTAATAGAATAGCATCATGTTAATATTTAATAGAATTCATCATGTTTATATGTAATAGAATAGCATCATGTTAATATTTAATAGAATTCATTATGTTGATATTTAATAAAATAGCATCATGTTAATATTTAATAGAATAGCATCATGTTAATATTTAATAGAATTCATCATGTTTATATTTAGTAGAATAGCATCATGTTTATATTTAGTAGAATAGCATCATGTTAATATTTAATAGAATTCGTCATGTTAATATTTAATAGAATTCATCACATTAATATTTACTAGAATAGCATCATGTTAATATTTAGTAGAATGTATCATGTTAATATTTAATAGAATAGCATCATGTGAATATTTAATAGAATAGCATCATGTTAAAATATGTTAAATATTATTTCATTACCTGTCAGCAACATTGTTTAAACATTGCCTACTTTATTATAATGTAACATTACGGAATTCATGGGGAAAAAAGTATGAACTTGGTAACTCTTAGAAAGAAAAAAATTGAACTTAATAATTTTTTGGTACGTCAGTAGTTTACATTATTTCCTAAATTGTGTTTGTTTTACAATCAATAACAGGACAAAAACGTAGTAAAATTTAACAAAGATATAAAAAATAAATCTTATTAAAGATAAGATAAGTTATTCTGTTACCTACATGGATAAGTTTTATGATACTGTAAAAGTTGAAGTTAACTTTAAAATCCTATCTAAGAAATAGCATTGTCTGTAAATTGTAGAAATATTCTTATTTTTACCATTAATAAAATTCTATTTGTGTATATATTTAATGTAAAATAAATCTGTAGCAAACTAATTTTTCCTTATGAAAAAGCTGCACAGAATTGCATTAGCCTTTTTTTTAATACAAAACTGGAACATTATTATATTTAAATAAAAACTAAAAAATAAAATATAAGATTAAACAAAAAAAGCATAAAAATTGTATCGTGAATGTAACTATGTCACAGTCTCATGTTATCACTTCTTTGTTTACAATGCATCAAAACAATCCTGTATATGCCATCAATAGAAATCTGACAACCCTAGAAAGATGTCATGACCACATGTGCTAAAAATGGCAACGATCATTTTCAAACAACCAAGAAAAAACACAAAACTTAATCAAAACAAAAGACTATTATTTCAAACCTAGATTAAAATAAACACAGCTAATAAACACCAAAGACGCTTTTGACTATAAGTAATACAATATGAAAGTAATTATACTCATTCATTTGTTTATCAACCTAGTTAACTGTAGCATGAACAGCTTTCCATAAAACAACCATCTTCACAGAAAAAAATGCAAAAAAACTAGGAGTCTCCTGAAATGCGACTTTGACACTCCCAGTCAAGGAGTCCAGCAACTGATGAAACTCAGCAGCAGTAGTTGAAACAGCTCTTTTCATGGCTAACTCTCATAAACTGCGATCCAAACAGTTTTTTCAGAACTAACTTTCAACACTTCACTCTCTGCTACTGCCTGTCTTCTGAGACTTTCGTCTACAGCTAGTTACTCCTGCAGCATCTAGCTTACTTCCAGTGGCTCCAGCTCACTCCTGTGGTTCTTGATGCCTGGCTACAAGCTTCGGTTCCCATCGGTGTCCAACGACTTGTTTCAGTGCCCACTGATGTCTAGCTGTTCGTTCCAGATGAGACACCTGTTCTCGATTCGGCTGATCTTGATATCCATCGCAAAAAATTTAACATTTTCGCTTGAATACCCATCATTTTTAACTGAACATTGTTTGTCATCCTTCTTTACCTTGTGGCTACCTTAAGAGTTGTATGGTCGATTGGCACCCTCACACCTTTTAGCCCTCTACAGCACTTGTACAAGTCTCATTTTACATTTTGTGATATTCATTATGGTATAAATCAGTTGTTTAGTGATATTTCATTCACACACATAAGGACAAAAGCAACATAATGCACAACATACTGTCAGAAATAAATTCCTATATTAAAAAAACGTATATGATGATACAAAAGGATGTATTATACCATATTAATGTAAGTGTATGTTACATTATCATACATCCAACAACTAATAATGAATTGCATTATAATATACACTAAATAAAGAAAAGAAAGCCTACATTAGTTTTTCATACAGCATTTTCATATATAACTTATTTCAGTTTTCTAATCCTCTAATAATGATGCGATTACTTGGACCTTATTTAAATGTGTGAACCTTGAAATGAGAAAGTTCTAGAATGAATCATTAAAAATGTGATTGTAACAATAAATGATTTGACAAAAGAATGATGATTAACTATGAAAAATACTATATAATGAATGTATGTTTTTATATATGAAAAATAGTATATAATGAATGTATTTTTTAAATATGAAAAATATTATATAATGAATGTATGCTTTTAAATATGAAAAATATATATAATTAATGTATGTTTTTAAATATGAAAAATACTATATAATGAATTTATATTTTTAAATATGAAAAATACTATATAATGAATGTATGTTTTTAAATATGAAAAATACTATATAATGAATGTATATTTTTAAATATGAAAAATACTATATAATGAATGTATGTTTTTAAATATGAAAAATACTATATAATGAATGTATGTTTTTAAATATGAAAAATACTATATAATGAATGTATGTTTTTAAATATGAAAAATACTATATAATGAATGTATATTTTTAAATATGAAAAGTACTATATAATGAATGTATGTTTTTAAATATGAAAAATACTATATAATGAATGTATATTTTTAAATATGAAAAATATATATAATGAATGTATGTTTTTATATATGAAAAATACTATATAATGAATGTATTTTTTTAAATATGAAAAATACTATATAATGAATGTATGTTTTTAAATATGAAAAATATATATAATTAATGTATGTTTTTAAATATGAAAAATACTATATAATGAATGTATGTTTTTATATATGAAAAATAGTATATAATGAATGTATGTTTTTAAATATGAAAAATATTATATAATGAATGTATGCTTTTAAATATGAAAAATATATATAATTAATGTATGTTTTTAAATATGAAAAATACTATATAATGAATGTATTTTTTTAAATATGAAAAATACTATATAATGAATGTATGTTTTTAAATATGAAAAAAATACTATATAATGAATGTATGTTTTTAAATATGAAAAAATACTATATAATGAATGTGTTTTTTTAAATATGAAAAAATACTATATAATGAATGTATGTTTTTAAATATGAAAAAATACTATATAATGAATGTATGTTTTTAAATATGAAAAAATACTATATAATGAATGTATTTTTTTAAATATGAAAAAATACTATATAATAGATGTATTTTTTTTAATATGAAAAAATACTATATAATGAATGTATTTTTTTAAATATGAAAAAATACTATATAATGAATGCATTTTTTTAAGGTATCAATCTCCAGTATACATTTCCGTTACGAAGACACAGTCACTAATGTTGACCATCCGTTTGCTTGTGGCTTCATGCTTAAAAACCTTTCTGCAGACAGCACTGACTCTCGTTGGCATCCCACTATTTTGGACAGCAATGAAACCCTATTGCATAAGGCAAGTTGAGGCTATTGTTTTCCCTTTTAACCATTTTTATTTATTTTTAAAGATTTTTTATGTATATTATATATGTTTATTTCTGTATGCATTCATCATATTATTGTAATCGATATATCATTAATAATGTTATTTTGGTTGCAGTGCGAAATCCAAAAGCATTTTTTCCATTTTTTAACAGAAGTCAAGGTTATTTTGTTGTTAGTTTAACAAAAATCTGATGCATTTCTATCCATATATATTTTCTATTATATTTCAGAATTTTTAAGATGAGAATTGATAGTTTATATTATTTGGACTATGGTTCTCATCTTGGATGTTATTTTCATAATGCATTTGAAGAAGGTGGGCGAATAAATCAGCCAAAAGCAGATGTCTGATCTTCTTCAAGTGCGTCTTGTCGAATTTAGGAATTTTTTGTCATATTCGGGAATCTAAATAGAATTTCAAACAGAACTGGTATTAACTCAACTGCTTCCTTAACTGATTTCTCCATCAAAAGTTATTCTAACTTTATATCTAACTTCATAAACCTGATCCTCAAGATCACCATGGAATATGTGCCTACATTAGGGATAGCTTACCCTATAGAAGGGTCATCTCCAAAGAAGACCCTAAACATCCTTACATATGCTTTAGAGTAGCACTTACTGATAGCACAGCATTTATATTTGCCCTCTACTGTTTCCACAAGTTGCCACATTTGAGCGTATCATGGAGTTGCTATTTTTGAGAGTATCTATATATCTATAAAAGTGAACGTGTCTGTCTGTCTGTCTGTCTGTGTACATTTCCCTACGCAATAACTCTGTCAATTTTTAGTCTATAGACTTGAAATTTGAAATACCGGGTACTGATATTTGGGAAAATCAATGTGACGGGTGTCAGCCAGAAATTTGGCTGTTAAGGGGTCAAATTTCAACGATTTGACCTTTAAGAACTCTACCAAACTCCTCCGACAATTTTGGGTCTAGAGACTTGAAATTTTAGATATAGGTTCCTTGAACCTGGATCTAATTTAATAAAGTGATTTGAGCCCGAAACTATAAATTTTAAGGAGTCATAATAGGGGTCAAATTAAAAAAAAAATTTACTCTTTTTTTTTTTTTTTTGCTCAGCATACACCTCCAAACACCCGGGCAACGCCGGGCTGAAATGCTAGTCACTGAGAAAATTAATTATGCACTGTCTGCTCATTCTTCAGCCAACATTCACGTCTGTGGAGATTTAATGTTTAATAGTTAGTCCATTCAAGCAAAACAGATGACGAAGTGGAATTTTGGCATGATTTCTTCCTTGCTTATGACCTAATACAGATTGTCAATGAACCCTATCAGATACGCAATGCTGATGGACAATTTGCGAGTCTTCTAGATCTTTTTCTAAGTACATGCTCTGAACAATGCTTAATCTCAGTTCTGTCTCTGCTTGGATCTTTTGATCACGCAGTATAACAAAACCACAAATATCCCTCTCCATTGAACAGTGCATTGATAGCTGATTTTTAACATTCATATTAGAAATACCCCTAGGATCCACGTTTTAAAATAATGCACCCTTTATAGCACCCAACTTAAGTAAATAGTTAATCATCATCATAGACAGTTAATGCCATTCAAGAAATTTCAACCAAAACTGAACAACCAGCCATGCTATACCTCTGAATGTGCTGCTGCCATTGCATATAGAACCCACTACATCAATTGCTTTGAATGCAATAGATGTTTAAAAACTAAAGTTGCATTTAGGACTGCCAGTAATCACTGCAAAAGGATTATACAAAATGCAAGGGAGTCATACACTCAGTCCATCAAGTCCCAAATAGCAAAACAGAAGCTTAGTTCGCATAAGTTTTGGCAAATAACAAAGTCCTGATTAGATGTATGTTTTCTACCCAATGATCATCAATGAGCCTGAGGCGATCAGGGTTATCTATATCCTGAATTTCTTCCCAAGACCAAAAATAATTTGAGCAACATCCACATATCTGTCTATGATGTTGCCAAACTCATCAAGAACCTTATGTCAGAAAAGTAACTAAATCTAACAATATTCAAATCATAGTGCTCAAAAAGCTGTAACTAGAACAAGTGCCTATTCTTTCAAATCTATTTAATTGATACCTAAAGGAGAAATGCTTCCCAACCTCTTGAAAAACCTCATTAGTTTTACTTTGCCTAGTATTTAAAAATACTGAAAATCGATCTTCTGCATTTCAGTGCAGACCAATTAGTCTTCTATATATCATGAGTAAGTTGCTTGAATCTGTCATAGAGAAATTATCAACCATCTCAAAGCAAACTACTCAATGACAAACAATATGGTTTTCTGTCCAGAGAAATCTACAGTTAATGTACTAACTGTAATCAGTGAATCTATTAATAGGGTTTTCCTCTCGATTTGCATTAGCATTTGATATGTTTTGGCATAAAAGTCCACTTCACAAGCTATGAAATATCTGGATATCTTCTCAACCATTGGATTCTTTCTCTTCAATAAGTACAAATGAGTAAAAGCCTGAAGCTCAAAATATCAATGCTGATGTGCCTCAAAGATCTATCTTGGGTCCAGCTCTCTTATGTTTATCAATGATCTCCCAAATCACATTTTAAGTTCATTTGTCGACATATACACAAACGACTACCATCTATGGCAACTCATCAAAGGCCAGCAATGACCAAGATCTCTCTCTCTCTCTCTCTCTCTCTCTCTCTCTGTCCATTATGACTGTTATTGAAGTTATTGTGAAAAAGAAAGACTGAGATTGATTAACCATAATGATGGTTTTAATAACAAACAATTAAATAGATGAAATCAAGTTCAGTATGGCAGCATTTCTGATTTGCTGCCTTGTATGGAAGGGGGAGATAATTAGATGTCTTTTTTTTACAAGGCATTCACCACTTATCAAGGCCCAAAGGCAACTTTGGAATAGGGGTTAATGAATGATCACCGAGGCAACAACGTTATGATTATTAGTGTTAGAAATTGGGTAGAATTTGACTATTCAAAGAGACGGTTCAACAAGAACTTATTTACATTAGACTTTAAGACAACCTTGTTGTAGTCAGTTGGAAAGCAAGCCAGTAGTTCCACAGGTGGGCAGAAACAAAACCTAAAAAGGAAAACAGCTTTTTTCATGGTATTTGTATTTAGATTTAGGCACAGATAGAGAATAGAAAAAATTGTTGATAGTGATTGTAGCTAGACAAGTGCTTGTTGTGAAAGTTTGGCAAAGAGAGACTATAGATTGAAGTTCAGGCGAACACTTGTCATCAAAATAACGATAGCGCAGAGACAAACTCTCAACATCTTTTCTGTAGGAAGAGGTTAATGAGGGGAGAAAAGGGCATAACTAATTAGCTGGTTTTGAACTCTGACAGGATAGGGTGCCTCAAGTGACTCCTTATCAGATGTAGAAACAGTCCTCCATTTTAGGAAGTATTTGACATACGGGTAGGGGATTGCATCAGGACTGAGATACTTTCTGGAACAGTAGAATGATGCAACCATTTTTTCCAGTGACTTTGACGACTTATTTGATGTAAGTCTTCCATTTCAGGCTTGGAGTGAAGGTCAGTGCTAGAAGTTTGTCGAAGCTGGGTGCTTCTTTGAGACGAGAGCCATTCATTCATGTCAATTGAAGCTAAGTGGGGATCAAAGCGTTGGTGGCGAAAAGATAGAAGCTTGGTTTTGAATGCATTAAAATTAACTAGCCACTTTTTGACCTGTTGAACCAGAGAAGAAAGACTCAGATCTTAGTCGTTGCTGGCCTTTGATATGTTACCATAGATGGTAGTGTCGATTTGCACATTTTTTCCATGTTATATTTATTATATTTAAATAAAACTATATAGTTATTTATGGCAGATGTATTTTATGAGATTTTATATTTATAAAATTCATCTGTTCATTTATTTTTCATTTTGCAACTTTTATTAGAGATGGCATTTATCCTATTTTTAATACAGTTCTTAAAAAATGTCTCATGCAAAATGTAATTTTTCTTTTCATACTATTCATATATTTAAAATACTTTTTCTATATTAGAAGATGAAAGCAAAACATGTAGTATATCAATTTCTCGTTTTAAATTATTAAAAGTGAAAAAGTTAAAAATGTGTTTTACTCTCAGCACACTAACACTCCATTATTTTTATAATAGATTTGATTACAATTTCCTGAAAATCAAACACTCAGATCGAATAGTATTTAATATTGTTAGAAGTAAATGTTGTATTTATGTATCGACTCTTGATTGGACAAAACTCCTCCTCATCAATTTCTTTAAGCTTATGTTTCCAAAAATTTACTCTGTTTAACTTGCTAAACCATTTCTTATAAAGTAAAACGTCTTTGTTTTAGAGGGATGGCTGGCACAAACACAAACTCCATAATATTATTATAATCCCACCCAACATAAAATAATTACTCCGATTGGATTTCTTATAAATTTCACCTCCAAAATGTTGAATTTAATCTTAAGTAATAATAATTAATAAATACTTCACTTTTAATTGTCTTTCCAGACAAAAACAAAAGTACCACAAATAACTTTTAAATTTACATAAATAGCATTATCCTTAATATGAAGCTAATTATCATGTTTTCTTTAGTCATCTTTTTGTTATTTTATTAATTTTTTTTTAATGTTTTGATGAACAAAAATATAATAGAAGTAATATAAAAATGTGCATATTTCAATTATGTTTGCTTTTAGATATTAAAAAAAACAAACATTGATACTTATGCAACTTTTTATTAAACTTTATACTATATTAAATTTATTACCAATTTTCAAAAAAAAAAAAAAATGTGACAATCAAGGCGGTGGAGGGCACCTGATGTTGCCTGGTTGTAAAAAAAACAAAACAGGAACCATCTGCCACCAGCCAGAAGTGAAACTGAAAGCAAAATTTTGTAAGTAAAACAAAAAACATGATGCATGCTGGACTCTAACTCGCATGACTGAAGTTAGTAACCGAATGCTTTTACCGATATGTCACAAAACTATTTAAAACAGGAGAAAATAACAATGATTAATGCATGCGCAGTTTGCAAATCATGTTAAAAGTAAGGTTTTTATCCACCTTCAAAGAAAACAATATTTCTACACAAAATAATCGACAATTTTTTCCAATTTTTCAATATTTTTTATCTGAGAGATCACTCTTTCTAACAATGGCACATTGGTGCCTGTCCGATGCACATGACAAAAGTTTTTAGCAGGCATACAAACACAAACGCACAGATGTTTGAGATTTATATAATAGAAGATAATTCTAATTTTTATTTTAGCTTGTGCAATTAAAAGATCTTTCAGTGTACTGGAATCCGTATTTGCCTGAAAATCACCTTGTACGTTCACGCCTCAATACTGATGGCTGGAGGGTAAGTGTTATATATTCCTTAATTCCTATCTTATTGCTGAAAATGTTTTCTTAATTCCTTTTTTGGGTAACTGTTATATTCATGCAGTAAAAGAAAACAGTTTTCACCATTAAAATATATTTTATTGATTTAGCTAAATGATTCTATGAATTGGTTTAAATTGTACTATTCACACAAACAGTTTTAACAGCCACATCTCTTAATCTATCTTGCATGGTAGTGAGATTCACTAAAACATTCTAACATTTTAAATCTCTCCTATGTCACACCAGCTATCTGCTTTTCCTTTATAGTAAGCTGATATCAGTGTGTGTGTGTGTGTGTGTGTGTGTATATATATATATATATATATATATATATATATATATATATATATATATATATATATATATATATATATATATATATATAGCTTAATGTAAAAGGAAAAGAGAAAGATTAATTCCACAAAAGGAGACTTATCCGGATAATGCCAAGCCCAACAATAGTTATTGGAGCTTATACAATAGGACAACAAGAGAATGAAATGAAGACACAAAACTATATATAGGTAGATATAGAATGGATCATTTATTGAATAATGGAATACAGGCAAAATTTGGGGGATAGAAGGGACTCTTTATGCCAGGGCATTTCGAAGCCTATTGCTTGTCATCAGAAGAGTAGAGAAGGTGCTAGGTAGCATGGGGGAGATGCGGCGTCTAGTATAAAGTTCATTAGGGATGAAAAAGATTAAGAGGAATTATAGAATGTTGGGGGAAGCTTTATTGAATTCTAAATAAATAAGGAGAAGCTTATTATATATAGTATGATATATAAGAATATATATGGTCTTTAACATAGTATTGAGATTAAGGGGTATATGTATTATGGTTAAATAGGGGGTGTATTGTTGCTGTGTGGTAATTTATTTTAACGGTTTGTGGGGTGTCTATTTTCTATAGAGTGGGTAATTTTGATTAATTTGGGGGGGTATGTAAGGTTGTAAAACTGAAAGGTAATATGCAGCAATATATTTATAAGTTTCTACTGTTATGATATAGGGAGTATGATCATAAGGGGGCGGTCAAAGATTAGGGTGGCAATGACTATGAGTGCGTATAACTTGATGTAAAAGGTTAAGTATACATATTGATGTTAAAATGGGGGAGTAAGGAAACCATAGCTACTTGGTAAAAATATACCAAATAATAGTAGGGTAATTATAATAGTACAGAAGATAATAGTAATGACAATTATAATAATAGTAGTAATAATAAAGTTGAAAATAAATTAGATGTAAAATTGAATATAAAAAAAATTCTTTTTAAATTTAATATTAAGAAAAATAAAATAAAATAAAAATAAAGGCAAAATTAAAAGTAAACAGTAAAATTAAACATTAAATATAATGTTACCAATAGTTGTGATAAAATTAAATTCAAAATTACTGTTAATAACAGTGAAGATGAAGATAATGGTAGCAATTATGGTAGCAATAACGGGGGTGATAATAATGATATCAATTATAATGATGATTATAATAATAATGATGATAAAAACAATAATAATAATAACAATAGTAATAGCGTTAAAAACAGTGCAGTAATAATAATGATAATAATAAAGACAGTAGTAACAATACTTCTACCACTACCTCCAACATCACCACCACCAATCACCACCACCATTACCAATAATAATAATGTAAATAATGTTAATACTAAATTACTACTCTTCTGATGACAAGCAATAGGCTTCGAAATGCCCTGGCATAAAGAGTCCCTTCTATCCCCCAAATTTTGCCTGTATTCCATTATTCAATAAATGATCCATTCTGTATCTACCTATATAAATTTTTGTGTCTTCATTTCATACTCTTGTTGTCCTATTATATATATATATATATATATATATATATAGTAATCTCCCATTAATCATAAAATCAGTTGTACCTGAGGAGAATTTTGGCTGACACTTAACAGCACCAGTTATCCTATATATATTTATATCTATTCAAATACAAGTTAAAATATTAAAGCAGAGTTATTTTCCTTACTCCACAAATTCTAATGAGATTAATTATGGCATTATAAAATCAGAGGACATAGCTGCTTTTCTGTTTTTTTTTTTTTTTGAAGATATAAATAAAGAGTGTTTTTTTACTATGTTGATTCAGTCTTTTGTTGTTTTATTCATGCAAGTTGTTACTGCTAGAACATTTACAACAAGTATACAATGAAAATAAAGTAACAACTCAGAAATAATGAAGTATACAAATAAACATTTTTTGGCCGCAAACACAACTGGGTTTGCTGTGAAATTGTTTCCCTGAGAATGTGTACAGATGTGTGTGTAAGTAGAGTCTTACATACTGATTAGAGTATTTTGTGTGCATGCCCATATTGTGTGGCGCAAGCAAGACCATGAAAAGAAGAGAGCAAGGAGAGTCTGGTAGGTGTGTGTGTCGAGGTCTGTTCTGGGAGAAAAAGGAGTGAAATTTGCTTGTGTGACAATTTTTTATATTATGGATCATAGAATATCTTGGCATTTTCAAAGGGAAATAATTCAGGTCTGAAAACTCTCTGGTAATGTGTGCATATGAATGTATTGGAAATGGTAGGTAATGCTATTCATCTGGTTATATAAACACTTTATAATAGAAACACACTACTACACAGTATACACCATAATATACACATAGATTTATTTGATTAATTTAGTGTCTCTTGGAATCTCTTGTTTTGATCATTTTAATTTTATTCTAATTTAATTTCAACTTTTAAAAATCTCACAGAATATATATGAATATCAAATTCTCTTGAATATTTCATCAGAGATTCACCCAAATTTCCTTGTACATTGATTTTTGTAACAATTATTTCTGAATCGATCCAATTGCTTCTGTAAATGATTTACATTAAAGCTATTTTTAACTTTTAATAGAATAAGGCTTAAAACAGGGTAAAATGAGTTGGATAGAAAAACAGATAAATTATTTTTGCAAAGAAATACGTTCATTGTCAAAAAATAATTTAGGTCACAATTTGTTGGTTTTAGTCACGAAAATGTTCTGTTTTTTTTGTTTAATAAATTTAGTTGTAACATATGTGCTAACCAAAAAGACATATTCAATCATCTGTTTAACATGGAAATATTGTGTTGAAATTTGATAAAATATTGGAAATCAACTCTTAGTAGTGCTCTCAGATTTTGCATTTTGAAACTTCAAACTTCCCTTCTATCAAAAAAGTAATATGTTTATTTCTTTGTGTTTGTCTCTGAAGATCTTTGTGTTTGTCACCTGAAGTGATGTTGGTTGTATCTGTGAGATATGGGACAAATATAAAGAATGAATTGAATAAAACTTTTGTATAGACCAACAAATTATATTTATTATATATTTATTAATACAATGAAAACAAATTATTTTTATAATGAAGTTACATTGAATAAAGTCACTATGAAACATGCCCAATTCAAAATGTTGGCTAGTCTGTAATGCAAAGGACATACTTCTGCTCAAAATCTCTTTGAGTCAAGGAAAATAACTTTTGGTATAAAGTTATCTTCTTTTTTAATTATATTTTCTAGATGAAACAAATTTCATCTAACAACAGCCAAGTCTCAAATTTCCTATTCTTTTTGTGTTTGAAGTATTGGATGTTAAATGAAAAATTTAATAAAAAATCTATTGCTAACACTATTTTGAATCTTTGTTTTTATTTATCCCCCTCTCATGATGGGGAGATTCAACACAAAATTACGAAAATGGGATTTGAAAAATCAATGCTCCAGAGAAAGAATCATGGATCTTTATATATGGACAAAGCCTTTAAACAAACTTTTTTTGTAAATCTTCCTTATAACAAATCACCTCAATTGAAATGTATGTTGAGATGTCAACTGAAGCTTTAAAATATGCTGGTTATATCTCTGCATAGGGGTAAGACTCCCTAATAAGAGGACTGGTTTTCTGTGGGTGGTAATCTCTAACATCTGAGATCTGGATATTGGTAACTAAGAAACTAATGACTATGGGACTAAATGGCAGTTAGCTGTAGCATTCCACTTTGGCTCTTACCAAAGTAGACTGGTTGTCGTAAAGGCTTGAGCTAATCATTCAGCTGGTTACGTCAAGCCCCATCACATATAATCTGCACCAAGCATAATAACTCACACTCCTCGATCACTGATTTAATATCACCAATACCAATTTTTACATATGTGATGGAAAGTGGTAGTTGAAGGTCAATCAATTTAGATGATTAGAAATTGACATAGCTGTCAAATCCCGAAAACTCAATAAATTTAGATAATTGAAATAATGGAATACAGATGTTCAAGAACTTTTTCCCAAATGTATATGCCTTTCACATAGTTCCATTTTGGTAAGATGAATGAACGTCCCCTTGTGATATCCTAATTTCGAATTCTGACATGGATAGACAGCACAAATAATAAAGACAATTAAAAAACTATTTATGCCCTCACCTCAAGAAAAATGCTCTAAGAGATCATGTACAGACTCTGATCAGAGAATAAGTATGACTGTAAAACTTTTCCATAGTTTATTGTCTTGGAAGCAATAAAAAATAAATCAGCAATAAGATTGTCACTTTTTCTAATCTAGAAAGTTATATCAAATATAATAGCACAAAAGTATGCAACAAAATTTAATGAAATATTACTTATGGTCATGGACAGAATAAAATTATACAGACATGTTACTACAACTAAGAAAATTCTGTGAAACTGATATTAAAACTTACCCTTACCAACTTAAATTCCTTAAAAGAAACAAAGAATTTTATTTAAGTTTTAGAAAATTGTTAATTTGTGCTCTTCAGATTATTCAAACTTTTGTACTTATCTTGAATATTATTCTCACAACATCTTGGTGGATGCAACCTCCAACCTTCAGGTGTATCTTGTTGAAAGCAATTTTTCTGTCAAATTCTAGAACCCACAGCATAATGAATAGGGTACTAAGTAATAATCAATTCTTTCCACAAACCACATCCCTAAACTTTTACACAAACCACATCCCTAAACTTTTACACAAACCACCTCTCTATCAAACTTTCAGTGTTAATTTAGAATTTTACTTGATTAAAAAACAAAACTACAGAAAAATGTTTGTTATACCTACTTGCCATAGAACAAAGATGTTATATTTAAAAAATCACATAAATTGATCAAATAGTTTTTTTTATAAAGAAAATCAAATTTTACAATTCTTAGTGATTAAAAATTTGTAATTATTTTGAATACAAGCAAAAAATTGACTATAGTCAAATTGAACTTTTATCCTTGAATTTTGGCAAAATTTAAAACAATATAGATGCTTCCTGGCCTTTTTGCTTCCTCATAAAACTTGATTTTCTTATTAAAAACAACTGCTTTATTAATTTACATAATTTTTAAATATGACGTCTTCATTCTGTGATGAATACATACATGATAAAACTTTTTCTATATTTTTGTTTTTTAACTAAATGTAATTCTAAATAAACATCAAACTTTCCTTATACCAAAAACAACAGCCTTCATAATAAGTAAATGGACCCATTCAAGGTTGAGATTATTTCACTTTTTTATTGTATGCCTTAAATTAATTGTTCAAGAAAATGAATCTGCAACTTAAATTAGTATAATCATATTTTTTTGCTGTTTCATTTTATGGTTGTTGCAGATTACTTGTGTAAAATTATAAAACAATATAACTTGATTACCTAATTTCTGTCAAGTTTTTAAATTATTCTGAAATAGGCGAATTAATTGCTAGAATGAAAAATAGAATTGATCACATTCTTTTATGTACAAATTATATTCTCATTTTATTCTTATGCAGAATCTCCTGAAATCCTCATTAGACACACACAGTATTTTGGGAGAAGACTTTGATTTCAGTAAGTAATGAAATGAATCAAAATGTTTCTTTTGCTGGTCATTCTTCATTTATTCAGTTTCCGGTGATAGAAGTGTGATTCAAATGAATCAATGATATTTGAAATAGATATATATAGATACAAAATTAGGAGTTTTACAAATATTTTTCTTCTAGTATCCACCCAAACCTCTTATGAAGTATCAGGTTGACAAGAAAGTGTTGCGGTTTTTAACTTTTGAATTCAGATGAACATATCTCGGCTCTAACAAAAATTTATTGATCAAAATAAACACCATAAGAATTAACACACTTGTGCTTAGTCAAAACAAGTGTATTTATGCCAGTAATGTAAAAATCTTGCATTCTGGTGGTGATAAAGTCGCTGAAGGCGTTTTTGATATCATTTAGGTTTTTGAAGCATTTCTCACACAGAAAGTTATCAAGATGCTTGAAAAAGTAGTAGTCGATAGGTGAGAAGTCTGGAGAGTATAGCGGATGAAACAGAGTTTCATAGCCCAATTTGTTCAACTTCTGCAGGGTCGGTTTAGCAACATGCAGTCAGGCATTATCATGTAGGAGAATTTGGCCTTTTCTGTTGACTAATGCTGAGTGTTGTTGTTGAAGTTCCTGACGCATTTCATCCATTTGTTGACAGTACTTCTGTGCCGTAATGATTTTGCCTGCATTCAAAAAACTGTAATGAATGAAACTGTCAGCATGACCTTCTTTTATTGTAACTCTGACTTTGAGACGTGTTGTGGAGTTTCGTCAGCGTTTAACCACTGAACTGAGCATCGTCAGTTGTCGTAAATCACAACTCCATCAAAACACAGGCCATTCTTGTGTAAAAAGAATTTTTTGTTTTTCCAATCTCTCTCAAGTAGTTGGAAATCACGGCATATATTACATCTTTTTTTTTTTTTTTTTTTTTACATAGGCGTCACCACTTATCAAGGCCGATTGGCCACTCAAGGATAAGGGTTAAAGAGTGTAGAGTAGTCAAAAGGACAATATAGTAATCAATAGTAATGTAAGTTCGGTAAATTTGTTAACTTAAGTGGAACGGCTCATCAGAAACTTGTTCACGTTGGACTTGAAGACAACCATATTATAGACAGCTGGAAAGCAGGAAAACGGGAGACAATTCCACAGGCGTGCAGTTCTAAGAAAGAAGCTTTGATCATGGAATCTATGTTTAGGTTTAGGCACAGATAAAGAGTGGGGAAAATTATTGATAATGTTTTCAGCTAGTCTAGTGTTTCTTGTGAAAGTTTGGCAAGGGGGGACCATAGATTGAAGCTCAGTCGAACACTTTCAATGAAAATAACGATAAAGCAGAGACAAACTCGCAACATCTCTTCTGTGAGATAGAGGTTGCAGCGAAGAGAAAAGGACATCTCCTACCAGGCCACAAAGTGTATTTTGAACCCTATCAAGGCAGGACAAGTCTTTTCTAGCAGCTCCTGCCCAGATGTGGCAACAGTATTCCATCCTTGGACGTATCTGGCTCTTATATAGATAGAGAATAGAATCAGCAGTGAGATATCTACTGGATCTTTAGAAGGATCCGACCATTTTTCCAGCAGCCTTGGCAACAGATTTGATGTACATATTCCATTTAAGATCAGGAGTAAAGGTCAAACCCAGAAGCCTGTCAAAACTTGAGGCCTCCCCAAGACGAGAGCCATTCATTTCAATTAATGCCAGATGGGGATCAGAACGTTGATGATGTAAAGATAAAAGCTTGGTTTTAGATGCATTAAAAGTAACAAGCCACTCCTTTCCCCATTGTACAACGTGATCAAGATCAGAGGAGAGAGAATCGGAGAGAACTTGGTCGTTTACTGTCTTAGATGTGCTACCATAGATGGTAGTGTCGTTAGCAAAAATGTCTACGAATGATGTAAGGATGTGATTTGGAAGATCATTAATGTAGATCAGGAAAAGAGTTGGGCCCAGGATGGACCCCTGAGGGACTCCAGCATTAATACTGTGAGCTTCTGATTTTTGCCCATCAACTACTACTCTTATGAACCTATCAGAAAGAAATGATTTAATAATTGAGAAGACATTTCCAGCTATACCATAGCTGGAGATCTTGTGAAGTAAACCTTTATGCCATACCCTATCAAAGGCCTTTGATATGTCAAGAGCAATTGCCCTAGAAAGGTTGCCTCTGTCGAGAGATTCGCTAATCCTATGAGATATAACTGTAAGCACATCTGCTGTAGATCTAGCAGAACGGAAACCATATTGTGTGTCACTAAGAAGGTTATTTTTGCTGAGATGGTTGATTACTTCTCTATTTAACACAGATTCCAGCAACTTACTCATGACGCATAGGAGACTTATTGGCCTGTACTGAGAGGGGGATGAGCGATCACCTGAATTCTTAAATACAGGGCATACTGATGAGATTTTCCAGGGTGATGGGAAGCAATTTTCCTTAAGACAATGTTTAAACAGTTTTGTAAGTATGGGTGCTAGTTCTGGTTGAAATTTTTTGAGTACTATTATTGGAATACCGTCAGGGCCGGTTGCTTTACTGGAATCAAGGTTTTTGATTAGCTTGGCAACATCACATACAGATATTTGTATATCACATAGTGTGTTTTCTGATACAGGAGGAAATATTGGGGGTTGGCGTCCTTGGTCGCAAAGGGTAGAATTGGTAGAATTCTAATTCAGAAGAAAGTTCTCAAACAGTTGTGCATGGATTGGCTTTGACTAAGACTCTTAATTGATCGTTATCAACATCCGATGGCCGACCAGTATGCTTATAATCTTCAATACTCTCGTTGCTGCACAAAATTTCTGAAACTGCCATTGTGCTGTTGATGCAGTTGTGGTTCCTGGACCAAATGCTTTGGTGATGTCGTGAGCTGTTTCAGTAGCTTTTCGGCCTAGCCTGAATTGAAATAAGAAAATTGTGCAAATTTATTTTTTTCTAACTTGTATTGAACATTCTGAAAAGAAGACATAATTGTTTTAAAATGATTGTAATTTAAACAATTAGATAGAGCGAAAAGTGCTCTTTAGAATGATAGATAAAGTAAAGGTATTATAATGTAAACTTATTTGGAAATACATCATTTGAAATCAAAATTAAAAATTCCACAAGAGCCTTCTTGTCAACCTAATATATAATGAAAACAGAACATTTCTTTTAACTGGGGCACTGGCATTCAATGATGTGTTTTGCTTGTGTCTTCAACATGTTGCAAATCTTTCAACCCTATCAGAAATGATTGATCTCTCCCTCTATATTTAAAAGACTAAACGAAACAGGTTTTTATGTATAATTATAATGTTTTTTCTGGTTTTCTATGTTATATTTCTCTAAAATTATCTGTTTGTTTCACTTTTTCTCAGTTGAGAAAAAGTGAAACAGATAAACTAATTACAGCCAATCTGGCTATTATTTTGTATGGACCTTTGTTATAATAAAGTGCAGCAAACTAAATATTATGGTATCCGTTCAATGTACAGTTAAGGAATAATAAGGATTAGTATTTAATGCAAAAATGAACCAAAATTTTATGATATTCAACCAACAATTTGGCATAAAGCACTCATTCTAAGTCAAGAGGCTATAATTTTTTCACGTTTTTAACGGGCTAAAAAGTCTATTTTATTTATAATATAATAAATAAACATGCATAGACTACACTACCTCAGACCTCACACCCAATGCAAAACAGCCAATCAAATATGATTATTTAAATGGTCCACAAGGAATTGAAGATGTAGATATGAATAATTTAATATTATATTTTAAATGACTCATGAAATATACTTAGAACTAATTCCCCATTCCAATGTATTTCAAACATATGGTACACATATTTTGAGAATTGTTGTATGAGAAAATGTTTTATTTGGGCCTAGATTTGCAACCATCAAATTTCAAAAGAAAATGCATTTTATTAACCCTCATTTTGTTCATTTTGTAGATTTAAAAAACCTCCATGCAATATCTTTTAATATTAATCTATATTTTAGGTGTTTTGAAATCTTTTCTGTAAAATTATTTTCAAGAGCTTTTATTTGCAATATTATTTTAATTACTATTTTCTGTTTAGTTTTGTAATGATTTTGTTCTCTGTTGACATTGGTAGTTATAAATTGTCATCTTTTTGATTTGTTTTCTCATACAAAGGAATTAAGTTAAAGCAATTTTTGATTTTAATTGGAAAAGATGTTTTAAAAAATAGTTATAATAGATGAAGTTATTGTGGATAAATGTCTCCATCTTGTAAAGTTGGCCAAACTTCAATTGTTTAACATTTAAACAATTACTGGCTATGACTTGGATTGTATAAATCAATGTAAGTTTTTTTAGATGATTTTCAAGAAATTTTCTTGTAAAAAGAAATAATGCATGTGAAAATAATGGAAATGGATAATTTCACTTAATTTTCATTTTATTTTGTTGTTTGCATTTTCTGTTTCAATCTGGAAAATCTATCGTATTAATTGGGGTTGGAAGAAATTCTCATATTTCAAATATGATCAATGATCAAAAAACATGCAATCACATAGTTATTAATATTCATACTTTTTTTTTTAAAAATGTCTATTTGTGTTTTTTTACTGATTTATTTGAAATATTAACTGTTTGTACCTGTTCATAAATTATATATCTCTATGATTTAAATATTTTTAAGGAAATATAATTGATTATATTTATTTATTAAATGCTTTATCCATTTCAATATTACTATTTCATTTATATTTTATTAGTTATAAAACCCATTTCTGCCCATGCCAAAGTGATACTCAATAAGAATGGCGGTTTCAAAGTCCCAAAGATTTTCTCTGACTTATCACTTGATGATATTGACGTAACGCTTTCAAGACAACAGGTGAGTATCTCACATGTTCACATATTGTTTGGCTTCACACACATAAAACACCCTTTGTATATCATGGCTTAGTTGTATGAATGTAAAATAAAATTGCTGCACAATAACATTTTTATTTGCTGACATACAGATGTCAAAAGTTAGATCTATTAACGTATCGATTATTTTTTACCAGATCAGATTAAGAAGAGCAATAGTTTAGAAGATTTTAAGATAGAATTGGATGCGTTCAGAAATAATAGTAAAAAAATTTTAAAAAAAGCATTGTTTTAAACCTATTAAATTTAACTGAATTTTTCTATTGAATGAATAGTGTAAATGTTTTGTGTAATGTTTCTTTTAAATAGTTAAATTGAGAAAATAGTTAAAAATGTAGATGCCCAAATAGCTATAACAAACAAATAAACAAGTAATAATGATGATGTTAATAATAATAATAATAATAATAATCATTATTATTATTATTATTATTATTAAGCATTGTTAAAATTTTTATCATAATTTAAAAAATGTAAATCCATTTAAAACTTTTGAAGAGTTAATTTTGTTCTTTTCTTTCTAGTTACTCAATATCTTGAATTTGATTGATTCTTTTAAAATGATGACAATAAATCAGAAATATCGCAAATATCACCCAAATGTGCCACTGAAAGTGAGCCCTCGCTCCTGGTGGATATATGCTTATGAGTCAGTTATTGAAGAACGTATTCGTCCTTACTCCTGGGAGAGGATTCAAGAACACAGGTAAGATTTTTTTGTTTATATACTTGAAATAGAATCGTTTATTTTGCTATATTTTTGGATTTCTATGTTATATATTTTATGCTAATAATAATTCTTTCATAAATCTAATTAAATCAGTAGAATATTCAGCTCAGTGTGTATATTTTATGGCATATCAACTCTTCTGTTAGTTATTTAAGACTTAAACACAATACCTATTCCAAAAGATTTACTATATATGTGTAATGTAGTTGACTTTGCTCATGCACTAATTAAAATGGCTGGGCCTTATCTATAAGTATCCTGTATACAATAATCTGATACTCCATTAGCTTTGTCACCAATAAGGTCTTTGAAATAGCAGACATTTTGAAAGAATGCTTCGAAACGTGTCTTATGAGGAAAATAGAAAGAAATCACTTATTTAATTTTGGCTATCATGGGGATACAAATCTATGAGGAGGATTTCATTAATAATATATTTAACTGTAATGAAAAATTTACCATTTTACAAAATCAAAGAAATAATTGGAAAAATATTTAACTGAAAAAGATTGGACATACCCAAACAAAGCAAATTCCTAGCTTTAAAACAAGGTACCGGTGAATCTATCATAAAATGTCTGTGCTGGTTAAAAAACAACAGATATTGTAAAAAGGGGCAAAAAAAAGCGTGACTGTCAAAGAAGAATTATAGGTGTCATTTCTATACATTATGGTCAACAATGGAAATGCTCTGCTGGTTAGTAATAGCAGCAGAAGTTCCCTGAATTTATTTCATCTATTCCTAATTCCTGCATGCTAGCACCTGCTGCACTCTGTGTTCCAATTGGATTACTAAGCTAACAAAACTTCTTGACAACTTTAACAGTTTTGCCATCCAGCTTTACATTCTTCATTGTCTCACATTTCTTCAACCAGTTTTCGTCAAAGTCTATTTTTTATAAATGATAAAAAAATTTAACATTTGTTTAAAAGAAAATCATCACATTCAACATATGTACCTTTTGTCCATTATTCTGAAAGTCCTGTCATAAACCAGAATCCAGATAATTTTTCACAATAAATTTTCCTTGTGTTTTCCATATAAAAACAATTTTTTCTCTACTAAATTAAAAAAAACAAAACATAATTTAATCCATTCATTGATTTTTTACTTTGAAAATCAAACAATACAAAAAGATTGTTAACAATGACTCCAAAGGAAAAGTTACTGAGGACGGTTCAGGAATAGGGTGATTAATTTCATAATAGATTAACCACTGCTTATGATAGCACAATACTTTGATAACAAAAACAAAACTGAAATGATAGATTTCAGTTATAATATTTTCACTTACAAAATATAGTTTTAAATGATTATCTTCTTATTGTGCATTACTTTTGGTCAAGGTTAATTATTAATATAGTTGTATTATGTATTATCCATAACATTAGCTATATAGTTTGCATATAGTTCACATTTCTATCTAGTTAGATCACCAAAGTTAAACAATATGAAGCCAGTCAGTAGTTGATATGGTTAACGATTTTGAAATACCAGGTGCTGTTAAGTTTAGAAGTAGACATGATAATAAAGTCAATTTTCTAATCCATTTAAGTAAGGAATGAATTAACCTCTGTTGTCCCAAACTAATGGTGAAATAGTAATTGTAATCTAGAAGAAAAAACACTCTAAAATAATTTCAGTCATGTTTTTCCATTATTGTTTTTGATTGCTTTGGATTTATCACTAGACTTAAGCAATGCCAGTCAGAAGAAATGCGCTTTAGGATTGTGCAAGCTTTGCTTCACTAAAACTTTTCATCATGCAAGCACCCTACTAGAGGGTATACATTCTCTTGAGACAGAAGGAGTCAAGTAAGTGAGGCCGTTGATTCAAATATAGAATAACCATATGCTACAATGCTACAAGTTGAGCTGAGAGATGCCAGAGGCTATGATTGGCAGAGATGGATTATGCATTATGGAAGAGGTTTGCTAACATAAGTGATTTTGTAAAACTTCAGTTGTATACAGAGTTCTTTGGTGCCCTTAATCTTCATGAACAGCCTAAAAATGATGATGAAAGATTCACTATGCTTTCTGTAATTAATTGAATTAAATTAACAAAAGAAGAACTGTATGTTGAAAAGATGCTTCATCTTTTTTGTCTTTTCCCTTGAGTTCAAATTTTGATTGCAGAACCAAAATAGAATATTGTCATGCAGTTATATTCCTGACATATTCTCTTCGTGTTTGTCTTCATAATTTTTATATCACTCAGTACATCATCTATGAGGTAGCCATAACAGATTTCACTCTCATCACAGAAGACAAAGTTTTGCAAGCTACTTCCATTTCCTGTCAACATTTCCCATATTATACATTTACAGGGATTATAAAACTTTGTCAAATGTATAATTTTTCTGTTATGTTCAAATCCACGTAAATTTTAACTATACTTCTCTAATGTATGTCAGTTGAAGAAAAGATTGAAGAAGACTTTTTCAAATAAACCAATGTTTTCTGTTAGCTATTTTAATATTTTGTATCCATCAACATTTAGAAAGATTTTATGGATTGTTTCTATCAATTCGTTTAGTTATATTTTCAGTTATATTTCTCATATTTTTTATCTCAAAATTGATTGCCAAAGTATTGTGTTATTTTTATATTTTTAGGTCTACATATAAGAAATATAAAGATCTTTACAAAAAGCATGTGGAGTTTCCCATGGATTTATCATTTAAAGAGAAATTAAGAGAAGTGGAAGACAACTTGGATGTATTTAATATCTTCTTGGCTCGAGAACAGGCCAAACTTGAGGTGAGATTACATCTTCCATTAAATTTGTATTACCTGTTGTTACATAGTGATGTGAATTATTACATAGAGCCAAGTCTGATGTTGCCTTATTTTTTCTGAAGAGTCAGCCTCTGTTGTCTTTTACATAAAGACATGTGTATCATCTAATGTTGTTTTGATTTCATTACAGACTTTGTGAACTGTGTTCCTTAATTAGCTATCATTAAAGCATTTCCAATTTTCCTCCCTCAAATTGACATTTCGAGTGCTGACTCACATGAGTCTTCAATACATTTACATTAAAGAATATCTATTAAACAAAAGAGACTAACCACTCCTTTTCTTTTTTCACATCACTATTCTGCTCCTTCCTTATTACATAATTTCTGTTGAGACACTGTCTTCACCACCTTACTATATACCTTGTATACATTTTAAAAAATTATAAAAGCTATAAAAATTTAAGCTAAACCACATTAAAAAAAAACAAACAAAAGAAATGGCGCAGATTTTGCAAGCAGTTTACAGCCTCCATTACAAATACATATAACAATTACAATATATGAGTCATATGGGCAAAATTGTCATCATGGGTTATTACACTGTCTCCTCACATTTTATTTCTACTAGAGTATATCATACCTTTTTGCACTATGATAGATCAAAAGACAAATCTTTTTGACTATTTCTCAATCCACATGTTCCCCCGTGTGTACAAAGGATGATATCTAACATGGTCCCAAACTTTGTTAATCCAAATACTCTTTAAAAATAAACCAGGGCAAGCAACTGTATTTGTAAAACAATGTACAATACAAGGCATATATAAAAAAAACAATCAAACCAAAATTAGTTCTTGACAAAGCAAAACAAAAATTGTCTGTGTGATCCACTCTATCCTTGTTTCTCTCCAACTTTCATAATTACTGGTGCTACTAGATCAGGCTGTCAAAAGATACCAGCTTCCTAGTCAGAAATGTAGCAAATATGATGTTATTGTTTTTTTCCTTTTCCGTTACAAAACTTAATCCTGTTCTACACAGCCCAAAACAAAAACAATTTTCTTCTCTTTTTCTTTCTCTCCCTTCCTTTTTTTTTTCCTCTCCAATGGTGGAACCAGTTTGTTTTCCATGGTTAATAACCCATGGTGCTTAAAGACAGGATCCTGGTGGCTGAGTTCATTACCTGAAAAAGTGGATATGCACACTGCAACATTCCACTTTGGACCTTACATGGGCTAAAATTGGAGAGGCCTGATCCTATCAATCAGTTAGTCATGACTCACCATATAAAACCCCAATTCAGGGACTATGTTAGGGGCATAATCTACTTACCACAATTTTACCCTCACCCCTCCCCCCCAAAAAGGGATAGTGGAAAGCGGTGGCTGGAGATCAACTGGTTATGGTGAAAACATTTCATGCAGTTATATTCCTGACATTTTTCTTAAAGACTCCCCAAAAAGCAAAATTAAAGGAAAACAGGTATTCAGTGTTCCACCAAAATCAAGTATGTTATCCCTGTATCCTTGTGATGCCAAGGTAAATGACAGCACTTTAGGGTCCCAGAGCAATTGAGGAACAAGGATAAAAACACACACACACATAATTTCCCTCAAAATACAACTCTGACATCTCTGAGAAGATGAAAATATATGCAACCCCAAAATAACCAGCTTCTTCCAAAATTTCCCCAAAATCCTTAGTAATCAAATTGCTAGAAAATAAAAAAATGAGTAAATAATCACCATCGCTAATGAAAAACCCCAAAGGTAATAAAATCAGAAACAGAAGCCTTTTTGTTGAAGTAAACAACAACAAAATACACAAAATCTGTGAAAAATGGACAAGTTATACAACTATAGATGCAAAGTTTTTTTTTACATAAAAAATTAAATGCCTCAAAACGAGTTGTAAGAAATTACAATTTGACACCACTATGATTCTTAAAAAATTAAAAATAAGATACATAATTTAAAAAGTAGAAAAGTATATACAAGCACGCCTAAGATGCCACAAATCTCATAAATATGCGCAGTATAAAGATGTATGTAGATGAATGAAAATATATAGGAATATCTGTATAGAAAAAAATCCCCCAAAAGACCTAAAATACCCAAACTGCAATGAAAAATACCTAGTCTATTCCAAATCTTGCAAAAATGTAATCAAAGAAAAAACATCAAATAAAATGCTTCAAAAAACAAGTAATTCAAATGATAACTCTGCAAAACAGATTCCCAAAAAGGTGGAGACTAAAAACATACTAATGAAACTACAACTAAGAAGATAAAGATAAATAAACAAGATGCAAGAATCCAAACTGACAATACTACAATGAAAGCTCAATCAAACTAACAAGAGATTAAAACTACAGAGATGGAGATAGATGAAAGGTAAAGAATGAAGTCCAAAAAATCTTAAAAACCAAAGAAAGTCTGGTGCTACCAGATCAGGCTGCCCTGTGGCTTCCTGAGACGAAATGCACCTACATTGACGTTTTTTTTTGTTTTCTGATCTTTTTTGTAAAACTTAATTATGTTCTGCAAAACCAAAAACAAAAACAACAGCCTATCTCCCTCCCCTTTTTATTTTTTTTTTCCTACCCCCAATATTTCCTCCTGTATCAGAAAACACGCTATGTGATATACATATATCTGTACATGATGTTGCCAAGCTAATCAAAAACTTTGATTCCAGTAAAGCAACTGGCCCTGACGGTATTCCAATTATAGTACTCAAAAGAATTCAACCAGAACTAGTACCCATACTTACAAAACTGTTTAAACGTTGTCTTAAGAAGAATAGTTTCCCATCTCCCTGGAAAATTTCATCAGTATGCCCTGTATTTAAGAATTCAGGTGATCGCTCATCCCCCTCTCAGTACAGGCCAATAAGTCTCCTGTGCATCATGAGTAAGTTGTTGGAATCTGTGTTAAATACAGAAGTAATCAACCATCTCAACAAAAATAACCTTCTTAGTGACACTCAATATGGTTTCCGTTCTGCTAGATCTACAGCAGATGTGCTTACAGTTATATCTCATAGGATTAGCGAATCTCTCGACAGAGGCAACCTTTCTAGGGCAATTGCTCTTGACATATCTAAGGCCTTTGATAGGGTATGGCATAAAGGTTTACTTCATAAGATCTCTAGCTATGGTATAGGTGGAAATGTCTTCTCAATTATTAAATCATTTCTTTCTGATAGGTTCTTAAGAGTAGTAGTTGAGGGGCAAAAATCAGAAGCTCACAGTATTAATGCTGATGTCCCTCAGGGGTCTATCCTGGGCCCAACTCTTTTCCTGATCTACATTAATGATCTTCCAAATCACATCCTTACATCATTTGTAGACATTTATGCTGACGACACTACCATTTATGGTAGCACATCTAAGACAGTAAACGACCAAGTTCTCTCCAATTCTCTCTCCTCTGATCTTGAGCACGTAGTACAATGGGGAAAGGAGTGGCTGGTTACTTTTAATGCATCTAAAACCAAGCTTCTCTCTTTACATCATCAACATTCTGATCCCCATCTGGCATCAATTGAAATGAATGGCTCTCGTCTTCAGGAGGCCTCAAGTTTTGACAAGCTTCTGGGCTTGACCTTTACTCCTGATCTTAAATGGAACACGTACATCAAATCTGTTGCCAAGGCCGCTGGAAAAATGGTGGGATCTTTCTATCGATCCGGTAAATATCTCACTGCTGATTCTATTCTCTATCTATATAAGAGTCAGGTATGTCCAAGGATGGAATATTGTTGCCACATCTGGGCAGGAGCTGCTAGAAAAGACTTGTCCTGCCTTGATAGAGTTCAAAATAGACTTCGGGGCTTGGTGGGAGATGTCCTTTTCTCTTCGCTGCAACCTCTATCTCACAGAAGAGATGTTGCGAGTTTGTCTCTGCTTTATCGTTATTTTCATGGAAAGTGTTCGACTGAGCTTCAATCTATGGTCCCCCCTCGCCAAACTTTCACAAGAAACACTAGACTAGCTGAAAACATTATCAATAATTTTCCCCACTCTTTATCTGTACCTAAGCCTAAACATAGATTCCATGATCAAAGCTTCTTTCTTAGAACTGCACGCCTGTGGAATTGTCTTCTGTTTTCCTGCTTTCCAGCTGTCTATAATATGGTTGTCTTCAAGTCCAATGTGAACAAGTTTCTGATGAGCCGTTCCACTTAGGTTAACAAATTTACCGAACTTCCATTACTATCGATTACTATATTGTCCTTTTGACTACTCTACACTCTTTAACCCTTATCCTTGAGTGGCCTATCGGCCTTGATAAGTGGTGACGTCTATGTAAAAAAAAAAAAAAAAAAAAAAAAAGCCATTTCCCCACTCTCTCTTTCTTTTCAGAACTCTCTCCCGATATATACAGTTTCCTATATGTGGATGATTGCTCTATGCATCCAAATACATCTACACCTTAGAAAGAAAACTCCAACACAATATAAATAAAATCAATAAATGGGAAACTGTAAATGGCTTTAAATTCTCAAAAACCAAATCTAAATGCATCCATTTCTGCAATAAACGAAAACTCCACAATGACCCATCTCTCCAAATTGAAGGGGAAAAAATCCCTTTTGTAAAAGAATATAAATATCTAGGAACCATCTTTGACCAAAAACTAACTTTCAAATCACACATCAACTATATAAAAAATAAATGCAGTAAAGCACTACAAATCTTGCGAGTCCTAGCTCACACCGACTGGGGAGGCAACAAAGAAACTCTTCTCAAAATACACAGAACACAAATCAGATCCAAACTAGACGACAGCTGTTACATATATCAATATATATATATATATATATATATACATATATCAATATATATATATATATATATATATATATATATATATATATACATATATCAATATATATATATCAATATATATATATATATATATATATTGATATATGTATATATATATATATACATATATCAATATATATATATATATATATACATATATCAATATATATATATATATATATATACATATATCAATATATATATATATATATATACATATATCAATATATATATATCAATATATATATATATATATATATATATATTGATATATGTATATATATATATATATACATATATCAATATATATATATATATATATATACATATATCAATATATATATATCAATATATATATATATATATATATTGATATATGTATATATATATATATATACATATATCAATATATATATATATATATATATATATATATATATACATATATCAATATATATATATCAATATATATATATATATATATATTGATATATGTATATATATATATACATATATCAATATATATATATATATATATACATATATCAATATATATATATATATATATATATATATATTGATATATGTATATATATATATATATATACATATATCAATATATATATATATATATATATATACACATATATCAATATATATATATATATATATACACATATATCAATATATATATATATATATACACATATATCAATATATATATATATATATACACATATATCAATATATATATATATATACACATATATCAATATATATATATATATACACATATATCAATATATATATATATATATATATACATATATCAATATATATATATATACATATATCAATCTGCCAGAAAATCATATTTGAAAGCACTCAACCCAGTATATCACGCTGGACTAAGGTTATCACTTGCGGCTTTTCAAACCTCTCCTGTAGAAAGCCTTTATGCAGAAGCACACGAAACTCCTCCAGATCTTAGATGCCTCAATCTAGCCCTAAGATACTATACTAAACTAATTGCAAACCCTACCAATCCTGCACATAACAGTACCCTGAAACCAAATTGTGAAAACCTCTTTAACCAAAACAAAAATGCAATAAAAACCTTTAGACTAAGAATGAAACTGATCTGCAAGGAAGCTAATATAACAATAAATCAAATCTATAAAACTGTTCTCCTTAAAACACCTCCATGGAAAATCATAAACCCAATAATAAACTTAAGCCTCTGTAATTACAAGAAATAAAGCAACCCATCCAATAAACTTCAAAGAAAAATTTAGGGAAATCACAGAAAAATACCTTGACCACATCTGTATTTATACAGACGGATTCAAACAAAACAACACAACAACTAGTGCAGCTATAATAAATAAAAAAAAGCAAAATTACAAAATGTCTCCCAAAAAGTTGTTCAGTCTTCAGTGCAGAAATTACTGCTATAAATCTAGCCCTAGACCTAGCCATAGAAAATAAAACCTCAAAGTTCATCATCTTCTCCGACTCTCAATCTGCCATTATAGCAATTAAAAATAAAAAAGTAAATAACCCCCTAATTGCACAAATTTCCAGCAACTAAAAAACGAAATCATACTCTGTTGGGTACCCAGCCACATTTGCATACAGGGCAATGAAGTAGCTGACACAGCAGCAAAGTCAGCTCACAATCAACCTATCGACCCCACTTTCAAAATCCCATACACAGATATTAAAAGAAACATCAATACATATATCCAAAATAAATGGCAATACTACTGGAATGTATTCCCAAATAACAAACTATTCAAAATCATGCCAAAAATAACAAAACAGGAAAATCAAAAAACAAACAAATGAAAACAAATTCATCCTAACAAGACTGAGAATAGGTCATACACACCTAACACATTCTTACCTCCTAAAAGAAGAAACTCAACACCAATGTATTCCCTGTCAAACACCACTTACTGTAAAACACCTACTAACCAAATGCATAGACCTCTCACAAATTAGGGAGAAATACTACAAAGAAATAGGTCTGGAAAAAATCTTCAAAAAGAACAACACCGGAAAAATCTTATCCTATATCAAAGAAATAGGACTCTTCCAAAAAATATACCCCCCTCCAAAGCTTATGTTCTGCAAAAATAAAAACAACCCACCTTTTCCCACTTTTCCTTCCTTCTATTTTCCCTTTCTCTTTCTATCTCCCCCACTTTCTGACTGGTTTTCTAACTTAAAATGTACCAAACATCAATACTGTAACCCTTTTCTCCTACTATTGCAAAACCCATTCATATTCTGCAGGGCAGAGAACAAAAATGACAAAATCCACGATAAAACAACCAAATCCAAAGCTACAAACTAATGATTAAAGATACAAAGAGCCTGAAGAATAAAAACCTTTTATAAAATAACTGGCTACTATTTCTAAAACAACTGCATTCGGCATTAAATAACCCAAAAAGGGTTGATATGCCGTAAAACAAAACAACCAACCAACCTGACTCACATGCATCTGCTCGGAGGAGAAAATGAGCCTCGGTGTAACCATTGCAATGAAGAACTTAATAATAAAACATATTAATTAAATGCAAATATATGCACACATGTGCAGTATTACAAATATAAATACATTATTTGAAAATATAACTTCTTCTTAAATAATAGAGTTTCTTAAACTAATTTGTACAAACATATTTTTTAAAAAGTCCAGTATTAACTAAATAACATGTAACAAAAAAGCAAATACTAATTAACTGAAATAGAAATATTCATCTTGTAAACAAGCAAAAACTTAAAAAACAAAAACTCTCTTAAAAAAAATGACTCAAATGCTACCCCCCCCATACTGGTTGTGTGGAGAAAGAAGTGGTTTACCGTTAAAGCAGCTGCGCGTTTGTGCATGCAAAGCACAAATTGAGAATCAAGATGGGGCCTGCATGCGTTTATGTGGAAAAAAGTCTTGTGGAATCTCGGGGAATCTCTGAGAATCTCGTACCCTGATTCCATAAATAACGAGGAAAGGAAAGCGGGAGGACAGACGATTTTTAGTCACTAAAGCGAACGGACGTGTGTAAAAGAAGAGGTAGAAAAAAAGAGTGTGGTGAACGAAACAAACAACGACTCGGTTGAAAGTAGAGTTGTAACAAACACAGGTTGCATACAACAGCTCCAACATTACCTAACATGGATCTGTAATAGTAAAATGTGCCTACAATGTAGTGTGGAAAACCTTAAAATTTTGTGGTAACTTCAGAGGGACCTATTATCATAGGATTACTTTCACTCTGGACTTTGTAACTCTGCTCGGGCATTCAAACACCCATGCATGGATAAGCTCAGCAAAGGATCTAGTAAATGTGTACCTGAGTTTGAGTGTTTTGGGGGTGAATACCACATCATCCTAAAACAGGAAGCCACCCTGTAATCGATGCACCATGGAAATCTTCCATTCACATGAAATGAAATCCAAGCTGAGCTAGAGGAAACAAGGCATCATATGGAAAATAAGTGAACCAACAGAATTTTTCAGCAGTCTAGTCTCTAATGTCACCACAAAACTCCCACAATGGAAGATGCAGCTCTTCTACAGGAAGGAAAATCAATAGCTTTTGCATTGCAATTTCTAATAGAAACAGAAAAAGTATGCTAATATCAAACACAAACTATTAGCAGTCATGTTTGAATGTAAGCAATTCTGAATATACCTCAACAAATGTTCATTCTAAGTCAAAAGTCATCACAAGCCAATTTGAAGGTTCTGATTACAGGTCAACCTTGTATCCAACAGATGCTTTTGCACATTCAGGTTTATGACCTAATCATTTTTTTTTGTTCTGACAAAGAAACAGCTTAGCAAACACATTATCAAACAAGAATGCCAAATGAGCAATTGACCTCAACCTCAAAATTCTCAACAGAGAAACTAGTACAAATACATTAGACAACAAATGTTGGTTACCCTCTGTGCCACCTTCTGCAAGCTTAACATGTCTGGGGAGGTTTAAAAAGCACACAACCTATTGGGATGACTTGGCGATTGAAAACAGAATTTTAATTAAGAGCAATTGATTTAAAATACCATGCTGCACAAGATTTATTATGATATCAAAGGATCGAAAAGTATAAATTGTGTGAAAAGCTGTGTATTCTGGGATAATACCAACATATCAACAAAGAACAAAAAATATATGTAGGGCAGTCCAACTATGTGATATATATCAGGAAAACCAGAAATCACAGAGTGTGAAATCCACTATGCCACATAATACATATAATATACTAATGGGTCCATAATATATAGATAGTAATCACAGACCTATTTTATTTCAATGGATCTGATTTTATGGTGACTTTGGTCTACTACTCCAAATATCCACTTGTCAGAAGATTAAATATTTTCTCCACTCAAGGGTTCATATATCTGATCAAACAAATTTGGAGGAGAACCAAAAATTCCAGCAATAATGTTGCACATTTTTGCTCTGTTCTCTTTAAGTAGTTCGCCAGAGAGTGGAATTTTTACTATCGCATATCCTGGTCAAGATATCCTCAATTGAATAACCTAGATGAGTATTGCACATAAGCAATAAAATTTGCTATCAGGAAAGCTACATCAAGTGAATGTAATTTTAACATAGCACTTTTATGCCTTTGAACAACTTCAAGAGACCATACAATCACATCTTCAGATGAACTGCTGTACAATAAAAAGTTGTATGATCAAATACTGGACAAGATTGCAGACAAAAAACAAACCCCAGCAATTTTTGTTTCTTTTTTCTTCATTCATTTCATTCCACGACCGACCCGTTGAATTATGTATACGTGCTAATTAGGTAAGTCGCACGTTTCCCTACACTCTCCCCTGATCTCATGATCACACACAAGGCAGGAGGGCAGTCGTCTTTGTCGGGTACTTCTTTGAAGAATCGGGGGAAGCACTTCCTCATTGCCATCTTCTTCATTACCACCGTTATTGCCACCAGTCTGTTCCATTATCCCCTTTTGTAGTTCCCTATGCGGTGTTTCACAATCAGGGCAAGGGGGCAGTATCCGTCTTTGTCGGGTACTCCTTCGAATAATCGGAGGCATCACTTCCTCGGTTCCATCTTCCTCAGTATGTTTCATCATTCCCTCTCGTGGTGCTATAGGCGGTGTTTCACAATCACGGCGGGTGAGCAGTATTCGTCTTTCTTGGGTACTTTGATGAGGAACTGGTGGTATTACTTCCTCGTGTCCATCATTCTCATCACTATTGCCACTAGTATGTTCCATCATTCCCTCATCTGGTTCTGTAGGTAGTGTTTCTACGCTCACCTGCAGGGGCAGTAGGCGATCAGGATCATCCCTGAACTGTATGTGATCTTCCTCATTATCCTCAGAATCAGAAGAGGTATAACAGGGGCGGATATCTTTTACATGACGTGGTACACCATTAATCAACATGGTCTGAGGACTTATGATTTTGTCTATTTTTCCTCTGCAAAATTTTACAGTGCACCCAGTATTTGGGGGTTTTACCCAAACACGGTCTCCCACTTGATATGGTGTATTGACAACGCTAACCACTGATGGTGTGACATCAATTTCTTTTATACGCTGTTCATAGCGGTAAATCCCATTAACTGGTGCAGTTTTTGGTGTTGCATCATCCTTTGGTGTCACATTATACCAGTACACAGCTTCTGGAATAGAACACTGTGTCCTGGCCGCAATTCTTTTAATGGTGCGGTGACACCGCTCTGCTATACCGTTACCTTCTGGAAAATATGCACATCGGTAACGCATTCTAATCCCCCATTCCTGCGTAAATTTCTTAAATTCTTGACATCGAAATGTAGTGGCGTATTCAGTCAGAATTTCCAGCGGGGCACCACGTTCAAAAAAGACAGCTCTCAACTGTCGTATAATGCTAGATGTATCCTGTCGTGTCAACAGGCGCCATATTGTGAAACGTGTCGGACCACAATCTGTCAAGGTAAAAAAATGCTTGCCCTAATAATCCGTTACATCCATTCCTACTCGATACCAGTTGTCTTCCACCTCAAGCTTCCCTTTTTGCCATTGGGACAGTGCCGGATCAATTCACTGACACTCTTCACACGAGCGTATAACTGCCTTGATTGATGCTCTTGTAGTTGAAGGACACACTCTTCGGACAAAATATGTTGTCCTCCGAATTCCGGGATGTCCACTCTGCTGATGTATTGTACGGATCTGGTCAGGTGTTAATTGATCTGTTACGGCCACGCATGTCTGTTGTGGAGGATCAGATCCCTGCCTCATTACATCAATCCACCTCTTTGGTACTCTAGGCAAGCTATCAGCCAAATTCTGCATCAACGAAACTAAGGTAATGTCCACCTGCAAGCTGTATTCATCAACTATACGCTTTATTATTGCCAATCTCCTTCGTACTAACATCTCACTTGCAGCTCTAGTCTTAGCTCGAGCCTTTCCAGTCAAGGTGTCGGTCAACCAGTGATAAACACGCAACAAGTCAGTGTGGAGATGCACAACCTTAGCCTGCCATTGCAATGCAAGATTAAGCCCTTTTAATGTGGCATCAAGTTCTGCCAAATTTATATGCTGGGCATCATTTTTCGAACGAAGCCAGCACGCATCTTCCACAACAGCACTCAACTGTTCCAACATGACACCTGTAGCCAGTGAACTTGCGTCAACCCATGCATTCAGTTCGTTTCCAGATACTTGCCACTCACCCTGGGCAGGGTCGTTTCTATGTACTCTGGGCAACATTTCAACCATCATTTGCTGGAGAGAATCATCATCCACCATGTCGTCCCATCCTTTGGTTACTGCAGTTACTCATCTTTTTAACACTCCTGTTGCCGATCGGAGCCATCCACAGACAGGTAGATGTCCTACTAATTTATCGCAAATAGAAAACACAATGCGTCTTGTCAATACACTGGGTAACTCTGGAATTGCGCTCCCTCACTTCCATCGCAAAGTATTGCCCTTCTCATAGACCTCTAGGCCTAACACGAGCACCCCGTCCTTTAGGCGCTTAGGGTCTTTGCTTATTAACCTAAACGATTCCAGTTTTGCTCGAACCACATCTGCAGACATTATATCCTCATTAACGTAGATGTCATCAATGTAAGCTGAAGCAGCTTTTGCTGTGGTCTCATCCTGCATCAAAACAGTTTTAATAATAGTTGTCATTATTAAGGGTGCTACGTTTAGGCCAAAACCTAAACGTATCAAGCAATATCGTTTTGCCTTGATTATCACTGTCTGAAATGGCCATAATGACTCATGGACACGTATCTGCAGGTAGGCTCTCTTCAAATCCAGCAGTGCTACATTACTCCCTTTCTGACGCCACTCTCTTAGTTTAGCAGCGCACACATCTGCGTTTCCAGTGAAAGCATCGACATGTTGATTCAATTTTCGGTAATCCATTACGGGCCAAATTTTGTCTTTAGTAGGTTTTTCAACAGCCATGAGCAGAATTAATCCTTTGGGTGGTCCCAGACGTTCCTGTGGGTATGGTATTAACCATCCGTTATCAATCCACATCTGAAGTTCTTCATATGCGGCCCTATTCTTTGTGGAAACTGCATTCTCTGGAATGGTGTTGCACAGCCGATCTAGTGCCTGGCTCATAGTCCATTTTCACTTTGCAGTCCACACCTTTTCGTTGTCGTCAAATGTAGCACAGAAGTCCTTTTCTTCAATAGACATGGCTGCACAGACTTCTTTTCCTTCTCCAAGCATTACACCTCCAGTCGCTGTGATTATGAGGCCTCCGAGTGCTTGTATTGCATCAATTCCAATCAACATGTCATAGCCAAGGGGGTTTTCTTGCATCACTAGAACATCAACTTTGGCTGTGTCACCCTTCTCAGTACAGATCGTAACTGTCCCTTTACCACAACATGCTCGGGATAAACCATTAATCGTCATAATACCGAGGGTTGCTCCCGCCACATCTGACAGTAATGTGCACTAACTATAGATCGGGAACATCCCGTGTCTATGAGTGCTGAACACTGCACATCGTCAGTTTTAACACCAATGACCGGTAATCCTGTGTTTATTGGTTGGCAAGGGGCAAGGGTGGCGATAGTACCTTGCCCCCAACGTCGTTTCCCGAACAGTTGCAAGATATGTGCCCATACTTATTGCAGCGATAGCATTGTACTGTTCTCTGTGCTCGTGGATATACACATCTCCTATCACTCCGGCAATCCTAAGCAAAATGATTGGCCTCCTCACATTTATAGCACACTGGGCCTACACGCTTATTACTACCTGGGAGAGAATCTACATTGCTTCCAGGCGGTTCGACTGTTGCATGTTGAATACTAGTTGCTGCTGCAATTGGCTCCTGTTCCTTACAGATGTTTCGAGCTCGGGCTAATAACTCGTCTGTTGTCAATTCATCAATTCGTGACGATGCCCGCAACAGTTTGCTGACCTCCTCAGGTAAGTCTACTAAAAAGGCACATCTTAATATCTTATCGTTAACCCAACCAAATGGTACCGACAACTTTCGTAGGTCGGCTAGGTATACATCAACTGTTTCCTTGGGGTGAAGTCGCCAGCTTGTGAACTATTGCCATGCAACAAACGGATCTGTACCAAACGCTGTATACAGGCTGTGTTTGATTGTATCCCAGTCTGGTTCATCCCCGAGTTGCTGGTAGACTGCATAGGCCCCTCCGGTTAACCTCAAAGGAATGACTGTGGCTGGTTCTTTAATTCTGCACAGTGTACAGATCTTCTCAGCCTTTTCCACCCATTCGACGACAGACGGTCCAGTGGTAGATCCATCAAACTCAGGTATCAAGCGAAAGTCGAATCTGTCCATTTTCTGCCTTTCGAATCACCTCACACCGAGAGCCGAAATAGCTTATAATTCAATAACTTGAGTGTTATTTCTTCCGCCCGTCACACCAATAATTTCCTGGGTAAGGTTAACACTGTTGTCCAAACTTCCAACTTCCGTATATGTAACGCACCTTCTCTCAACTCCCAACGAACTTCTGCTAATTCAACTTATTTCTTCGAAATCCAACTTCAAAATGAACATCCTTCTAAAAAATCAACCCTCTTTTATCTCCAACCAGAAGCATCTCATTTGCATATCGGGTGGTCACATTGCAGGCATATAAAGAGATAAGGCAGCCATTTTTGTTTCTTTCTTCTTCATTCATTTCATTCCATGACCGACCCGTTGAATTATGCACACGTGCTAATTAGGTAAGTCGCACATTTCTCTACACTCACACAAACATGTATGGAACTCGGATCATACATGGTGCATACCTCATCAGGAAAATCCATTCACAAGAGTCAACAAGACCTATCCCAGACCACAATGAGCTTCAAAGTGTACCTGCCTCAGGCTCCATTGGGTTCAACTGTAAGTCGTATACCCAGAGTAGAAACAATCCACACACAAAGTGTTCCAATTGAAAAACTGAATGTACATGAAACTTATAAGCAACATGCTAAATGCATCCCATACACAACGCATAATAACAATCAAGATAATGGCATCCTAAGTAATCCAGCATCTAAATCTAACTGTATCACCCAAATGGCTTAGCAAATGAAACATATTCATTTTTTTTTTTTTTAAATTCTTTGGAAAACGGGGGATGTGATGTTATGACCCTAGTAATGTCTCTTAATAGAAAAAGGCTTAAAAGTGTCCTCCGTTTTCTTCAATTGAATCAATTATGCTAGTCCTGGTGCATGAAAATCTTACGATATGTGTTTGTTTTATCTTTTAAATGTATGGAAATACCATAATATTCACTATTCCAATGCCCAACTCATTCATAAATGTGCTCTTTCACATGCCTGGATCTTGCAGTACTTGTTTTTGCAGCTTTTCGATGTATTTCCTTGTGCGAGCGCAAAAAGAATGCCTGTATTCTGGTTATTACTTTCACATTTCCACTGCAATTCTTCAGCTCCTACCTTTAATTGTAGAGAGAAGAGTACATGAATTTAGATCAAGAGAGAATGGATGGATTAAATTAACTTCTGCTGTTACTAACCAGCAGAGCATTACCATTGTTGATCAAGAGAAGAATCTATCAGGCATGTGTGTACAGTTGTGATTATGTATGGAAATGGTGAGATTGATAATTAAAAAATACAATGTTTATTTATTTTCTTTACTTTTTTAGATATTTGTCCAATAGTTCATCCCCATTAGTGAAATCTTATTTCAGTCACTTTAATTATTTAGATTTGGTATAATTTTTTTTTAATACTGAATGACTCTACCTTTTAAAAATTATGAGTTTTATATTACAAACACAAACTTATGATTATAGTAAAAAAATTGGTAAATATATGAGATGTCTTTTTTTTTTTTTTATAAAGTTTACAAAATTGAATACTGAACAGATTGCTAAGAAAGAAAAGAAACAAGGTTGGATTAGTTGGATGTTTGGATCAGAGGAAGATGTTGAATATGAAAATGGCCAAACTGGTAAGTGACAGTTTCAAGAATTATTCAGTCCAAATCTAAGGAAAAATGCATTTCTTTTATAAGATTGATCTTTATATATACTTAATAAACAAAAGATGTAGTTTTAGAAAAATATTTGGTCTGGATTTTACAATGGTTGGTTTAAGAATGTGTATTTGGAGGGAAGAAGAGCAATATACAAAACTAAAAGCTAAGTTTCCAAATATACTACACAGAGATAATCAAAAGCTAAGTTTCCAAATATACTACACAGAGATAATCAAAAGCTAAGTTTCCAAATATACTACACAGAGATAGTCAAAAGCTAAGTTTCCAAATATACTACACAGAGATAATCAAAAGCTAAGTTTCCAAATATACTACACAGATATAATCAAAAGCTAAGTTTCCAAATATACTACACAGAGATAATCAAAAGCTAAGTTTCCAAATATACTACACAGAGATAATCAAAAGCTAAGTTTCCAAATATACTACACAGAGATAATCAAAAGCTAAGTTTCCAAATATACTACACAGAGATAATCAAAAGCTAAGTTTCCAAATATACTACACAGATATAATCAAAAGCTAAGTTTCCAAATATACTACACAGAGATAATCAAAAGCTAAGTTTCCAAATATACTACACAGATATAATCAAAAGCTAAGTTTCCAAATATACTACACAGAGATAATCAAAAGCTAAGTTTCCAAATATACTACACAGAGATAATCAAAAGCTAAGTTTCCAAATATACTACACAGATATAATCAAAAGCTAAGTTTCCAAATATACTACACAGATATAATCAAAAGCTAAGTTTCCAAATATACTACACAGAGATAATCAAAAGCTAAGTTTCCAAATATACTACACAGAGATAATCAAAAGCTAAGTTTCCAAATATACTACACAGATATAATCAAAAGCTAAGTTTCCAAATATACTACACAGATATAATCAAAAGCTAAGTTTCCAAATATACTACACAGAGATAATCAAAAGCTAAGTTTCCAAATATACTACACAGAGATAATCAAAAGCTAAGTTTCCAAATATACTACACAGAGATAATCAAAAGCTAAGTTTCCAAATATACTACACAGATATAATCAAAAGCTAAGTTTCCAAATATACTACACAGAGATAATCAAAAGCTAAGTTTCCAAATATACTACACAGATATAATCAAAAGCTAAGTTTCCAAATATACTACACAGAGATAATCAAAAGCTAAGTTTCCAAATATACTACACAGATATAATCAAAAGCTAAGTTTCCAAATATACTACACAGATATAATCAAAAGCTAAGTTTCCAAATATACTACACAGAGATAATCAAAAGCTAAGTTTCCAAATATACTACACAGAGATAATCAAAAGCTAAGTTTCCAAATATACTACACAGAGATAATCAAAAGCTAAGTTTCCAAATATACTACACAGATATAATCAAAAGCTAAGTTTCCAAATATACTACACAGAGATAATCAAAAGCTAAGTTTCCAAATATACTACACAGATATAATCAAAAGCTAAGTTTCCAAATATACTACACAGAGATAATCAAAAGCTAAGTTTCCAAATATACTACACAGATATAATCAAAAGCTAAGTTTCCAAATATACTACACAGAGATAATCAAAAGCTAAGTTTCCAAATATACTACACAGAGATAATCAAAAGCTAAGTTTCCAAATATACTACACAGAGATAATCAAAAGCTAAGTTTCCAAATATACTACACAGAGATAATCAAAAGCTAAGTTTCCAAATATACTACACAGAGATAATCAAAAGCTAAGTTTCCAAATATACTACACAGATATAATCAAAAGCTAAGTTTCCAAATATACTACACAGAGATAATCAAAAGCTAAGTTTCCAAATATACTACACAGATATAATCAAAAGCTAAGTTTCCAAATATACTACACAGAGATAATCAAAAGCTAAGTTTCCAAATATACTACACAGAGATAATCAAAAGCTAAGTTTCCAAATATACTACACAGAGATAATCAAAAGCTAAGTTTCCAAATATACTACACAGAGATAATCAAAAGCTAAGTTTCCAAATATACTACACAGAGATAATCAAAAGCTAAGTTTCCAAATATACTACACAGAGATAATCAAAAGCTAAGTTTCCAAATATACTACACAGAGATAATCAAAAGCTAAGTTTCCAAATATACTACACAGAGATAATCAAAAGCTAAGTTTCCAAATATACTACACAGAGATAATCAAAAGCTAAGTTTCCAAATATACTACACAGAGATAATCAAAAGCTAAGTTTCCAAATATACTACACAGAGATAATCAAAAGCTAAGTTTCCAAATATACTACACAGAGATAATCAAAAGCTAAGTTTCCAAATATACTACACAGAGATAATCAAAAGCTAAGTTTCCAAATATACTACACAGAGATAATCAAAAGCTAAGTTTCCAAATATACTACACAGAGATAATCAAAAGCTAAGTTTCCAAATATACTACACAGAGATAATCAAAAGCTAAGTTTCCAAATATACTACACAGAGATAATCAAAAGCTAAGTTTCCAAATATACTACACAGAGATAATCAAAAGCTAAGTTTCCAAATATACTACACAGAGATAATCAAAAGCTAAGTTTCCAAATATACTACACAGAGATAATCAAAAGCTAAGTTTCCAAATATACTACACAGAGATAATCAAAAGCTAAGTTTCCAAATATACTACACAGAGATAATCAAAAGCTAAGTTTCCAAATATACTACACAGAGATAATCAAAAGCTAAGTTTCCAAATATACTACACAGAGATAATCAAAAGCTAAGTTTCCAAATATACTACACAGAGATAATCAAAAGCTAAGTTTCCAAATATACTACACAGAGATAATCAAAAGCTAAGTTTCCAAATATACTACACAGAGATAATCAAAAGCTAAGTTTCCAAATATACTACACAGAGATAATCAAAAGCTAAGTTTCCAAATATACTACACAGAGATAATCAAAAGCTAAGTTTCCAAATATACTACACAGAGATAATCAAAAGCTAAGTTTCCAAATATACTACACAGAGATAATCAAAAGCTAAGTTTCCAAATATACTACACAGAGATAATCAAAAGCTAAGTTTCCAAATATACTACACAGAGATAATCAAAAGCTAAGTTTCCAAATATACTACACAGAGATAATCAAAAGCTAAGTTTCCAAATATACTACACAGAGATAATCAAAAGCTAAGTTTCCAAATATACTACACAGAGATAATCAAAAGCTAAGTTTCCAAATATACTACACAGATATAATCAAAAGCTAAGTTTCCAAATATACTACACAGAGATAATCAAAAGCTAAGTTTCCAAATATACTACACAGAGATAATCAAAAGCTAAGTTTCCAAATATACTACACAGAGATAATCAAAAGCTAAGTTTCCAAATATACTACACAGAGATAATCAAAAGCTAAGTTTCCAAATATACTACACAGATATAATCAAAAGCTAAGTTTCCAAATATACTACACAGAGATAATCAAAAGCTAAGTTTCCAAATATACTACACAGAGATAATCAAAAGCTAAGTTTCCAAATATACTACACAGAGATAATCAAAAGCTAAGTTTCCAAATATACTACACAGAGATAATCAAAAGCTAAGTTTCCAAATATACTACACAGAGATAATCAAAAGCTAAGTTTCCAAATATACTACACAGAGATAATCAAAAGCTAAGTTTCCAAATATACTACACAGAGATAATCAAAAGCTAAGTTTCCAAATATACTACACAGAGATAATCAAAAGAATAAAGTATTCAGGATAGATAAACAAATGGTAAAGACAAATAAAGACAAAGTATTGTTGGAGAGAAGTACATTAGAAATGACAGTGGAGTGTCATTTTGAATGTCAAAAATAAGAGGGATGCTTGGAAATTCTACTATAAGAAATTATTGAATGAGTTTTTATGGAACCAAGAAAATCTAGAAGTTGCAGTATTTGGCCAATCCATAAGAATTGAGAAAGAAATGATATAGAAAGCTGCAAAATGAAGAAGAGTAAGGCTAGAAGGCCCTTAGGTGTTGTTACAGAAATGTTGAAGTATTGAGATGATCACATATTTGATAAATCAAATCATAAAAGAAGTGATTACCCCAAAATATTGGGACATTAGTACAATCATAAATTATTACAAGCATAAAGAGAAATCATTCGATAAAATTATTTACAGGCCCTGAAAGTGATTGAAAGAATAATTGAGTAGCAAATAAGAAGTCAGATTAGCATAGAAGACATGCAGTTTGATTCATGCCTAGGCAAAATGTAACTAGCGCTATCTTTTTCCTGAGAAAAATACTAAAAAATACCTTGCTAATAAGAAGAACTTGTATTTTGCTTTATTTTTTGCTTTCTGGAGTACCAAGAGATGTTGCCTTTTAGAGGTAAATGAGTAGTTGGTGAAAATTATTGAAGCAATGTTCAGAAATGCTAAAAGTTGTGTTAGAATTAACAGCACATTGAGTAACAGCTTTCCTGATAAAATAGAAATACATCAGGTTTCTGATTTCATTGATTTTCATTTGTGTTTTAGAAGCATTGCTCAGGGAGTTTCATACAGGTTGTCGTATTCTGAGGATTTAGTATTTCCTGTGAAACACTAGAAGAACAATTAAGTTGCAGACTTGGAGAAGTGCTATGGAAAGTAAAGTTTTGAGACTGACTGTTACTAAGACCAAAGTGATGATTGGTTGTAGTATTGAAAAGCTCCTAGAAAGAGAAACGTTCTTCTGCTCAGTTTGTGAAAAGGGATTCAAGTTCAATTCAATTTTTTATGATAGTTATAAACACACAAGAAGCCTAGTGGAATTACTAGTAGGTTTAGAAGACAACCAGTTTATATGCAAGAAGTGAAGATGTGAAGAAAGTATTACAAAGCTATTGAGGTTGTCTAAAAGTTTTGTTATGATAGAGTGAAGCAGATGTTAGTATGGTTTAAAGAACTGGAAGTGAATGAAGTAAGTTCAGGGAACTTCTGCTATTCCTTACCAGCAGAGCATTACAATTGTTTACTAAGGGAAGAGTCTATCAGGCATGTCTATGCAGTGTGATGATGTATGGAGATAAACCTGGGCAGTGAAGGTTAAGGACATGTGTTGCATAAAGAGAAATTATATGAGAATGATATGATGGATATCTAATGTGATTCTTAAAGACATGCTTAGTTCTGATGACCTTAGAGGAATATTAAATGGACAGTATAGGAACATGTGTACAAAATAGGAGACTTTTATTTTATGGCATGGCCACATTGAATTAATAGTGGGTGAAAGTGCTTTTTTTAGTGCATGTAGAATAGTTAAGGTAGCCAGTTTAGTTTACATGGGAAGATCAAGAAAAACATGGAAGTAAGTGATAAAAATGGGCTTGAGAGAACAATGGATAAAGACCTGGCTACAGATAGGCTAGTTTGGAGGATTTGGAGAAATTAAACTGTCCAACATATGCTAGCATGTAAAACAAACATTAAACTGAATATTATGATGTTGATGATTTTCTTTTCTTTTTTTGTTTAGATTGGTTCTCTGAACTTTCTATTGATGAGAAGGAACAGCTCTACAGAGGTATCGGATATGATGAAAATGCTAACATCTATGACATTCCTCCCGAAGTAGGTTTTACAGAAAGTTTTATTAATTATAAACAATTAAAAACAAATTCAACTACCTCATGTTCCACCTCTTTGTGTTCATTACTTACTCATTCAAATTCTTTTTAAAATCATTTATATGTTTTTATCATCTCTAAAATTGATGAGTTTTAATGCTTTCCAAGAAAAATAAAATGTCATCAGCAAGATGCATATGTTATTGATATTGTATACATTTATTTTTGTTACCTTTGCATTCAACGGATTATCAAAGATTATGATTAAATTAATACAGGGGTCTTCAACATATGATCAATATGTTCATCACTTTCAAAGTTTAATCAATGTACCCTTCACCCTTTTTTCTTTAGCAACATTGAACTTTACCTACCCACCAAGTGCAAACCGATAAGTAATTTAAAGGCTGATAGAATCTGGTCTAGTTCCTTGTCAGGGAAAGGAAAAAAAATTCTGAACAGTACACATATTTTTCATAAGTTATGCTACTGATTGATTGGGTAGAAGTGTAATTTTGACATTCCAATCTTTTTATTCATGGACAATTTAGAGAAAGCAGAATTAAGTATCATTATATATATCAAAATAAAACTGTTGATAAGAATACTATTGAAATATAATTTATAGCTTCCTTAGGGGAAGACTTCTTAGAGTTTGGATGAATAAATTGTGACACAACAAGAAATGGAAAGCATGTTTTCTGTTCATCGATTGAAAGAATAATAATATTGAGTTGTAGTTAAGGTTATGCAAAATTTAGTGTGAAAAAATATGTTTACCTCCCTCTTCCTATTCACATACACACTGAAATTTATGCCATTCACAATGTCAATACTCCAGTGATGGTTGCTATAGTATAATTGAATATAATATGGAAACCAACGTATGATTTTATCAGAACAATATTGGAATTATTTTTCATAATTATTACTTGAAAAAATATAAATAGATTTGGAAGCAGTTAAATTTTGTTTTTGTTTCACATGAAAGCAACATCTAGTCCAACTATTGTCTTTCATCAAGTTAATAAGATTTATTTGAAAGATATGAAAACTGTATTTATTGATCATTCCTAAATCATAAAATTGGAAATGAATTTGGCCTCAGCAGCAATAAATCATTTTAGGGAGATCACCCATAAAATATGCCATTTATGTCAAAGAACTGAAGATGATGATGAATGATCCACACTGATTTAAAAATATGAGTGCATATTCTCTATATAAAAAAGGAACACAAATAAAAAATAAATAATTCATGTTTTAAAAGTATTTTTATCTGCAAATTATCTTTCTAAAATTTAGCCTGAAAACATTTTTATCTGTAAACTATCTATCTGGAATTTAGCCTTAAAATAATTTTATCTCTAAATCATCTTTCTAGAATTTAGAGTTAAAATAATTTTATCTGTAAATGATCTATCTAAAATTTAGATTTAAAATATTTTATCTGTAAAATTAAGTATTGAGATGTTTTTGCCTGCCAATTATATGAAATTTTGAATACTTAATATCTGTGAGTTATCTAAAATTTAGCTTATAAATCTGTAAATTATCTAAAACTAGCAGGACTGATGTCCTGGCATTGCCCAGTGGAAGTATATTTATCTGTAAATTTTCGATCTAGAATGTACCATTAAAATATGCTTTATCTGTAAAATATCTTTTTAAAATTTGTCTTTATCCATAATTTATCTATCTTAAATATTTTAAAGCTAAATTTTAAAATAGATATTTTACAGATAAATGTATTTGAAATACATTTATCTGTAAAATATGTTTATCTTTATACTATCCATCTAAAATTTAGATTTAAAATATTTTTATCCATAAATTACTTAAAAGTTAACTTAAAAAATATTTTTAATCTGTAGATGATCTAAAATTTAGCTTTATAATAACACTATTCTGTGAATGATCTAAAATTTATCCTTAAAATATTTTATCTTTAATTTAATTGTCTAAATTGTAAATTTGATATCAAAATATTTTCATCTGTACATTATCTATAAGAAATTTAGCTTTTAAATATTTTTTATCCGTATTATCTAAAATTTAGCTTTAAAATATTATCTGTATATTTTCTATCTAAAATTTAGATATAAATTATTTCTTTATTAGTAAATTATCTATCTAAAAATTTTCCTTAAAATATTTTATCTGTAAACTAGTTATCTAAAATTTAGCTTTAAAATATTTTTATTCATAAATTAGCTATCTAAAATTTAGGTTTTAAATATAATTTTTTTTGTAAGATTTTGATCTAAAATGTATTTTTTATCTATAAATTATCCATCTAAAATTCATAATTTAAATATTTTTATCTATAAAGTATCTGTCTCAAATTTCATTTTAAAATATTTTTTATCTGTATGGTATTTCTTGAAAATTTATCTTAAAAATACTTTTCATTGTATTGTATCCTTTTAAAATTTATTGTAAAAATAATTTTATCTTTAAAATGTTCATCTAAAAGTTAGTTTTAAAATATTTTAGCTGTTAATTATTTATCTAAAAGTTATCTTTAATGTATATTTATATGGGTATTATCTATCTAAAATTTAGCCTTAAAATATTTCAGTAATTTATCTTTCTAAAATTTATCTTTAACATACTTTTACCTATATCTACCTAAAATGTGTCTGTTTATCTTTAAACTATCTAAAATTTAATTTTAAAATATTTTTCATCTGTACCTTATTTCACTAAATTTTAGCTTTAAAATATTTTTCTCTTCAAATTATCTTTGTAAAATTTAGCTTTTAAATATTTTATCTGTAAATTATCTAAAATTTTAAATCTAACTAATATTTAGCTTTAAAATATTTTATCTGTATATTGTCTATCTAAAATTTAACTTCAAAGTATTTTTATCAGGAAATTATCTAAAATTTATTAGTAAATTATCTATTTGAAGTTATCTTTAAAATATGTTTATCTGTCCACTATCTATCTAAAATTTATCTTTGACTCATAAATTATGAAAAATTTAGCTTGAAAATATTTCTTAGTTGTAAATTATCAATTTAAAATTTAGCTTTAAGATATATTTATCAGTAAATTATCTATCTAAAATTTAATTTTAAAATATTTTTATCTATAAATTATTTATCTAAAATTTAGTCTTAAAATATTTTTATCTGTAAATGAAAATATTATCTGTAAATTAAAAAATTTATAAAATTTGATAAAATGTTTGCCTTTTGTTGTTTCATTTTTATAGTATGTTGCATACAAAATCCAGATCAACTTGAAGAGCTGCTACTGTTCATTAGTGAAATATAGTAAAAAGATTCTTCAGATGTCTATTACTAATTTGCGAACATCTATGGAGTACAGATCAGGAAATGACTCTTGTCGGTAAGCATTTCACCCAATAATTGAAATGTTTAGCCTTTTCTTTTTAGCTTTATTTTATAAACCCTAAATCTTGTTTGCATTTTATTTGATGTTTTAATATGATGCCGTAATATTGCCATGAAGTGGTTAATGTCATCTTTTCTATTATTTTTCATAGAAATAGTTAAAATAGTATTAGTAAAACTTCTAGTAAATTAAGTTACCTAAATGATCATTATAGTATATTTATTTCAACCTTATTTCACATTTGGCATAGTATTGTCTTTGAATATCATACATTTTTTTTCTATATCTAATAGAACAATTAATACATACTTTGTAAATGAAGGAATTTATTATCAGTGAAATGTAATTATACACTGAAAGTTCTATAAGTTTTGCTTGTTATATAACCTAATAATATAATTAGATATACTCAAAACATTGAATATTTCAATCTTTTCTACCTATGGTTAATTAACCATATTTTTAATTAACCATATTTATAATATAGTAATTAGCTTATGATGAAGCTGAAGTGCTGATAATTGCATATCCTGATTCAAAACAATTTAATACAAAAAAAAAGAAAAAAGAAATACAGCTGGTGCAAGAGTCAAATCCGTATCATATGCTGCTCTATTAAGTCTCTTATAGATTAAGTACTATCAGTAATAACAGCTATACAGAGTGATACAGCTAAATTTCAGGATTTTATTCTTTAACAGCTCTCCAAATAATAAACCAATGCAAATGAAATGATTTATATATTAGATAGTCTAACATTTACACTTATGTACTTCATTCATATGCTTTCACTCATCTTAGCTGGTTTAGTTGTTCCTCATAATTTATGAAAACATCTAATATTTGATGTTGATGGGGTTTCTCATTCTTTAACAACATCCTAAACACTGTTGGCTCTGATTAATTGGGCATGTCATTTCTTAATACTCTTTTCACAAGGTGCATCCATGTTGTCATCTACAGATTTCAATTTTCATTGTACTACTGTTACACCTCTCATTTTTTTTTAACTGTGCATTACACCTTCTACTGAACAGTAAATGGACCGAATCTCTGTACAGATTTACATGTATATACAGAACCTGTCATTCATCAAAAAATGATAGTCTATCAAAATCTGAACATTTGTTTGTGCCCAGAATCCATGGAGGCAAACTGGTAAATAATTTATGGAGAGTCACACACCAACCTTAAGTATACAGCTTAGTATACAGGATATTTGACACTTCTTGGAAAGGAAAGAAATAATGTCATATTTCTGTCAATAATTGACATATTATTAAAATTAAAAGTGTATCTCTTCGAGAATCTTTTGTTAAATGCAGCTCACTAGAAGAAGCTCCCCTGAGTCTCCAGGTGAGGCCTGAATCTGGAACATGCGACTTTAACGGTGTTCTTTGAGAGACACCTGAAAATCGGTTTGATCCTAGCAATCAGCTCGTCCTTGGTGTTGCAAGTAGTATTGTTAGTGTCTTTCTCAACTGCACCTCACATAAAATAGTCCATGCAGTTTGGCATCTATTGAGACTGGTTAAGTCATGGAAGCTACTTCTTGGTTTCCTAAAGGTGTGACACAATGTTGCTACAAACATGACCTTTTGGCAGCCATTTTAGCCATTCACCGTGTCCAACACTTGTAATAATATAGTCATCCTTATTAGTAATTGTCTGTATTTTTGAGATGAGGTGTTTTCATTGATTGAGATTGTCGGACTGACTTCCTCATCTTGTTTGTTAATGTCACAACGTTTCGGCCGTTTTGCCCTCCGGCCTTCATCAGGTGTTTTGTATCGAACTGGGGAGTCTCGAACCCAACCCTTTATTATTATTACGGGGGTACCGTGTTCGGACTCCAGCTAGGCTCTGGGACATAGTTGCTGATTCTCTGTTACTTTTTCACTGCCTTCGTTCAGGATTGAACTCAGCACCTTTGGGTAACTGTAAACTTTGATACAACGTCTAGGACCACTCGGCCATATGTCACTTGGACAATTCTTAGTTGGTTTTTGTTAATGTTATTCAAGGTTTTCTCTCTCTAACAGAGGTGTCCAAATTAATGAACAGGCTAACCAAATCTATGCTTGGTTTGCTCAGTAGGTTGTTATGTCCGAGCATGTGAGCTGTTTCTTTAAGTTTTCTCACTTTCCAGTGGGTCTCTCTGTTTATTATTTTTACTTCATCCCATAGGGGGCGATGGTCCCTCTCTCCATCCAGACATGGTTGGCTATACCCGATTTTTCCGTCTCCCCTTTAGTTACCGCTTTTCGGTGTTCTTCCACCCTTACTTTAAGTGGCATGTTTCACTCTTGTAAACCTTTCTTCAACTGCATGGGATGGAGTATATGCAGTTTTTGGTCATGTTCTCCTCCATGCGGGGCTTCACTCATACCAGGTGTCGTCTGAGTGTTGACTCGCTCTTGAATACCGTCCTGATGTTGTAGAGAGCACATATTCTCTGAATCTTTTTGGAGATGCCTCGTATGTATGGTAGGCAGGTTGGAGGTTTTTGGGTTTCATTCTCCTCTCTTATACTATTAACATGTCTGGTGGATAGTATGCTATCGGGGTAGTTGTTACGACGGAGGGTATTCTTCAACCTAACCATTTCTTGGTGGTATGTGATGGTGTCACTACTTATTGTCTCTGCTCGATGTTGTAAGCAGTGTGCGATTCCATGTTTGATACTGTATGGGTGATGGGAGTTGAAGTTAAGTTATTATCCGGTGAAGGTAGGCTTTTTTTTTTTTTTTTTTTTTTTTTTTTAAATCTGTGTTGACATGTATTTGGGAATTTTTCCCAATTTGCCTTTTGTAAATTCCAGCGATGTTTTGTCTTCTAGTTTGGGATTCTCGTTTTCTATTATGATTGGGAAGTGGTCACTTCCGCATATTTTTTTTTTTTTTTTACATAGGCATCACCACATTATCAAGGCCAAGAGGCCACTCAAGGATAAAGGTTAAAGAGTGTACAGTAGAAATTGGACAATATAGTAATCATTAGTAATGAAAATTTGGTAAATTTGATAACTTATATGGAACGGCTCATCAAGAACTTATTTTTTTAAATTTTTTTTTTTTATTCAATTTTCACCCCAAACAAGGCACAGTGCAACTTTGAAGCAGGGGGCTACTATTAGGGAATTAATTAGCGGGGTCATTATGAGGGGAGAAGAGTAGAAAGATGTTTGTTAACATTACACTTGAACTTCTGCATATCATTGCAGTTGGGAAAGCAGAATCCCGGAAGGGAGTTCCAAAGACCCGCAGTTCTGGGGAAGAAACTATTGGAGTAAAAGGCTTTCTTGCACCTAGGGATCTCTACTGTAAAGGGATGAGACTTAGTAGCTTGTCGGGTTTGTCGGGGGTAGTTATGTCGGGGAGGTACAAGTGTTTGCAGTTTGTCAGAGCATTCACCATTTAAAGTATTTGTAGAACAGGCAGAGGGATGCAACATCTCGTCGATGGGACAGAGGTTGAAGCCTAGATGACAGTTCAGGACCTATCAGGTTGGCGACTCTTTTTTGAACCCTGTCCAGGAGCAAGAGACAAGCAGCGGATGCACCAGCCCAGATGTGACAACAGTACTCCATACATGGGCGAATGGTAGCCTTATAGAGGTATAGGATACTGGCAGGCGTAAGTAGTTTTCTAGCACGGTAGAGGGAGCCAACCTTCCTTGCAGCAGCCTTGGCAATGCTCTCAATGTATCTATTCCAGTTCATATTCCCTGTAAACATTAGGCCGAGGAGTTTAAAAGAAGTACTTTCAGGCAATGTGTTCTTGGCCATTGCTATTGGTGGTAGAGAAGGTTTCTTGTAGTTATTGAAGGAAACAAGCTTAGTCTTAGCAGCATTGAATGTGACCAACCATTTTTGTCCCCATTCCACTACGGATTGTGTTTCTGCCATTTCCTTGGATATGTGTTCATTTGTTTTCCCCTCATATCTGTTATAGAGAGTGGTGTCATCAGCAAATATACCCATCTCCGAAACAATATTATCAGGGAGGTCGTTTATGAATATCAGGAATAATAAAGGTCCAAGGATAGACCCCTGAGGTACTCCCGCATTTATGTCATATTGTTTGGATGTATGTCCGTCGAGGACAACTTTGATTTTTCTATTACTTAAGAAGGATTTAATTACATTATGAATTCTTCCAGTGATTCCATATGATCTAATTTTCCTTAGAAGACCATTGTGCCATACCCTGTCAAAAGCCTTAGATATATCAAGGGCCACCGCTCTACCCTCCCCTGTTTTATCCAATGAACGGTATATACGTTCAGAAACTACAGTTAAGATATCTGCTGTTGAACGGGCTTGCCTGAATCCATATTGTTTGTCAGTCAGGAGTTTAGCAGCTGTTAGGTGCTGGACTAGGGCTTGATTAACTAAGGACTCAAATATTTTGGCGAAAAGCGGGAGGAGGCTAATGGGGCGATAATTTAGTGGGTCAGTTCTTTCACCAGAATTCTTGAAGACTGGTACCACAGAGGCGGTTTTCCAGCAGTCGGGAAAACAAGATTCGTTAAGGCATTTATTGTAAAGTTTGGACAGAACTGGAGCAACCTCGGCAGAGCATTTTTTTAATAGCACAGCCGGGATGAGATCTGGTCCACATGCTTTTGAGGTGTCTAGGTTTTTTATAATAGCATGTACCTGATAAGGGGTGATTTTCAACTCGTCAAGTGTGGCGTCTGTTCGCAGAGGAAAATCAGGGAGTGAGTGGTGTACCGAGTTCAGTGTGGAGTTTGAGGCAAACCGACTGGCAAGCAGATTAGCCTTGTCAGTTGCCGTGCAAGCAACCTCATGATTGTTTGTTAGTGGGGGAATAATTGACTGTCCATTATTAACTACGCTGTTGTAGATTTTCCAAAAATCCCGGGTTCCTAATTTCTGTGCTTCGATGTACTTTCTGGTGGTTTCAGAGTAATCTGTCTTAGCTATGTCTATCACTCTCTTACAATTAATTTACGTTAGACTTGAACACAACCATATTGTAGTCAGCCGGAAAGCAGGAAAACGAAAGACAATTCCACAGGCGTGCAGTTCTAAGAAAGAAGCTTTGTTCATGGAATCTACGTTTAGGTTTAGGCACAGATAAAGAGTGGGGGGAATTATTGATAGTGTTTACAGCTAGACGAGTGTTTCTTGTGAAAGTTTGACGAGAGGGGACCATAGATTGCAGCTCAGTCGAACACTTTCCATGAAAATAACGATACATCAGAGACAAACTCGCAACATCTCTTCTGTGAGATAGAGGTTGCAAGGAGGAGAAAAGGGCATCTCCTACGAGGCTACGAAGTCTATTTTGAACTCTATCAAGGCGGGACAAGTCCTTTCTAGCAGCTCCTGCCCAGATGTGGCAACAGTATTCCATCCTTGGACGTACCTGGCTCTTATATAGATAGAGAATAGAATCAGCAGTGAGATATTTACCGGATCGATAGAAAGATCCCACCATTTTTCCAGCGGCCTTGGCAACAGATTTGATGTACGTGTTCCATTTAAGATCAGGAGTAATGGTCAAGCCCAGAAGCTTGTCAAAACTTGAGGCCTCCTGAAGACGAGAGCCATTCATTTCAATTGATGCCAGATGTGGATTAGAATGTTGATGATGAAGCTTGGTTTTAGATGCATTTCAATTGATGCCAGATGTGGATTAGAATGTTGATGAGAAGCTTGGTTTTAGATGCATTAAAAGTAACCAGTCACTCCTTTCCCCATTGTACTACGTGCTCAAGATCAGAGGAGAGAGAATTGGAGAGAACTTGGTCGTTTACTGTCTTAGATGTGCTACCATAAATGGTAGTGTCGTCAGCATAAATGTCTACAAATGATGTAAGGATGTGATTTGGAAGATCATTAATGTAGATCAGGAAAAGAGTTGGGCCCAGGATGGACCCCTGAGGGACACCGGCATTAATACTGTGAGCTTCTGATTTTTGCCCCTCAACTACTACTCTTATGAACCTATCAGAAAGAAATGATTTAATAATTGAGAAGACTTTTCCACCTATACCATAGCTAGCGATCTTATGAAGTAAACCTTTATGCCATACCCTATCAAAGGCTTTAGATATGTCAAGAGCAATTGCCCTAGAAAGATTGCCACCGTCGAGAGATTCGCTAATCCTATGCGATATAACTGTAAGCACATCTGCTGTAGAACTAGCAGAACGGAAACCATATTGAGTGTCACTAAGAAGGTTATTTTTGTTGAGATGGTTGATTACTTCTGTATTTAACACAGATTCTCGCAACTTACTCATGACGCACAGGAGACTTATTGGCCTGTACTGAGAGGGGGATGAGCGATCACCTGAATTCTTAAATACAGGGCATACTGATGAAATTTTCCAGGGAGATGGGAAACTATTCTCCTTAAGACAACGTTTAAACAGTTTTGTAAGTATGGGCACTAGTTCAGGTTGAAGTTTTTTGAGTACTATAATTGGAATACCGTCAGGGCCAGTTGCTTTACTGGAATCAAGGTTTTTGATTAGCTTGGCAACATCACGTACAGATATACGTATATCACATAGCGTGTTTTCTGATACAGGAGGAAATATTGGGGGTTGGCGGCCTTGGTCGCAAAGGGTAGAATTGCGATATACGGATGTCTTAAACCCATACTCTTTGCGTGATATGAGTATGTCAAGGAAGGCCAGTTGGTTATCTTTTTCTTTCTCCATTGTGAACTGTATCGATGGTCTTATTGAGTTCACATGGTCTAGGAGAGCCTGGATGTCTTCCTGATGGGGCCAGAGTATGAAGGTGTCATCAACGTATCTTAGCCACATGGTGGGCTTTAAGAGAACTGAACCTAAGGCCATGTCTTCGAAGTATTCCATGTATATGTTCGCCATCACTGGTGATAATGGCGAGCCCATAGCTAGCCCCTCCTCTTGTCGATATAGGTCAGTACCCATTCTGAAGTAGGTTGTTTCTATGCAGAATGTCAGCATTTCCATTAAGTTTGGCAATGGTACACATGTGCACTCTTCTATGGAGAGGTTCACGGCTAGTTTGTCTTGAATTACTGCTAGTGCCTCACTAGTTGGGACTTTAGTGAACAGGCTAACCACATCTAGGCTTACCATTTGGTTTGTACTGATGGGTGCTCCCTTGATCAGTTCCGTGAAGTGGGCAGAATTCTTTACATGTGTTGCTGACTAATGAGTTTATTATATCCACAAGGTACCTGATCAGTGGGTGGCATGCTGAGCCTCGGCAGCTCACTATGGGTCTGAGTGGAATACCGTCTTTGTGTATCTTGGGGAGCCCGTACATATGTGGTAGCTTACTGTAATGCTGGACCAGCTGTCGATATCTCATCGGAGCGATGTGTTCCTTGTTTTTGGTAAGGATTTGTAACAGCTTTCTTTCAGTTTTCAAAGTTGGGTCCTTCTTTATTTTACCATAGCTACCATCTGTGATTAAGCCTACCGTTTTTTCAGAGTACTCCGACATGTCCATCACCACAGTAGCATTGCCTTTGTCTGCTGGCAGAATTATTATACTGCTGTCACTCTGTAGGGTTCTTATAGCCAGCCTATCTTCCCGAGAGATGTTTGATTTAGGAGGCTTGGCTTTCTCGAGTACTTGTCTCACTTTCCATCTTATTTCATCACCTTGGGTTGATGGGATTCTCAAGGCTATATCTTCCATGTGTGTTATGATATCTAAGAATGGAACGCGTTTGGTTGTTGTTGCGAAGTTGAGACCTTTATTTAGTACTGCTTCCTCTGAGTGACTCAGTTGGCGGCTGCTGAGGTTGATGACCGCTTTCACAGGTGAGCGGTGTTTTGATGTTACATTCCTCTGGTCTTTGTGAGCTTCTTGATTTGGCGTTCTTTGACCTTCTCATATACCACTTTTCTATATTAATTTAACATAAAATGAGCGCCCACTATATGGTCACCTTTTTTGGGAGGTCTGTTATTATTTTTAGTGGTGGTGTTTATTGTAGCCTGGTAGACCAACACAAACCCTACCTTAAAAAACTTGTTTTCTATAGGTTCTCAGATGTGCTGAAACGAATATCACGTTTAAATTTTTTGCAAATAATATTTTTCCGGGTATTAAACAAAAATATGCACATGCTTGCACGTACAACAATGGCCACCACTTATAACATAAAGAATTAAATTGCTTAATACCTGGAAAAATACTTATTTGCAGAAAATTTAAATCTGATATTCGTTTTTAGCACACGCATAGAAAACAAGTTTTTTAATGTAGGTTTTGTGTTGGTCTACCAGAGCACAATCACCAAATAAACACCACCCCTAAAAAAATAACTCCCCAAAAAAGGTGGCTATAAACTGGGTGTTCATTTTACATTAAATTAATATAGAAAAGTAAATCCCCCACTTTTTGAGGCTATAATTTCTTTATATCTTGGAAACTACTTGTTTTCTAGAATTCTAAATGTTATTTTGGTTTTCAGTACATTCAAAAACCTATAATAGTGGTAATTTTAAAGGATTTTTTGAGAGTGGAAAAATACTGCACCTTTATCAATGTTTCAATCATAGTCATTTGTTTTCCTAGTTTTGCATATGAATTACATATAAATTATCTGATATTTCTCCAAAATCTCTGGTCTTGATGAATGAGACTAAAACTTGCTGCTATGATTTCAAATGATCTGAAATAACTACAAGGGGAGATTTGATCACAAATATTTCTCATATGTTATATCTCCCCTCTTTGGTTTTCATACATAAAGTTTCATAGTGTATAATGATTATTTGATACTGGAGATATTAATAATTGTACCCTATTTCCAAAAGAGGGGAGATCTAACATATGAGAAATAATTGGAATCAAGTTTCCAATTGCTGTTATTTCAGATCATTTGAAACCATAGCAGCAAGTTTTAATCTCCCCTCCATCAAGGCCAAAGGTTTTGGGGAAATGTATTAGTAAATATATTATGTAATATTCAATAATATCAAAACGTCTTTCTTTTTTTCATTTCAGAGTTGCCTGTAATACCGAAAGTTTCTCAATTTCTGGTGTCTCCGTGGAACATGAATTGATTCCAATTGTCACTTCAGACATTGGAGTTTACGGTTAGTTAAAAATAAAGGATCTTGTCTGGAAAGTATTCAACCATTTTTTAATGTCATAAAACACCAGTGATAACATTCTTTATGTAACTTGTTAACTAATCACAGATTTACAGAAGCTGATCCTGAGCTGATTTTGCATCAATCCAAGATCCCTTGTAAACTGATGAGCTGATTTTGTCAGTCAGAGCTGCCCATAAGTTAACCTTGCATCAATCAGATGTCATCATAAGCTAACCACATGTCAAATTTGATCTGATGGGAAAGAAAACAGTTGTCTTAAATAAAATTATTGTTTTTAATAATTTTGTTGAGGTATTCAGTTAACTGTATGATACCATTGGATACATCTGTACCAATATAATAACTATAACCATAGTTGTTCTCATAGTGTAATGAATTAGTTTGCAAAACATTATATGACTTTGGTCATCAGTTTTCCTAGACACTAGATTTGATTTTCCAAAAGCTGTCTAAATATTTTGAATAAGTAAAATGAGGAGGCCGAAGTTAATAGTGATCCACAAAAGTGAACATTACTAACTGTTTTTATAAAATGGAAATGATTAACACGTGGTATCTGAAGAGAAATACTATGAAGGAGACTAAGATGTGATCATTCTTGTTTTGTTTTCTTTACTAAACATATTAAGCTTTCACTTCTGTTGATTTACATGATTATTAATCAAAATCATGATGCAGGAATGTTTTGGAATAGATTGTTTCATTCTAATCAAATATCTATTACATCACTAAAACCCCATCTAATATTGAGCGTGGTAAATCATTATTATTTATAGGGACTTTGCCACCTGTATCATTGGTAAAAGTTTCAACCTTAGAAAGCGAGTCCTCCCAAATAGTTCATTTATTGTTCTGTGATGTTTTCAAATGTGGTAAAAGCCATTATAAGTATCATCTGTCTTCACTTTCTTCAGAAATTTTGTTAAATTTAATCTTATGGGAAAGCAAAATTGACTTCAATAGAATTATTATAAAAAAAATCATTAAATTTTTTTATTTGGTATTTTCATTTCAAACAAGTGAAATGGAGTTGAAAAAAAAACAAACTAATTAAAAAGTAACAAAAATATTCTTGCAAACAATTCATCCTTATGAATTGTTTTTAATAATTTTGTTGAGTTATTCAGTTAACTATATAATACCAATGGATACATATGTACCAATATAATAACTAGTTTATACTCAAGATTCAAATCAAATGAGTTTAAATATAATATTTCCTAGACATGGCATCCAATTGTATATACACATACATTTGTGAAACTATTGAAGTACACAACCATAGTAATATTATTTTGGTTTGCGAGGCGTGTATCATTGTGTGACAAAGATATTCTGTGGCATTTGATCATTGTCTTTTAGCCCACATTGTCTTCACATAGTCCTCAAAGCTTATAGTCTGCTGCCTGGCCGAATGGGTAATAAACATCAGTCATTAATTAGTTGCAAAGAATTATCTAAACTTTGTGAAAGGGATCATATCTATTGAAAAATTAACACTTGATAAAAAGTGAACAAGACACTTTATATAAAAAATAGTATTTATTTTTACTGTTGCATTCTAAAAAACATAACACTTGAATCATCGGACAGAAGGTGTCTTTTTCCTTTGATACGATCTCAACAACTGCATATTTCTTTCTCATGATGACAAATAGAGAGAAAGAAAAGTTCAACAAAAAGAAAGAAAAAAGAAATGATCAACAGAAGAAAACAAAGGAAACGGAAAACAAGGGCCACTCCTGGTATTGTACTCACCAGGCCACACATACTCCTTCAGCCAGCAGATGTTTTGTCTTGACCTTTCAGGGAAATCATCAACCTGGATTATTGACAAGAAACTTGTTGGCAGAGAGTGAGGAGAAAATTGATTGATAGGGCCTGCTTTCAAAAATGGATTCTGTGATGTCCTTATTTTCTTTGTCTATCCATGAAAGCAAAGTTAGACACAAGGTCAGCTTTTACTGTGGGGAATTCCAACTGTGCAAAAAGAGTGCCTCTACATTCTTTGTGCCGCACATTTACATCATAGATAACTAGTTAAAGCAAATGATATGAAGAAATATTTTAACTTGAAACATAAAAGCTTTTTAAGTGAATTTATCATTAAATATCTCCAAAAGAATTGATATCTTGTAAAAGAAAATAAGCAAACATATTCATTTCTAAAGATAATGTGATAAAAAATTAAAACTGAATACTTTTTGGACAAACCTAGATTATTTTTAATTATTTATATATTTTTTTATTTGTGATACCAATAAAAATGCAATATTTTCTGTTTGTTTTCTTTGAATTAACAAAACATGTTCCTTTGATGAATTTTGATATATGAAATAGAAATGGTTTTATTTTCCTCAGTTTTTTCAAGCTACCATCATTATCAATAGTTTTATCAGTTATTCCAGTTAATCACATTTTGATTCTAAAAAGCATTTTCACAGATTGATGGATGTATCTTATGAATATCTGTCCCTGTTGTAAAATGACATTTTATTCTTTTATAGGCAAGAGGGAATTTGAAGTTTTAAAGTAACATTAACAAATTGTTGCCTATCAAGGTCAGAAGGTGAGGTTTGACAAACCTGTGATATGGAAGTAAGAATCACATGGAAGCTAGAGAAGATTTTATAAAAAAAGAGAAACCAACTGGGAAGCAGGTCAAGCAAAATATATAAAATTAGTAATTAAAGCAAACTGATGTCGCCTTTCTCTTTTCCCTCATCATGCGACAACAATTACTAAGATAAAGTAAAAGAAAAAATTATTGATTTATAGTGTTGATTTATTAAAATTGAAGCTAACTTCAAAAGTTTTTCAACCTCTCATCAATACACATTCACTAGATACTCATGATGATATGCAGTAAATCTTTAAATAATTTAAGGGTTCTTTGAAATCTAATCATTTTCAAAAATGAAAATATAAATTGAATTAAAATACTGGCACATTTTTATAAACATTTGGGTACATTTTTGGACACAGACATTTTCATTATTTAAAAGATTTTAGTCACTTGTACATTAGTACAGGCCTCCTTAGTTATTCTAACTACTAACCTGACAGTATAATAATAGTATTAAACCAGCAGTAATAATACTTTTAGTGTTCGATTTTGATCTTGTTTACTTATTCCTTTTTGCACAATGTTTCTCTTCATTTCTTCTGCTGAATTCTTTTCAAGACTTATTTATATTTTTCTATTTGGTACATTGTTGGGCACCTGTTTTAGTGTTACTTATGTAAATGTATATTTCACATTTTGTGTCTTAACATAAATTACTTTAGACTGTGCACCATCATCCCCATGATCACTGATGGTTTAGTGTTAGTAAACTGACCTCATGTTTAGGAGAGATAGAAAAAAAATGGTAGTTTATTTGGACCATCTGTTACTATAAAAGTCTTTTTTTTCTTTTTATTTACACAGTGGTCACCACTTATCAAGGCCCGAAAGCCACTCAGGGATAAGGGTTATTGTAAGTACATTATGTTAGTGTGGAGATTTGATGAAGTGTTTACTTAAGAGGGCGGTTCATTAGAAATTTGTTAACATTGGACTTGAACACATCCAAGTTGTAGTCAGGTGGGAAGCAGACAGACGGAACAGAGTTCCACAGGCGCGCAGTTCTAAGAAAGAAGCCTTGCTCATGGAATCTACGTTTTGATTTAGGCACAGATAAAGAGTGGGGGAAATTTTTCACAGTGGATTCAGCTAGATGGGTGTTTTTCGTGAAAGATTGGCGAGGGAGGACCAGGGATTGGAGTTCAGACGAACACCTGCCATGGAAATAACGATAAAACAAGGATATGCTCGCAACGTCTCTTCTGTGGGAGAGAGGTTGCAGGGTAGAGAAAAGGGCATCCCCCACTAAGCCACGAAGTCTATTTTGTACTCTGTCAAGGCAGGATAGGCTGTTTTTAGCAGCTCCTGCCCAGATATGGCAGCAGTATTCCATTTTTGGACATACTTGGCTTTTATATAGATAGAGAATTGCATCAGTAGTGAGATATTTTCTGGAGCGGTAGAAGGATCCCACCATCTTTCCAGCGACCTTGGCAACAGACTTGATGTACGTGTTCCATTTCAGATCAGGAGTAAAGGTCAAACCCAGAAGCTTGTCAAAACACGGGGCCTCTCCCAGACGAGAGCCATCCATCCCAATTGATGCCAGATGGGGATCAGAGCGTTGATGATGTAAGGATTGGAATTTGGTTTTAGATGCATTAAAGGTAACTAGCCACGTCTTCCCCCACTGAACCACGCGCTCGAGATCAGAGGAGAGAGAATCAGAGAGAACTTTGTCATTTACAGCCTTTGATGTGTTGCTGTAGATGGTCGTGTCATCAGCATAGATGTCAACGAATGATTTAAGTATGTGTTTAGGGAGGTCATTGATGTAGATCAGGAAGAGAGTTGGGCCCAGGATTGACCCCTGAGGGACTCCAGCATTAATACTGCAGGCCTCTGATTTTTGTCCATCGACCACTACTCTTATGAGCCTATCGGAGAGAAATGATTTAATGATTGAGAAAACATTTCCAGTTATACCGTAGCTGGAAATCTTGTGAAGTAGACCCTTATGCCATACCTTGTTGAAGGCTTTTGATATGTCAAGAGCAATTGTGCTAGAAAGGAAGCCTTTGTCAAGAGATTCACTAATCCTGTGAGATATAACCCTCAGCACACCTGCGGTAGATCTTGCAGAGCGGAAACCATATTGTGTGTCACTAAGAAGGTTGTTTCTGCTGAGGTGGTTGACTACTTCTCTATTTAATATGGATTCCAGCAACTTACTCATAACGCACAGGAGACTTATTGGTCTGTACTGAGAAGGAGATGACTTATCACCTGAATTCTTAAATACAGGGCAAACTGATGAGGTGTTCCAGGGAGTCGGAAAGCACTTCTCCTTAAGGCAGCGCTTAAACAGTTTCGTAAGTATGGGAGCAAGTTCTGGTTGAAGCTTTTTTAACACTATAATTGGGATGCTGTCAGAGCCAGTTGCTTTACTGGAATCAAGGTTCTTGATTAGCTTGGCGACCTCATGCACGGATATTTGTATGTTACCTAGCGTGTTCTGTGTTATAGGAGGAAATACAGGGAGTTGATGGCCTTCGTCGCATAGGGTAGAATTAGCTGCAAAGTTCTTTGCAAATAGTTTGGCCTTGTCTGATGCTGACGAGATGACCTCTGGTTCATTGATAATGGTTGGGATAGAACGCACACTTCTGTTCAGGATCCTATTTGTTATTTGCCAAAATTGGTGGGAACCAAGCCGCTGATCAGCTACCTTGGATTTAACAGACTGGGCATATAGCTCTCTTGCATTTTTTATTACTCTTTTACAGTGGTTGCTGGCAGTCCTGAAAGCAGCTTTAGTCTCAGTGCATCTATTACTTTGGTAGTTATGGAAAAAGTGATCTCTGTGCGCGATAACAGCAGCACATTCTGGGGAAAACCATGGCTGGCTGTTAAGTTTTTGTTGGAATTTTTTAGATGGTATGAATTGGTCTATGCCTACAATTAACCATTCGGTCAGATCTGATACTATAGAGGACACTTCCTTTTTAAACATGGAGTGCAGAGGTAAATCAGATATGAATGTACGGAAGCTATCCCAGTCAGCCATAGAATATCGGTATACAGTACGGTGGAGGGGTACGTCTGGGGACTTATTATATTTCGTTTTTATCTTAATTGATACAACGGAGTGATCGGAGGATCCTAGAGGAGAATGAACGGAACATGAGCATAGCTCAGGGGAAGTTGAGAGAAAAAGTCTAGGAGGCTTGCATATTGACCGGGTGTATCGGGCACACGGGTGGGTTCGCGAACAATCTGAGTGAGGTCATAAGCAATGGAGAAATCATGACAAAACCTCCCCTCATCGTCTGTCTTATTTGAATGGGTCAGCCATTCCACGTTATGGACGTTGAAGTCATCACAGATGTGGATGTTAGCCTAGGGATGTGCAGACAGGATGTGGTCTATTTTCTCAGATATGCTCTTAAAGATAGTAACTCCGCTGTTGTGGGGCCGATAGAGCGCAAATATAAATGCAGTGGTGTTAGCAAGTGCAACCCGGAAGCACATATAGGGTAAGTTAGGATCTTCTCTAGAGATATCCCTGCCACACGAGAAGCCATCTTTGATGTAGGCACATATTCAATGCCCATGTCAATCTTGGGGGTCAGATTTCGCTGTTAAATTAGAGTATCCGTTAATTATGAACTCATCTAGGGAAGTGGTCGGCCCTATTCCAGTTTCGCTTAGAAATAATATGTTCGGTTTCGTCTCCTGTAATTGGGTTTCAACCTCTGGAAGGTTGGAACGTAGACCCCTGATGTTGGAGAAGGAGACCTGGTAGTAGGGGTCTATGTTGGAAGATGGGGTTCTAGGTTTATTCGAGTTTTTTTTCTGGAGATATTTCATGTTGAGGTTTTGGGAATTGTGGAAACAGGTCGGCATATTTGGTTAGAGCAGTACAGAGAGGGAAAGTAAGAGAGAAAAAGACAGGAATTTTTTTTTTGTAGCACACGAAAAGGTAAAGTCATAACAATTACCCACTAGTATGGCATCGAGAGGCCCCACCAGAGACTGTTGCATGCGCCAGATCCACTCACCAAATGGCAATACAGCAGTCCCAGTACTTTGCGCATGCTGATAGGACAGCCTCCTTAGTGGTTAATCCAAGGTTCGAGTCCCTGACTATTAGGCGGATAACGTCAGCTCAGACAAAACGTTTACCTCCAGCACCCTTACTAGTGACATGGCCACAAGGATAGACATAGAGACAGAAAAATTTCCGACATCTCAGACTACTGTTCATCAAGTACTACCGATCTTTATTGTACGTATGTAGGAAAGAGCAAATGAAATTTGACTGCTGAAAAAAGATTAAAGGCAATCTTTTTTATGAGCGAAATTCATTTATAAATCTTCCAAATTTGTCTTTTCTATATTTTCAGCTCCATCTGTTAATCAGATTTTCACTATGGAAGTTGAAACTAAGCCTCTTTATGTTGATGCAGAATATGCACTGAAACTGAATGTACAACCAGTAGAAGTTGTCTATGATGAGGTAAGAACTTTGCATCTATTTTTCTAAAAAGTAAGATCATGACAACTGTTTATGTAATTGTCCTTGTGCAAAGTTGCACAAAGTGTTTTCTACTACTTCTGTCTATCTAATCTAATAGATGCATTTGCATTGCGAGGATACTATTGCCAGCTCTTAAATTTCTTTTGCTTTTGAGTGTTTTGAATTTTATCTCAATTTTTATTATGTGCTGAATCTGTGTTAATGAAACTTATATAAAATCTGTTCCTTATTTCATTCTAAACACTTTTCTTTTTTAGAGATTTAAAAATTTGCATTTGAAGAAAGTTATTTAAAAATTTTTTGTTTTAAAAATTTTAGATGTTTTATTAGACTTTACATAAAATAAGATGGCTGCTTAGTGGCAGTAGGAGAAGATATACAGGGAGGGAAGGAGAGAGAGACACACACACACACACACACACACACACACATATTTACTAATAGAGAGTGGGAAAATCTATATTATACTAAAATTCTGCGTTTGCTTATATTGGTGTTTGTTTGTCATCGAGTCACTGTCTCAAATTTTAACTTCATGACATCATATTTAAATGAGCCTAAATATATCTGACAAAAGACGAAATAGGCAAGGTGCATACGTCATTTGGGGACATATTTTAATATCTAATAGAACAAATAAGGAGGATAGTAACTTGGTTTTAGTAGTGCTCTGGAAGCTTCCTTACTTTTATTTAGTGCTTTCTGTAGTGCTCTTAAAGCCCACCTTAATTTTTTTTTTTTTTTTGACTGCTCACATAAAAAAATATTTTCTATTGGTGTGGGGGGGGGGATAGGCTTCCTTCATTTTAATGATCAATAGCGTTCTGGAGGCCTCCTGAGATTTATTTTTTTCAGTGATCACTTAAAAAATAATTTCTTTTCTGATAGGGAATGGGGCTAGAAACTTGGTTATAGTAGTGCTCTGGAGACCTCTTTAATTTTATTTAGTGTTTCAGTAGCACTCTGAGGGCTTCCTAAGCTTTTTTTTTAATTGCTCACTCAAAATAATATTTCTCTTTTATAGGGAGTAGAATAGTTATTTAGTGCTTTCAGTAGCATTCTGGAGGCCTCCTTAGTTTTATTTTTTTCACTTTGATCACTTAAAAAAATATTTTCTCTTCTATGAGTTGGCAGTTAGAAACATGGTTTCAGTAGTTCTTTGGAGGCTTCTTGAATTTAATATTTTTACTGCTCACTTAAAAAATATTTTCTCTTCTAGAGAAGGGGGGGGTGAAATTTGGTTTTAATAGTGTTCTAGAAACCACCTTAACTTTATTTAGAGGTATCTGTAGCATCTAGAAACCTCCTGAGTTTAAATTTTTTTCACTGTACGCATCAAAAATATTTTCTCTTCTAAGGGGGGGGGGATAAAAACTTAGTTTTATTAGTGCTCTAGAGGCCTCGTTACTTTTATTTACTGCTTTCAGTAATGTTGTGGAGGCTTCCTGAGTTTTATTCTTTTACTACTGACTTTAAAAAATAATTTCTCTTTTAAGGGGGGAGGGGAGTAAAAACTTAATTTTAGTAGTGCTCTGGAAGCCTCCTTAATTTTATTTAGTGTCTCAGTAGTGCTTTGGGGGGATGCTCTTCTTTACCACTGCATACTTAAAAAAATAAATACTGTTCTAAACCAGAGGTTTTAGAAACTTGGTTTTAATAGTGATCTGGAGATTTACTATCTTTTGATTAAATGCTTTCAGTAGTGCTATGGAGGCCACCTGAGTTTTTTTTTTTTTTTTTTCAGTGATCACTTAAAAAATAATTTCTCTTCTAGGAGGGTATAGTAGAAATTTGGTTTTAGTAAGGTTGTAGAGACCGCATTAATTCTATTTAGTGTTTCAGTAGCACTCTGGAAGGCCCCTGTATTTAATTTTTTTCTCTGCTCACTTGAAAAAAATAATTTCTTTTAGGGTTAGAAACTTAGTTTTAGTTGTGCTCTGGAGGCCTCCTTAATTTTATTTAGTGCTTTCAGTAGTGCTCTCTAAAACTCCTGAGGTTTAAGTTTTTTTTCACTGATTACTAAAAAAAATGTTTTCACTACTATGAGTGGGTGGTTAGAAACTTGGTTTTACCAGTTCTCTGGAAGTCTCCTCATATTTATTTTATGCTTTCAGTAGCACCCTGAAGACCTCCTGAGTTTTATTTTTTTTTTTTACAATGTTGACTTGAAAAATAATTTTTTTTCTAGAGGGTAGGTAGAAACTTTGTTATCGTAATATTCTGGAGGTCTCCTTACTTTCATTTAGTTCTTTCAGTAGCGCTCTGGAAGCCACCTGAGTTTTATTTATTTTTCTTTTTACTGCTCAATTAAAAAAAAAATTTTTTTTGGAGGCTTCTTGATTTTGAAGCCTCCAAAAAAGGAGGCTTCTTGATTTTTGGAGGCTTCTTGATTGATTGAATTATTTCTATCCTTGTGAAGACTTTGTTTTAGTAGCTCTCTAGAGTCCTCTTTACTTTTATTCAGAGCTTTTAGTAGCTGGATGCTACTTGAGTTTTATTTTTTTCTTTCACTGTTCACTTAAACAAAAATGTTCTCTTTAAGGGGAGGGTGGTTAGAAACTTGGTAAGTAAGTAAGGCTCCCCTACTTTGATTTAGATTTAGTGCTTTTAGTAGCGCTCTAGTATCCTCCATTTTCTTCCTTGATCACTTAAAAATATAATTTATCTTCTGGGGGTTTAATGTTTGGATTTAGTAGTGCTCTTATTTAGAGTTTTTATTAGTGCCCCAGAAGACTCCTGAGTTTTATTTTTTCACTGATCATTTAAAAAGTAATTTCTCTTCTAATGGAAGTTAGAAACTTGGTTTTAGTACTGCAGTAGAGGTTTCCTTAATTGTATTTAGTGGTTTCAGTGGTGCCTTGGAGGCCTCCTGAGTATTATCTTCGGGGTGGGGGTGAAACTTAGTTATTGTAGTGTTTTGGAGGCCTCCTTAATTTTATTTATTTCTTTTATTTATCGCTTAATTTTATTGATTTATTTGGACCGTTGCTGAGTTTTATTTTAATTTTGCACTGCTCACTGAAAAAAATAATTACTCTTCTAAAGGGGGTTAAAAACTTCGTTTTAGTAGTGCATTAGAGGCCTCCTTGATTTTATTTAGTGCTTTCAGTAATGCTCTAGTGGTCTCCAAATTTTATTTCCTGATCACTTAAAAACATAATTACATAATTGAATGTAAATATCTGGTTTACGGTTTTTATTTATGCTTATTATGGTATATTGAGCTTTTTTATTTGATTTGGATAAATATAAACATTAATACTTATATTAGACGAAAGTTTACATTTACATTTGCCTAGAAAGCATCTCCTATAAATTACTCAATTGTTATAGAAATATATATATACTAGCTGTACCCGGCCACGCGTTGCTGTGGCTCAGTTTGTTAAAATGGAACACATGTGAAAGTAGAAAAAAGTTTGATTCTTTTTTTCAAGAGAATGTACAAATTATTATTTTTTTTAACAGATGTTAAGAAAATAAACAGAAAAATACTTCCATCATTAATTATGCAAAAAAAATAAATAAAATGTTGATTTAGTGTTTCAATAGTCTTATAAATTACGATAAAACTTGCTGAGTATGCACTGTTTTACGGTTGTTGTAAAAATGAAACGGAAACTTAAATTTCGCTTCGTTTTAATCTTTCTTAATTTTTTAATTGTGCCCCCCCCAAATGAATATAATTAAAACAGTAACATTCAACAATTGTATTTTATGTATATAAAACACAAAATATTTATTAAAAAAAAAAAATTAAAAACGAAAGGGAAATAATTCCATTTTTAAACGAAAAAGTCAGTTTGGTATATTTTTTTATTATTTTTTACATAAGTCCAGCTTACCATTCACATTGGAAATGTCGACATTTATAGGTTGTCAGGTACGTTTACAATGAATAAACATTCCAATCTAGTAGATGTATCAGAATTTTTGTAGGAATATTTTACACCCCTATCACGAAACTGCGAATAAAATATAAAAATCTCGTAATTTCTCTTTTAAAAGTGGGTTGTTTATTTTCTTTATGGATTATACTTCCAAAATAAACTATTAAAGTTGTTTTAAAAGTAATAGAAATATTTTTTTTTTTTTTTTAAAAACAGTAATGAATTTTCCGAACTCAATATTTTTCAATTTTTAAACTTTAAAAATCTATCAAAATTTTTCTATTGATTCTATTTTTACGATATTTTCAGGGTCAATGTGAAATTTTATGCTCTTTCCAATAAACCAAATATATTTTAGACAAACGTTTTTTTTCAATTCACGCCCCCCCCCCATTTTCAAGTGTCTAGTAAAAAGTAAATAATTAATTTACACACCAAAGTTTTATATATCACAAATTGAAGAGAAAAGGTCAATAAGTAATATATTCAAATTTAAAATAAAAAAAGTAGTGTTTTTTAGAAATTTACCTGTAAAGTTCGAAGTTTAAAACCTTTTTTTTTAAACCACGTTTGTTTTTTCTTTTGTTTTTTTTTTTTGAAACCTTGGTCCTTGCTCCTTTAATTGAAAAAAAAATTAGGGCTTGAATTACATTTTTCGAGTAGTTATAAGCTTGGAAAGACAGTGGGTAGAATAATTCACGCCTCCCATTTTGAAATGTCTATTAAAAAGTAAATAATTTATTCACCAAAGTGTTATATATCACAAATTGAAGAGAAAAGGTCAATAAATAATATATTCAAATTTAAAACAAAAAAAGTAGTGTTTTTTAGAAATTTACCCGTAAAGTCCGAAGTTAAAACCTTTTTTTTTTTAAAAAAACATGTTTTTTTTTTTTTTTTTTCTTTAATGAAACCTTGGTCCTTGCTCTTTTAATTGGAAAAAAAAATTAGGGCTTGAGTTACATTTTTCGAGGAGTTATAAGCTTGGAAAGACGGGGTGGAATTATTCACTATTTTTCACAAAATTTCTTACACACCTACCAATCTACCCATGTTAAGAACAGCTTTCGGAATAGACACCCCTAACCTTGCCAGAATACCCGAAAACCTATAAAAGTTGACGTGTCGAATGTGAACGATGAGTTGGACGTAATGTAAAAATGTACCGAATTTAAAAGGGAACGAAATTCAAATTTCCGTTCCATTTTTACAACCGTAAAGCAGAGCATTCTATGCAAATTTTACCTAACTTACTGTATTAATGCTATTTTTTTTAAGCAAGAAAAAAAAAAGGTAAATATCCAGATACGCTACTACAGAACACAGACCACTCTAATTTGTTTTTTTATAGGTAATTGAGGTCGCTGACAACGAATGTGATAGTCAAACTTGGGGCAAACTTACCATTTGCATGGTATTTACCTCTGAACCCAGGAACTTCTTTCCACCATTTTGCAGCTTCCGTTTATGCGACACGCATGCACGCTGTAGCATAAACGATGGCTTCACCAAGCAAACTACGTTGGGGGGAGGGGATTTTTTTTTTCCAGGACATGGAATTTTCTAATTTTCAAAAATACATTATAGCGCTTTTTGGGTGGAAAATTTAAAATTAGCTGAAAAAGAAATAAAATAAGAAAAGGAAAGCACACCAAGTTGGAGTAGGGGGGGTAATTTATCTGTTTTTTTTGTTTTTTTTACCTGGAACATAGAATTTTCAAATTTTCCGTAAGTAACGCACCAACATTTACCAATTAGAACATCATTTAACATTTACCGAAGATTTTACTTTGTACATTGGGGGTGCGAGCGGGGGGGGGGGGGTGATGTTGGGGTGCGTGCGCGCCCCAACATCACCCCCCCCCCCAAACAAATTAGAGTTCTGTAGTAGCGTATCTGGATAATTACCAAAAAAAATATTTAGGTGGGTGCGCGCGTGACCCAACATCACATCCCCCCCCCCAAACAAATTAGAGTAGTCGGTGTTCTGTAGTAGCGTATCTGGATATTTACCGAAAAAAAATAATCCCCCCCCCCAACTTTTATATTTAATTTGAAATTTTCCGCCATCTGAGAATGCGCGTAGCGTAGATTGCTGCAACGCGCGCTCGTGCGTAGCGTAACCGGAAGCTGCAAAATGGTGGACTGCGCACTCGCGCGTAGCGTAACCAGAAGCTTAAAAATGGTGGACAGTAGTTCGTGGGTTCAGGGGTTAATACTATGCAAACGGTAAATTTGCCCCAAGTTTGACTATCAGATTCGTTGTCAGCGACCTCAATTACCTATAGAAAAACAAATTAGAGTGGTCGGCGTTTTGTAGTAGCGTATCTGGATATTTACCAATAATTTAGGTGACTGAAATAGGAATCTAATTGAATCTTTAATTTCCTGCATAGTATGCGAGAATTCATTTTTCTTCAAGTTATATCGAATTCATTAATACGGACTTTAGGGGCTTTTTTCGTAATGTTACTGTAAAAATTATTTTGTAACAATAATTACAAATTACGATGCTTTGAAAAAACCAAAAATAAATTCTTGCGTTTTTTATTTACTACTGAAAACCATAACTTTAGTAAAGGTATTTTTAGTTTAAACAAAATAAAACATTTTCACTAAGAGTTAAGTAAAAATAATTAGTTCATTATATTCTGCGATCATTATTTGAAAAATATTGCAATTTTCATTAAAATTCATTAATTTCCTGATTTTTGGTGAATTTTTAAGTAAAAGGAAGAGTCAAAATGTGTATACACTTTGAGCGTCGGCATTCATTTTGTGTGTACCTACCAAGCGACCACGTGTGGTTAATTTAAATTAAAGTTCAATCACATGGTTACATTATCAATAAACCCATTGAAAATTTACCGATATTGTAAACACATTCTGTTTACATTAAGCCTGTAGTGCTTTTTTAGTGATGCAATGTTGTCAACTGAGATTTAAAAAAACCCGCGAGATCAGGGGAAAGAAATGTCCAGAAAATCGCTAGATTTTTTACTTTTATCATCTGAAATTTTCAAAAATCGTCCAAAAAAAACTCCCTATTTTCACTTCCTACCATAAAAAAATTATCAATATAGTATATTCAATATATAAAATGTTCCGTTTTTTCTCACTATATGTTTCTGGAATTATATTGAAGTGGTTAGCTCCCGTATTTTATCAGCTAGTTTTACCCGTTTTTTCAGAGAGGGTATTTTTTATTTTTTTTTGCAGGAAACAAATCATAAACACAAACTTTTTATAATAAAAGGTAAATTAAAATATACTGCAAATTAAACATCACAATAATGGTGCAACATATTTTGAAATTAGAAAAATAAAAAAGCAAAAAAACTTTGTTTTAGCACGTTAAAAGTATTTAGGTCGGTAGATAATTAAATTCTACTGTATTGATATAATTTTTTTTTTTTTGCTGTTGTTTCTTGCTTTTTACAATTTTCGACTAAATACTTATTACGTATTTTAAACTAAACTTCGCAGGTTATAAGGCGCCCCCCCCCCCACCTAAAATGTACTTGGAAAAATCGATTTTATAGCGAGATTTAAGAATGGTTAGCTGAAAAAAAGGTGAAAAACAAAACAAATAATCAATAAATAATTGTTACCAAAGGCAATAAATGCTACTTTTTTTTTACTTACAGGAATGAATTTATTTTATGTTTTAAAGTATTTTCGAGCGCCTGCGGGTGTGTGGGTGCGAAATATCTCCAGATTTTCTATAATTTCCTGCTAGATTGTAAACGAAATCTCACGATCTAGCAGGAAAACCGCAAAATTAAAAACACTGGTCACGTGACAGGAAGCGGTAATAAATAATTGTCCCTAAACAAACAAAATCGACAATCGGTACAAAGAGAAAAACCAATTTATCATAGAAAAATTAAGTATAATGTTATAATTAAAAAGAAATATATAAAACACACATGGATCTAGTAAACATATTACACCAAAACGTCCAGTGGTTTTTTAGACAATTAAT